>NC_133769.1:175651910-175962886 GCF_003597395.2 Chelonoidis abingdonii | reverse complement strand
CCCTGAGCTTTGAAAAATCCGGTTTCCTGATTGGTCCTCTGGTCAGGTGTTTGGTTCCCTTTGTTAATCCTTTACAGGTAAAAGAAACATTAACCCTTAGCTATCTGTTTATGACAAAGCCACCACATATTTCAGCAGTTTGGAGACATGGGGTTATATTGATTATTCATTTTTGGCTGGGCAGGTCACTGAAATTTTACTGAATAACTCTAGATTGTATACTTAACTGTGGAGTTTTTTACATTCTCTCTTTGCTTTTCAAGTCAGATTTGTACATGCCCACATATACAATTGCATGGGATATGAGTTAGCAAATATTCTACAATACCAAATATTGCTTTAAACTTTATTAATGGCAGAATAACAAAGAAGAAGACCTACTCTATGGTCCTTCTTTACAGAGGAAAAATTGCATGTCAGTGTGCTAGACAGGCCTACCCTTTTACCTTCCATGGGAAATTAGGGCAGATGTGCTCTCCATACCCATCAAATTCCTGGTCTTGCAACATTCAGAGCAAGCATTTTTGACCTTAGTTCCCACTTCCATTTCTTTGGGCCTGTTAGAATGCTGATTCTTGCTGATACGTTTTATTTATTTATCTATCATCTCAATAACTTTCAGCAATCCTCCTTTGCTTTTGCTGTCTTTGCCTCTCCCTCTGAGGTCCTCACTCAAAATTTTCTGTAATGAACTGGATTATCATGTTTAAAATTAGCTCTTTCCAGCTCAGAGCACCCTCTGCAGGCCGGTGTCTCGCCTTCTGCTGGCCCCCTTTCGCTCCAAGACCCCACTGCCCTTTGCCACCCTGACCACCCCACTACACATCCTTTCCCTTAAGACTGCATGCGGGGGGGAATTCCTATTGCCCCACTGTCCCTCGCAGATGGGCCCGCAGGGAATCCCTCTCCTGCCGCATGATCTCCACTATTTGGAGCCACCTGCTTCCCTCTATTACAGTCTGGGTCCCCACCGTAGCCCTCTCAGTTCCCGCATGGGTTTCCCTCTCTCTGTGAGATCCCACTGTCGCCCTCCTGGCTCTTGTGTGGGTTCCCTGGTTCAGCTGTGGCCTTTCTGTCTCAGCCCCTTTTTTGTTGGGGGCCTCGGTCCTCACTGCCACTTCCCTGTGGGCAGTCTCAGATCAGGCCTGTGTCTCCGACACTCCCCCGCTTTCTGCTTCAGGGGAGAGTGCTATCTTATATGGCCCTTATTGTGGCAGAGGAAACACTTCCTGTGCCTGACCTTTGCCACAGCCCTGCTGCAGTTAGTTTCAGGCTTAACCCTTCACTCAGGGTTAGCCAGGATCCTGTGAGTCCCATAAGGGCACTTCCTTCTTAGGTGCCCTGGCTCCTTGCAGGCCCAACATGTTTGTGGCCCCACTGTTGATCTCACATGGGGTGCGTTTTCTGGGGGGGGCCTCCTTCCTCCATCCCAGTAGGCACACTCCCTCTCGTAGTGTCTCAGTCACATACAGGCGAAAGAGTTTTTAGGTCCCAGCACCGGCCTCCAGCCCTTGGTCTCCCATATGGTCTGTGTCTCCACCCCCGCAGCAACCCCCTCTGCTGCTCGGCAAGTTGGGCCACTCAGGCCCTCCAATACCAGTCCATCTATGGTCTCCTGGATCTGGGCAACAGTCCCACAGTCCCTGCTCTGCCCCTTGTATCAGGGGGGACCGCATGGGGCCGCATTCTCCACCACTTGTGGCAGAGTGATGACTCACAGGCATGGCATTGGGAATTAACTGTTTCCAGCCTGGAGTGCCGTCTGCAGGCCAGTGTCTCGCCTGCTCCCAGACCCTGGTGCCCTTTGCCCAGGGGTTCTGCCCATCACTGTACCCCCTCACTCTGGGGCTCCCCTCCCAGGGGAACTCCCAACCCCCTATCGCCGCCTTGCCTCAGTGGCTACTGCCAGTCTTCATTTAGATCCCGCTCACTGGGGCAGACTGTAGTCTGTAAATAACTCATCATTGGCAAGGGGGATTGGACCAGCAGCCTCTGCCTATTCCTGGGCTGCCCTTTTGCAGGCGTAGTACCCTTTTGTGGGCCCTTAACTCAGCCTGCAGCCTGGGGCTTTGCTAGGCTGGAGCTCTCCCGTTCCCTCTGTCCTTCCCCAGCACTGCTCCACCCTAGGTACCCTCCTCAACTTCCCAGTCAGCCAGGTTCTTTTCCCTCAAAAGGCTAGAGGAGACAGAGTCTCCCTGAGCTCCTGGCTCACAGCCCTTTTATAGGTCCAACTGAGGCCTGATTGGGGTGTGGCCCCACCTGTGGCTGTTTCCTCCAATAAGCCTAGCATTTCTCCACCATAGCCCTCTCCAGGGCTGCTTTAACCTCCTCAGAGAAGAAGTAGGGTGACCATCCCGCTACACAGACCAATGATCAACCTACCAGAGACCTTTTTATGCCAACTATTGCTTTCACTCTGTTTCACCTTTCCACCCAACAAGCCTCTTACATACCTGAAGGCTCTGACCTAGTGAAACATTTTCAGTGTATTCAGAAAGAATTGAAAACCCACCTAGTCTTCCAAAAGAGATTGCAAGGATTACGCTGACCTTCACTGATGGTCAAATCACAGTTGGAGATAAAGTATTGCTTTCAACATAACACCTGGCCTTCAAGGAAGTTGGATTACCAATATATTGGCCCATTTTGGGTCATCCAACAGATCAATCCTGAGACCTTCAAATGCCAAATTTCCAGGGCAATGAGAACGCACCCAGTATTCCACATTTTCTAGCTGAAAAAGCACATCTACTCCTTCCCCAGACAAGTACAACCATCACCTCCACCTGTCATGGTCCAGGGGAATGAGGAATACCTGATGAAGATGATCTTGGACTCCAAAATTGTCCAAGGAAAGATCATGTACCTTGTTGATTGGGAGGGTCATGGTGCAGCTGACCATTCATGGGAACCAACTGAAAACCTACATGCCCCTGACCTGCTTTGAGAATTCCATCAGTCACATCATGAATAACCTAGTCTGAAGACCTCTGGTAGATGTCTTTTTACTGGGGGTGGCTGGCGGGGGTAATGACTCGTGTTTGAGCCTGATGAGTGCTGATAGCTGAGCTGATGAGTCATCCCGTAGCCTGAGCCTGATTAGAGGGCTCCATGTCTCAACCAATGCACAGGTGGAGGTCTAACCAGGTGATGCCAAGACAAGATATACATTTCCAATAAAGCAGCCACTCCAGTATGCTCAACATCGCTACCACACTTCGAGGATGCCCTGCCACCTGGTGGTTCTGACAGACTGCTTCTGTTCCAGCCCCAGCCTATTCCTCCTTCAGCCTTGTTCCAACCTTGTTTTTGATTCTGCAGACTCTTGGCTGTGGTCCCCAGGCCAACCACTAGGCATGACCATCCACTTCTCTTTTTGACACCCGTAGCCTTAATCTTCAGTAGGATGTTAATTCAAGTTAAAAACATACTTTTTTTGTAGTAAAGACAAGGCTTAATAGTTATAGATGTGTCTCATGCCCTGAAGCATGAGGTTAATATACCTTCCAAAATATTTGTTTTCACTAATCATGATAAGTCTGGATATTCCTGATGTCTATATAAATATCTATTATATTATGAATCTTAAATTCTTTACCTCCAACAGCTGCCTATGGCACAGCAGACATTTTCCTCAGAAGTTCCTCTGTCAGTACCAGTAAACAGATTTTTGTCCAGGTGTTCATGGCACCTTTATACGTCTGAAGTTTTTGGATTCTCAGCTTAGCCCCACAGGGTAGGTCAGAGGTTTCTACTTTGCTTTTCTATTGAACTCTTTTGCACATCTCATCTCTGTTTAACATAAATTCAACTGAACAATAGGACTATGTTAACATCTCCTGTTAAATTACTGTTCTTGAATTTAAACGACTGTCTTAAATGGACATCCTCATTAATGTGACTAATGCATTTTATTAAGATCAGGCTCTAAATTCAGAACTATCCTTGCTACACTAGCGTCTCGCTTCACCTTGTCCATTGGAGAAAAATAGCTACAATGGTAGTTAAAGTTCTATTTAAAAAAAAGCAGTTTTCCTCATAGTCTATTCTATTATGAAACTTTAAATTCTGACTTTTTGAACTTACATTCTAGTTTCTTAGGAAGAGCAAGAAAACTCAAGAAGTTACTGGCCTTTTGGTAGGAGTGGGCTATCGTTTTAATTTGGGCACTGGGGTGAGATGGATTTATTGTAATAAAGGGATGGGACTCACTTCTTTTACCTGTATCTGGGAGACTGAAACTACCTTGGAGAGTATGATTGTGCCCCTGAGCTTCCCGTGTGTATCTCCTCATCCTGCATAGCAGATAGGTTCAGCCACCTCGGTAGTGGTGTTCCATTCTATCCTCTCTCCACACACACACACACACACACACACACACACACACACACACACACACTCTTTACCTAGAACTCCTTCAAAGGAGGGGATGGAGAATAGATGGGTAAAGTGCCCAGGCTGGGGACAGGGCGATGACTCATCCCTCCGAGGCCTCCCCCCAAAAAATGGTTCCACAGAGACTCACCAGGAAATCTAATATAGCCAAAACCCCTATTACATTTCTTCATCCCCATATTGAGTGATGAACCTTCTTCAAGGGGGATAAACATGGCAAGGTGAATCCCCAGCAATGCAACAGAACAGTGCTGTCCAGCAATGGGATCAGAGCTGCTGCAGGGCACAGAATCTTTGAACAAGTAGCTCTGTGCTACAGGGAGTTGAATAGATCAGTGGAGATCTGCAGAATAGGGAAACTAGCCCCAGGGCCTGTTATTAAGGGATTGAGGACTTCTCCCTGAAGCAGAATGATACAGACTAAATCCATGTAAGGCTAATTTTACTATTGATTTCTTCTACTGTACTCTTATAGATTTGCTGCAGAAGGGATTAATTGGACCCAATATCTCCCATGTACTTTTCACTTTATTCACTAACAGAGTGGCTGTTCTAAGTCCCAAGAGGCCATATTTTCTTTCAAGATGTTTAGAAAAGGAGTTCCCAGCAACAAGATCAAACTACATAAGAGTAGGCTGGGGCTATCTGATGCCTTTGTATAACTGAAATGCTGATGGACCATTTAGGGCATAAGTGCTAGAAGGGGGCTCTTAGAATGAATCACTGTGAAAAACTCATTACAATTTTGATTATTTAAGTCATAAATTTCATTCTGTTCTGTGCCTACCTTTGCTGCCTTAATAATTTACTAAACAGACCGTCTAACTTGCAGGATAATATATTCTGTACTAGCACACTGCAGAAAGGTTTCTTGAAATGGACACTAGAGACGATAACATTTTCTATAAATCAGACCAAGAGGGAGATGGAATATTTCAGATTTCAATAATTCTTCCCCCCCCCCCGGATTCCATGTTCATTTACCATATTTTTTCCTTGGTCATTATTTGTGAAAACTGATATTTATTGCGTAGAAATTGCTTTAAAATGCTTCAAAAGCAGACAAATAAAATGGAGAAATATTTTCCAAGCAGTGTATGTCTAATTTCAATTATAGTGTGCTATGGAGGAGGTATACAATAATCATATGAATATCCTGAATATATCATGTAACTAGAAACAGAACCAGGAAAATTGAATACACTATAAAATAAATTAAAATAGATGTAGCATTTCCTAGTGGTTAGAGCAGGGGTTGACTAATATATTCATATGCTAGCCAGCATATATTATATGCATTAAGTACCCACAATATTAAGAACAAATATTGTAACGGTGATGTTGCCTAATCTGATTTATACCATAATCCTATTCACTTATGTATCCCATAACTCATTTGCATTTGCTGAAGTAAGTATTTGGCACAAGCAGATAGAAAACTTGTCAGAATCGCAATACATACATCCTGTGTCTTACTCCAAGCTAGGGAAGTACCTTCACGGATCTGCACCTGAAATGTTAGCAGCAAAACAGAGAAAAGGAAGAAATAGAACTGTTAGGGAACTGGAACAAACTCATGGGTTGGATTTTAGTGATGTGTAAAGAAATGTGTAACTTGTAGAATCAAATAATAGGTCACACATTCTGTGTAAAGTGAATGTAACATTGCTGGTATAGTATAGAACCTTTTTCCTGTAACATATTAAACCTGACTGACATTGGTTATTTGATCTTGAGTATATTTCATAACTAACCAAAGTCTGGTCAAGCATTTGACTATGCAATTTATCCACACAGGAGCCTGGGAATCAGGAAATCTATTCCCACTCTGCCACTGCTTAGTTGTATGACACTGCCCGTCTCAATTTAGCCAACAGTTGGAGAGAAATTATGATATTTTGACCACTGGGAAGCACTTTCCAATTGTGATGACCCCTTATCACTGTTTCTATATTAAGTATTTTTTATTCACTTAGGAGTCTTGATTTGAGGATTAGGAAATCAATCATTTGTCTGGCACTGCCTTCCTATCATACAATGCTCACACCAACAGATCAGTCTTTATATAAGTGGCTCTTTTTAATGAAGTCAATTCATTTCTGGCTAGTACTCCAGACTGTAGCCTAAAGGTAAATTCTCAGGCTTGTAGATAAGTGAATTTTGATTGTGTGTTTAGTTGGCTTTTTGCAGAACTATGACTTTATTTCACCTAGAACTGATGCCATATACAAATAGTTAACACTCGTACTGGACCAAAAATCACCCAATTTATTTATTTATGGGGATCTTGGAGAACCTTAGTATGTCAAATTGGGGAAAAAGATGCATTTTAAAACTGACTTTATCATAACCAGTTAACTATAAAACCATGAACAAGTTAAATTTCCCTGGACTTAAACGCACAGTACCTGTGTTACAGCTAACTGTCCTCCTGATCAAACACATTTTTACAAAAAGCTATACACTAAATGAGTTACATCTGGCAAGGAACATAAAAGTAATAAAAGTTTTTTTTAAATATATTAGGAGCAAGAGAAAGACAAAGGAAAGTGTAGGTCCTTTACTTAGCAGGCAAGGAGAGAGAATAACGGAAGACATAAAGAAAGCTGAGATGCTTCATGCATCTTTTGCTTCAGTCTTCACTGACAAGATTAATGATAAGGTACTCAACACAATTAATATTGACAACCAGAGGGAAGGAATGCAAACCAAAATAGAGAAAGAAATGGTTAAAGAATATTTAGATACATTAAATGTATTCAAGTCAGCAGGGCCTGATGTAATTCATCCTAGGGTACATAAGGAACTAGGTGAAGCAATCTTAGAGCCATTCACAATTATCTTTGAGAACTCTCGGAGCACAGGAGAAGTCTGAGAAAATTTGAGTAAGGCAAACATAGTACCTGTCTTTTTAAAAAAGGGGGAACAAGGAAGACCTAGGGAACTATAGACCAGATATAGGTTAGATATTAGAGAAAACTTTGCAATTATGAGGGTTGTTAAGGTCTGGAACAGGCTTCCAAGAGAGGTTATGAAGTCCCAATCCTTGGCAGCTTTTTAAAACAAGCTGAA
This sequence comes from Chelonoidis abingdonii, assembly GCF_003597395.2. NCBI lineage: Eukaryota > Metazoa > Chordata > Testudines > Testudinidae > Chelonoidis > Chelonoidis abingdonii. The sequence goes on along the minus strand of NC_133769.1, from coordinate 175,955,419 downwards.
CAAATAGCTATCAAGGATGGTCTAGTCCTGCCACAGTGCAGCGGGCTGGACTCTGACTTCTCAAGGTCCTGTCCAGACCTAGATTTTTATGATTCTATACAGGTGGGGGGTCTAGCTGAACACATCTTCAGACAATGAAAATAGGTTGCACCAGAAACCATATAAAATGCACAAACACAGCAAAGTGGCACTAAATGGCCTATTACAGTAGAACCTCAGAGTTACGAACACCAGAGTTACAAACTGACCTGTGAACCACACACCTCATTTGGAACCATAAGGATGCAAGCAGGGAGATACAAACACAAGCAAGTACAGCACAGTACTGTGTTATATGTAAACTATTAAAATATAATGGGAAAGTTTACAAAAATTGACAGGGTAAATAAACCGTTTCTGTGCTTGTTTCGTTTAAAAAGATATGGTTAAAAGCAGCATTTTTCTTCTGCATAGTAAAGTTTCAAAGCTATTTAAGTCAATGCTCAGTTGTAAAGTTTTGAAAGAACAACCATAATGTTTTGTTCAGAGTTATGAACATTTCAGATTTACAAACAGCCTCCCTAACTTAGGTGTTCATAACTGAGGTTCTACTGTACTTGGAACAAATGGAGTAAACAGGTGATATGTTCTGAACATAAGTTTTTACACTTCACACAAGAGTATGACTACCCTCAAATTAATCAGCTGGCCAAAAAAAGAACTGATTATACTGTTAAGCTAAAGGGAAATAAAGACTTCTCTTTTCAAACAAAATGTTATATGGGTCATATTATGGAGTGTGGTGTATAACACAAATGAGGTAGTTCTTCTGTTTGATTTATACCACACAAAGTCAAACTAGAAAGTTCAGAGGAAAGAGTGGGGGAGAGGTTGAATGACAATCTTTAAGTAAAATAAAAAACCTGTAAAATGGTTAAGAGAACAGAATGGACAGGAAACAAGATTAGGGAAATGTAATAACTGCAAAAATAATTAGCATTTACATTAGGATAGCTGCGCATTTTGCAAATATTAATCTTATCTCAGAACACCTATGAGGCAGATGTATTCTTATCCCCATTTTATAGATGGGGAAACTGGCACAGACAGCCAGAGTGACATTGCTGATACTTCTAGCAGATTTAGGAATGGAACTCTGATCCCTTGATGTCCCATTCCATGTGAAAGTGGTACTCTGGAGAGGACAGGGAAAAAAAAACCATAAAATACGTTTACTCAGCCAACAGGACAAACAGTTATAGGTCTGAACTATAAGTGAGAAACTTTAGATATTTAGGGAAAAAAACCATATTTGCTGTCTGGACAGCTCAATCTCTTCACCTTAATCTGAAGAATATTTCTCACTATATTTTGGATCTTCCACTCTCCTTTTTCTTAGATTGGTTTTAGAGACTGTGAGTGTGTGTCGGGGGGAGATCTCTTATTTTTCTTAATTTTTAAGCTTTTGAGTGGTTACATTCCACTCTTTCCTCTGTCTCTTCATGAATCCAACCCCAAACCTCACTCACACTCCTCAATGAAGATGCATACCACCACAATGGCAACAGTATGTTATTCAGGCATAATCTCTGCCATATTTACATTTCTGCACTTCTTTACCAAAAAGGATAAAATACCTCTTTTGAGCAAAAGTATCACTGATCATAATGCGTATATAATCCACCATAACACCTATATCTTTTAGTGTGGTACTTAGCAACTAATTTCCTGTTCAATGGTCCAAAAAATCTGCCCTCACATTGAAGTAAACAGCGGATAAATTTAGCCCTGTATTTTTGCATTTGAGTATTCCCTCCTTATATGAAATATTTTAGATGAAATCCTGGCGTCACTGAAATCAATGTGAGTCAAAATTTCACTGTTTGCATTTTTACATTTTGAGTTCTGTTTTAATTTAACTATTGTACATTTGCTGAATCAATCAAGGCCATGCTATTGTAATCTTTAATTTTGGTTAGGGAAAAAATATCTGAAGCATGTTTTAGTGATTCCATTTGAAATCCTACATTAGGGGAAGACATCAGCCACCCCTCCCCTACTTCAGTTTCCTCTGCATTCTTGCAGAATGAGAGAGGAATGAGGCCTGAAAACAGAGAACACCCAGGGAGCTGCAGTAACTATTCACAGGCCTGTATCCAAGCTACTTACATGGTCTTCATTACTGTAGTAAGGATGCCTCGTATTATTTAGTGTATATATCCTCTTCACCCATGTGGTGAATGGAAAGACTGCTACTCTCACTTTACAGATGGGGAGTTATGGTGCAGAAAGGATAACTGCTCCAACGTCATACAGGCACTCTATGAGCAGAATAGGGAAACTGAACCCACATCTCTTGAGTCATAGCTTAGTACCCTAACTTCTGGACCATCTGTCCTCTCAGAGTTGCACTGTCTCCTCATCTTCTACCAGAGTATTATGGTTCATGTAGAAGATATCTTGCCACTGACTGTTCCCTCCATGCCTCCATCCCCAGTGCAAGTTGACAAGTGGAGAATTAATTAATGCTTTTCCAGCAGCTTTAATTCCATATGAATATTCAAATCAGAAGGGGAGCATGCTGGACTCCATCCCAGGTCTTACTGCTTCAGCTCCTGGATCCTGAGCTGCACAGAATTACCATACAGGGCCTTTGTGCTGGGCCTGAAACTTCAGTTCATCAACATGGCAGCAATTTTGGAAAAACAAGCTAAGACCTGGTGTTGTCACTTATCTCAAATAGTTCCTCAGGAGTACAGGATGTTGCCGAGGATGAACTGCATCAGATGGTGTTCAAGTTTTTAATCTAGTCTCTCCTCTTTCACATTTTGGGTCATTCCTCAGCTTCCACTTGGTCATTTTGCTTCCAGTCATTGCCAATATAGCCCACCCAGTGTTTGAGGTCAGTATCTGGGGGCAGCTATTCTGAAGTAATTAGGTTCTCCAAGATTATTGGTATCTCTTGACATTTTGTTACTCTGCAGTCATTTACAGTGATATTTTGCCTCTGAACTTCAGCTCTTGGTGATGGAATATGACATGGAGTGGATGTCTTGGATCATGCAGCCTAATGTGACCACAAGGTACACCAAGCATTCATAATACTAAATGATTGTACCATCCCAAGATATGGAGTTTTTGCTTGGCCTGACTTGTCTGGCTAGGCACACACTTGTCTGGCTAGGATTGGCATTCAGGAAGCATATGTGATAGCATTTTCTATGTATACTCAGTGAACCAGTAAAAATGTGCTCAATGTCCTCAAATAATTCCAATTGTGAGGTGATGTAGAGATCAGCTGCATAAATGAATCTTTGCACCTGGAAATTCTGATTGGTCATTTGTGTAGACTTTAAAAGCAATGATGTTAGCACTGAACGTTGGGCCAATCCGTTCAGTTGAGTATACCATCAAGTTTTTGGTCATCTATTTTGACAAAGAAATGTTGACTTTTGAGCACTGAGGAGGTGGCCTGCACTATCTTGCTATTTCTCAAAATTCTTGCCTATTTCAGCAGAAGTGCACAATGGTTCAGTGTTCTAAGCAGCCAACAGATCAACAAAGTTCAGCACCCATGTAATTTCTGAAGTTTCAAGGCCATCTTTTATTGAATTAGATTTGGAACTTGGCCACAGCATGAAACTGGCTTGGTCATCAGTAAGCTGCCCATCCACTATTGGTGTTAGTCTACGCATCTCCTCTCATAGCTTGTTGGTTGAACAGAGTAAGGATATTGGGTGGTAGTGCTCTGCATAGTTAGGGTCTTTATGTGGCTTGAATAGTGAAGCCACTTTGTCCTGTCTCCACAGCCTGGGAATCTGCATTGTTTCCCTCCAAGAGTTAAAGAAGTCAAGCAGCCACTTCTGTTCTCCCATCCCAAAGTATAGTAATAGTTCATTAAATATACTATTGAGTCTAGCTGCCTTTCCACATTTCAAAGTTTGAATGGCTGGTCTTCAGTGCTGAGTTGCCCACTGTAGACTTTGTTGTTTTTGAGGAGTGAGTTAAGTTACTGTTTGACTTGTTTCATTCTGTGCCCTGCTTTGTGGCTTCCCATTGAGGATGTGTTGGTTTGTGACTTGCTTGGGAGAGATTGCGGTGATGTGCTTTGGTTGTTGTCCATCAGGGCTCAGTTTATAAAGGGTGGTCCATGCTTTTTTGGCTACTATGGCACAGTTTTTTTGTTTCCATCAGTTCCTTCTAGCGGTTGTGTTGCTCCTTTCCAATCTCTCTCATAAACAATTCCTCAAGCCCAATGGTTTCTTCATCCAAGGGATTCGATTTTAACTGTTCTGAATATTGCTCATTGGCTTCTCTGTTCTGAATGCCCATGTACATGTAGGGTACATCTACACAACAAAGAAAAAAACATGGCTCACCTATTTCAGGCTGCAGGACTGTTTTATTGCTGTGCAAACTTCCAGACTTGGGCTGGAGTCTGGGCTCTGGCACCCTGCAGGGTGGGAGGGTCCCAGAACCTGGGCCTGGAATTATACATAGCAATAAAACAACCCCACAGCATGACCCCAAGCTGGCTCGAATGGGCCAGCCCCATGTTTTTCTTTGCTATGTGGACAAACCCATAGGGTCCAACATCCTCCCAGGGATATGCTTTTGAGGAATCTTCCACACCGGGGAGAAAAATTCTTCATAGTGCTCATGTATTAGAGTAATATTACAGATGGATTCATCCAGTTCATAAAGGTTGACTGGGAAGACTTTACATTGTGAAGTCAAATCTCAGCAGGTATTTTTTTTCCTGTGTTGTACTGCACCAACTATTGTCACTTGCATTGGTCTGTACTGTGATATTGGGATTGCTGCCATGCCCTCCATTCTGGTTTAGAATGCATTTTCAGAAAGGACAAAGGCTAGGTCAGGATCGTAGCCCTTGTTCCAGTGTGCACTTTGGAATTTACATTTGTCCTTGAAGTCATAGAACCAAGGTAAATTTGTTTGTTGCCAGCAACTTCTCAACTTCTTCCCCATTGTTGTATTGCCAGATGGTTTTGTGACTGAAATCACCTATGATGAGATCTGTTTTTTTTATTGGCAGGGGAAAGTTGACTGTTCACCTGGTGGTTTGTAAACAAACTACTGCTGTTTAAGTTCAACTGTGAAAAGTTCCATTGTAGTATGGTGTTTCTCAGCAATGTTTTTTCACCGGTCTTGTCACATATGTATTTTGCTACCATATATGTTACTTTCGATGTTTTCAGCAATATGTATGCCAGCGATGTTTGGTGCTGTTGTCTCTTTAGGTCTCTTGCAAGCACACAATGTCTATTTTCATGCCGTATAGAATGTCTGCTTTCTCAGCAGAGAATTCCTTCATGCTGAAACCGATGATTTTAAGTATCATCTTTGGCTGAGCCCCTGAAAGGGGCTCTCATGTCAACATTGTTGTCTGTCTTCTATTGTAATCTCAGTGTGTATTGTCAGATTTGGTCTCTTTCTCCTGGGTAGTTGCAATGGGAGATAAACAGGGGTCATGAGGTGAAAGGATCAGAAGCAACACCCACCCAACTTCAATTAAGATTCACTCAGGGATAGAGTCATACATGCATCCAGTAAGTGATACTACAATTTCTCCAGCAGTCAGATGCAACTCCAGCAACTAGAATCAAACATTTTAAATCACATCAAGAAGATCAGCAATACTGGGTTTACTGCAAAGACTAATGGCAGAGGCATAACTAAAGTTTTGCTGAACTTTATTAGCATCTAGAACATTTCTTATATGTTGTGAGGAGGAGTCATGAACTAACACCCAGATTGGGAGGAGGGGGTTGTTTCTCCCTCCCCCTCCATCTTCTTTTTCCCTATCTCTCTTTAAGATTTATTGAACTAATCTTTTCCTGGGTTTGTTAGTTTGATGCACTTGACTTTTTTGAAGAGGTTAAGTTTGTTCTGATTGCTTTGGTTTAGAATTGAAGTCTCTTTGCTTCAGTTACATAACATTAGCCAACAATTTCTTTGGCATTTCTCATACACATAACAACTTTTGCTTAAGAGCACAAATTAGATTGGTGACAGTGTGCTAAGATAAAACGCTATCCATTTACCAGTCATCTGTTCAAAAGGCTATAGAGCACTAATCAGAAGTAGTCAAGCAGCACTTAAGTGTCTCACAGGTATTCATATAACAATTGCTATAATCACTGGTGCTAATAAATACTAGTCATGCATTAATTGTCAGCTAATGACAACAAAACAAGTTGTTGGGTTTTTTTAAACTACTAAGTATAGCATAATCCTGGACAAAATGTCAAGCTATATCGAGCATTGTTTTCAATATGTTCAGAGAGCAGTTCATAAGACTACTATTTCCATAAGAATATTCCTTTCTTTAAGGAGCAAATTTACCCCAGAATGCTATCTTAAGATTTAAAAACAACAACAACAACAAAAACCCACTAAGAATTTAGGAAGTAAGGGAGGACTGCATAACTACAACAAACTTAACATTTGAAAGTGATAAAATTTTCAGTTAAAGTTCCCCTAAACAATCTGAGCTTTGCTGCTGGATTCCCTCCAAACCTCAACCAATAGGCAGGAAAGATGTGTAAGACCCTATCTCGCCTCATGTATATTTCCAATATGAGTAAAAGTACAGACCAGAGACTATCCTCCAGTTTATCTGGCCAGTATTTTATTCTCCATAGTTAAAGGTAGCACTTGACTCTGTCTCACTTCAGCTTTTCACTATGATCAACTGACCAATATACTTCATCTTAGTCACTCTATAATCCAGAGACATTGTTCCTCATCTTCCCTCCACTATGTACCAGAAAACCCATGCTATCTCACCTATGCACCAATTTCCTCTACAAGCATACCAACTGAAACAAATGTGTTGTTATGTGTGGAGTAAGATGCTACTCTGTGTGAGGAAGGTTATCAGATTCTGGTCCTATATGAAATGGGAAATCCTACTTTATGTTCTATACAAGTCCTCACAGTGCGAAGCAGTGACATCGCCCACCAGATACAGAGGAAGTTATTATCCTACAGAAAATCATATTTAATGGTAAAGAGGCTTATCAAGTTTAAAACCATTAGAACTAGTCAAAATTTAATGGTAAATTTATCTGATATATAATCAATTGTTCAGTTACAATTTTGGATAATGTCATGCTGCGATAACATTAACAATTAAGAGATGCCCTCGGAGGTAGAAAAATGCTTGCCTAAATCTTTCAAAAATAGTGCACGAGCTTTTAATTGCAAGTTTTGTCTCTCAAGAGAAGAACGGATTCCTTAGAAATAATTGATAAATAATGGATTTATGTATGGAATGGAAGATGTATGTCTTTCATTAACTATTATATACTCCTAATTATTTTGCCAAAAAGGAGGTACCAATAATCCAACATAGAAATACTGGGCTTGAAAAAAACCTTGCTGTCAATCACTTAATACAAAAAATAATTGGTTAAAATTCTACTAGTTCATACTTGCATGTCAGTGTAGCCTGAGAGGCCTTTAGAGAAGGGAGAAAGGGTTACTTGACACAGAAGTAGGTGTTTGAAATATAAGAATAGTGAGGATCTGGGGAAGCTGAGAAAAATGGACCTGACACCATTCAGGCCCATTGGAGAAATTCAAATTAGGACTGTCAAGAGATTAAAAAAAAATGTGATTCATCATGTGATTAAACAATAATATAATACCATTTATTTAAATATTTTTGATGTTTTCTACATTTTCAAATATATTGATTTCAATTACCACAGTGCTCACTTTATTTCTATTACAAATATTTACTCTGTAAAAAACAATAGTAATATTTTTCAATTCACCTAATACAAGTACTGTAGCGTAATCTCTTTATCATGAAAGTTGAACTTACAAATTTAGAATTACGTACAACCCCCCCATATTCAAAAATAAAACAATGTAAAACTTTAGAGCCTACAAGTCTAATCAATCCTACTTCTTGTTCAGCCAATCGCTCAGACCAACAAGTTTATTTACATCTGCGGGATATAATGTTGCCCGCTTCTTGTTTACATCACCTGAAAGTGAGAGCAGGTGTTTGCATGGCACTATTGTAGCCGGAGTTGCAAAGTATTTTTATACCAGATGTGCTAAAGATTCATATGTCCCTTCATGCTTCAACCATCATTCCAGAGGACATGTCCGTGCTGATGACTGGTTCTGCTTGATAAAATCCAAAGCAGTGAGGACTGACACATGTTCGTTTTCATCATCTGAGTCAGATGCCACCAGCAGAAGATTGATTTTCTTTTTCGATGGTTTGGGTTCTGTAGTTTCTGCATCAGAGTATTGCTCTTTTAAGACTTCTGAAAGCATGCTCCCAACCTCATCCCTCTCAGATTTTGGAAGGTACTCAGATTCTTAAATCTTAGGTTGAGTGTTGTAGCTATCTTTAGAAATTTTGCATTGGTATCTTCTTTGCATTTTGCCAAATTTGCAGTAAAAGTGTTCTTAAAATGAACAACATGTCCTGGGTCATCATCTGAGACTGCTATAACATGGCAGAGTGTGTATAAAATAAAACAGGATAAATTCAGTTCTCCCCCAATGAGTTCAGTCACAAATTTAATTAACACATTATTTTTTTAACTAGCCTAATCAGCATGGAAGCATGTCCTCTGAAATGATGGTCGAAATATGAAGAGGCATATGAATCTTTAGCACATCTGGCATATAAATATCTTGCGACACCAGCTACAACAGTGCCATGCAAATGCCTGTTCTCACTTTCAGGTGACATTGTAATTACGAAGTAAGCAGCATTATCTCCCGTAAATGTAAACAAAGTTGCTTCTCTTAGCGATTGGATGAACAAGAAGTAGGACTAAGTGGACTTGCAGCCTCTAAAGTTTTACATTGTTTTGGTTTTGAGTTCAGTTATGTAACAAAAAAAAACAAAACACCCTACATTTCATGATAAAGAGATTGCACTACTGTACTTGTATGAGGTGAATTTAAAAATGCTATTTTCATTTTTACAGTGCAAGTATTTGTAATCAAAAATAGTAGTATAAAGTGAGCACTGTACACTTTGTATTCTGTGTTATAATCGAAATCAATAAATTTGAAAATGTAGAAAAATGTCCAAAAATATTAAATAAATTTCAATTGGTATTGTTTAACAATGAGATTAATTGCAATTAATTTTTTAGCTAATTGCATGAGTTAACTGAGATTAATCGGCAGCCCTAGTCCAAATATTATATTTTCTGACTTTACTATAGAAATTCTGAGCTACCAAGGTGAGACTGTGTGGAATTTTAGGCCCGGGTATGTATTACACCTCTTGGGCCTTGTATGAAGGTGGCCTGGGCTGGGATGTCTCATCCAAAAATAAAGGATGTGTCAAAGAGCACCTCTTCAGTGCACCAGACTTCCTGGACAGAACTCAGCTATTCTGGCTGTTGCACAATGATGGAAACCAAAGCATTGTTCAGCTGTTTTTCCACTGATCCCAATGCCAAATCTAGGTAGGATCAGTTTAAAGAGAGGAAATGAGAATGAAAGGAAAATGAACAGTCTTACCTGCGAATTTCTAACACGAAGTTCTACTTTGTAGCAGACACAAAGCAGTCCAATTCCCAGAGTCTCCAGGTCCCAAATTAAGCCTGACTATTTAAGCCTCCTTGTTGCTATCTTTTTCAACTAAGAGGAGTAAGCATTCTCAGTTAGAAATAAATCAGTCTCTTTCAGGATCAGACACTGGAGCTATAGCGCTACCAGTTCTTGTGACTTAATCGCAAGTCTCATGATATTTGGTGTTTTTCTTAGAGCCCCAGTTCCTGAAGTCAGATGATTGTCAGAATCTCAGGTGCTTTAAAAAAAAAGAGAGAAAGAGATTTCTAGTCTTCATGATTGCAGAGAAAAGTTTCAAAAATGAGAACTCTACTGCTCAAAAACCAGCAGGAAAAAAAAACAACCCAAAACATTAAAGAAAAAAAATCTCATGGAGTAGGGGTGGCTTATGATTTTTAAATTCTTGGAAGTGGTAATACTGAAAGTCCCTAACTCTGTTGTCTCTGTACATTGGTAAACAAAACACTTCCTTCTAACATCTCCCTCACAGATTCCCCCTTTACATTTTAGCCTGTGTGAATCTGGGTGACAAGCTGAACAGCTTCTCCAACCTGGGGCAGGTCTTCTGTCTGGTTTCATGAGAAGTTAATGAATTCCTTCTCTGTCTATCTTTGTGTGGTACATGTATACCCCACCTGAGGTCTGATTGTTCTCACTTATACTACTGTAATCCAGTGACATTAGTGGGACTTGAGTTCCTAAATTACTCAGATGCCTTAAAACAGCAGTTCTCAACCATGGTCTCGGGGCCCCATGGTGGGCTGCGAGCAGGTTTCAGGGGGGCTGCCAAGCAGGGCCAGTGTTAGTGCAGAAAGCTGAAGCCCCGGTGTGTGGGGCTGAAACCTGGGGCTCCCAGCCCTGTCACCTTGGGCAGAAGCCAAAGCTTGAGCATCTGAGCTTTATGGGGACCCCAACTGCCTTGCTTGCTACCACCTAATGCTGGCCCTGGTTTTTATATGCAGAAACAGTTGGTGCAGCACTGGGAGGCTTTGGAGTTTTTATAGTGTGTTGGGGGTGGGCTCAGAAAGAAAAAGGTTGAGAATCCCTGCCTTAGAAAATCCCACCTAATGCTCAAGGTAGGCATCTTTTATATAGTATGTATACTCATATGGCTCTTTGGGGTAAAGTTAGAGTTGAGGGACAGGGATATGGGGGGGAGGGGGAGAGTTAAACTTGTAAACAATTTTAATCATGAATTTCCTCACTTTCACATGCAATTTTGGAGTGATTTTAATATCCTAGTATTGCTTTGAATTAATCTGTCTTTACTAATCTTAACTATTTAAAAATTACTTTCCACAGTTAAAATTATAAAATTTCAATTATTACATGCAAAACAAACAAGAGAACAACACATGATCTCTCCAATAGGAATACTTCATAGAACAGGTGGCTTCTTTGAAGAAGCCTTGTCATATATAGTAAGTTAAGCAGGGAGCTTTTCTGAGCATACGAGGTAGGCGGGGAGATCAGAGATTTGGTCTCTGAGAATGGCAGAGGGAAAAGTTTGTAACTTTACGTGGGAAGCTGGTACAGATACTTAAGAAGGGGTCAAATGAGGCCAAAGAATCAGGAGAAAAAATTCTCTTGATGTTGCCTTAGAAAAATAGCTTGTATTTGATGCATAGTATCTTATGTATTAAAAATGTTATGAAAATACATATCACTCATAATGTAGGGCCAGATCTTCTGCCCATAATAAGCTAGGTTTTGAGCGGTTGTAGAGCTGGGAGTGGCTGGGGCAGCAATGGTTCATTGGTGGGATCACTTTCAGTTTTACCTATTCGCTTGAAAAGGCACCATACATATACCTACAGGCCTATTAACTCTGCCACTCTGTAGTGGCACAAAGGGAACTAAAAGGAGCCCCAAGACAGCAACTGAGGATTCCCCTCCTGCTCTTTGTAGGCATAGGGGCATGCTGAGATAAGGGCTGGAATACAATCCGCTTTAGCAAACCCGACCTATGGTATGACTCCTGTGGTAATCTAGCCTCCCAGTCCCAGACTTGAACTTTAGCGTCCACAATCTGGTCCTGTCCCAAACCTAGACTTTTGCGTCCAAAATCTGGGGGCTTACCTGAACTCCCCCCAAGCTCACTACCAGCTTGGATATTCTCGCTGCCACCAGATCAGGAATTGATGGGGCCTGATCCCCCCTTTCCTCTCTCTGGTGTCCCCAACCCTCCCTTGGGGGGACACCCAGATTCCAAATGCCTTGGATGCTAAAAGCAGGGGAGAAAATCCCTTCCCCCCCCCTTCCCAGGCTTGCCTCTTGGTCTAGCCTGCGAGTATCAAGAAACCGGTTTCTCTGCTTCCCAAGAGATAAGCGTTCTCTACCCTCAGGACAATTGAGATGCAAAATGCCAACAGCTTGGCTTTGCCTTTCCCCGTGCCTGCCTTCCCGTGAGGGAGACAGGTACCTGATACAGAGGTGATTCTTTTTCTCTTTCCCCGTAGCCTGCTCTTTCCCTGAAAGCAATAGGAAAATAGCCCACAGCCTGGCTTTTCCCTTCCCTTTGCCTCGCTAGGAAAAGAAACTTCCACACGTTTTAAAAGAAAAGTTTATATAAAAAAAGAAAGAAAATATAAAACAATAATCTTGCATTAAGAAACTCAATACAGGCTCTTGCTTATAAGAAAATATGAAGAAACAGTCTGATTTAAAAGATAGCCCGATTAAACCAGTCCAACCAATCCACATACATGTAAATACAACCCAAAGCTCCTCATAGCCGAATTGCTTGGGGTTCCTTTGTACTCACAGATGTGTAGGAGACACTTGGAGATAAGATGCAGTTAGGAGGAAGCTTGTTAACTCACAGCCGAGAAAACAACAAAAGACACAGCCATCCACATCTATTCGTACAACCCAAAGCTCCTCATAGCCGACTTGCTTTGGGTGTTCCTTTGTACTCACAGACTTTTGGTATAATATTTGAAATAAGAAGGAGTTAGGAGGAAACCTTGTTTACTCACAGCCGAGAAAACAAAAAAGACCCCGAGTATCCAAATTCCCGCCCCTGACTTTAAACAATCCAGTTCTCTGATTGGTCCTCTGGTCAGGTGTTTGGTTACCCTTTCCAGGTAAAAGAAACTTAACCCTTACCTTACCTATCTATTCGCTTGAAAAGGCACCATACATATATCTACAGGCCTATTAACTCTGCCACTCTGTAGTGGCACAAAGGGAACTAAAAGCAGCCCCAAGACAGCAACTGAGGATTCCCCTCCTGCTCTTTGTAGACATAGGGGCATGCTGAGATAAGGGCTGGAATACAATCCGCTTTAGCAAACCCGACCTATGGTATGGCTCCATAGAAGACACTATTCACTGCCACAAGAAAGAGCAGTCCTGGTAGCCCACAAACATCAAGCCACCCTTGCCTCTGCACACAAGGTGCATTGAGAATGTTTCTGGCACATGTACCTATGTGGCTCATAATACCTACAAATAAAATCGTCTGACACAGTCCTGCCACAATAGCTCTGGATCATCTGTGTTCTGTTCATTAGTGTTTTAGCAGAGAACATATGGAGATGACACTGTGTTAAAGGTTGCTTGCTGATGGACTAAATGGATTAGATAAAGGGTACCTGGCAATGTAAATTCTACTGGATTACAATTGCCTGTTTTAGGCAAAATCCTGTTTATCACTTTCAGGGAGGACATTCTATATTTCTTAAAGGATTTGCAAAAATAATGACTAGGATTTGTGCATTTATCTCACACACAGTATTGGAAAATGTATAGTTAATGGCAAGTTTAAAAGTCTAATTTTAAAAAATGGGAAACGCAAGATGGAAAAGACCATAATTGCAATACTGTGGCTGTATTTTTTTTAAGTTGGGCTGTTTTCAAACACCTCAAATGTCTACAAAGCAAACAAACAAAATTATGGAAAACAAGGACAATATTCAGACCCACTGCAAGAGCAGACTAATATAAATCGAAGGAAGTCATACTGACATTAGACAATGTGCCAGTCTGGTCCCATTTAAAGGGCTCTTGCTTCTAGTCAGTGCACTGGGGAAGGGATATTCTTCTTCCTTGTGTTAATCTCATCAAATTAGATCTGCTGTGTCAAGTACTCTTCCTCCAAAGTTCTTTGTTCAATGTCATATCATCTATCACCGCACATACTAATATGTCTTCCTATATGACATCCCACCACTTCTTCTTGGGTTCGACTCTCTTCTTCTTTGATTTGTTAGACTCTTACTCATATGGAGGTCAGGACAATGCTTTACATGCCCATGCCATCTGAGCCTGCACTCCCTCATTTTTTCATTTATGAGTGTTACTTTGAGCATGTCTCTAACATATACAGTCCTCACCTGGTATTTCTTGCTTACTCCAACATCCATCTCAACATTCTCATTTCTGTGGATCAATTCATGTGCTTGTGTTTCTTCTTTGTTGCCCAACATTCAGCACCACACATTAAAACTGGATGGACCACAGTTTTATAGACTTTCCATTTTAATCTTACTAGTGTCTTTCTGTCACATACCACAACATTTCTCTCTCTCCTTTTGAGCCACGCATTTATTAGCTTCATTCTAATATTGTCTTCCATTTCCCCATTTCTCTGGATTCTGGAACCTAGATATTTGAAATGTTGCATTGTCTGCCCATCTAGTTTCAAGTATAATTCTTTAGCCCCTCTTCTCCCCACCCTCTAAAAAAAAGGATTTTGGCATTTATAAAAACAACAGTGCAGAGAAGGTCAGATTTATTGATCTTGGCATTAAAGTAAAGGGGTTAAAATGATGGACTAAAGAACTTTAATCCATACAAGTTAAGAAAAATGACATTTAAGCTACAATTGAAGTGTACCATCTCGTACACAAAATATCAACTAGTATGGATAATGAAGCCTTAGTTAATTATTTTTGTTAGACATGGAAAGTAGGAACAGAGGGCATTCAGAAAAAGGAACCTACATACACACCCTCCATCAGTCCCCAATACTGTCTGAGCCCATAAAATGAAGCACTTCATTTTCCTTAGCAAACAGCTTTCTGAAAGGAGGTTTATGGGTAAATGTCTAAAAAGAAAGCAAGAGGGTCACTCAAAAAGGATTTTCTGGCTCTGGAAAAAAATGGAACTACATGTTTAAAATGGGCTAATCTCAAAGGGACAAAATAGCTCACTCACTCTCAAGTTTGCTTAAATTTGTATATTAATCACAAATCTCCTGTATATTGTCAAAGGTTAGTTTTACAATATTCCATAAACCAGATCTATCTAGTAAATGCCTTTTGGAAGTTTCATTTCAGTATCCTCCCAATTTTTTATATTTTTGTTTGATTTGCAACAGGCCATGGTATGTGACCTCTTAAAAGGTTACAGATGAAGATTAAATATGGGTGAACCTGTTCAGAAAGCTACCAAAAAACCAAACCAAAACAAAACCCTGAACTTTTGTCCAGGACTCAAACTGAATCTGAACTGAACCTTTTAAAGAGGTTAGAATATGTCTGAATAACTTTATTTTCCTTGAAGAAGAATACAACTCTAAAGCTAAAAATCTATCAAGAAAGATATTCCTGCTGTGTATCTGGCCTGACCCTAAGCAGCAAGGTGCCATAAACTTTCTGAGAGAAGATTTCTGTCATATGGTTTCAGCCTGGTTTTTGCAGACACATGTGGTTCAGACAAGGTTTGAACCTCCATCTGAACATTTGCATGCTTATCTGAACTGAATCACTCAGCCATGTAGATGTTCACTCATCCCTAATAAAAAACAGAGGAAACTGTCTGCCTCTCTTGCTTCACAAGACATTTTTAAGGAACAGTAGTTTTATAAGCTTCAGCTGCCAAAAATGCAGGTTCATTATGCTTCAGCTGAACAAATTGCTATACTAATCCCTCTTCTAAATGTGAGTTATAGTACTTCACCTTGGTTCCCAATCATATTAAAAGTAATTTGAACATTCTTGTCAGAACAAAAACTTCAACAACCCATAAGAAGGCTGACTCTGAAGAAGCACCTAATCAGGAAAGATGTCATTAAGTATGGCATCAGGTAATTTTGTAGTGGCAAATGTGTTGTGACAGCTTTCTACTCAAGATTTACAAGGTATCACATTGCTGGAGAAAGTTATTTATCAGAAGTCTGGTCATACATTGGAAATAAACAAGAGTCTTCTAAATGAAGTGGATATTGAAAGATTTGGTTTTATTTTAATCCATATGACTGGCTTATTTATGATGCTTGGGTTTTCAAAACAGTTAACAAAAAAGTGCAGCTGTTTAGTCCTTCTATAAAAGAAAACAATTATAGAATGTTCTGGAGACCCTGCTCCCGAAATAAGAAACACTGTAAAATGGGTAAATATTTTCTTCTACATAGGCTTTTGTGCTGTTACACACTTCTCATACATTTGTGCAAAGTATTTGGTTAGTAACATCTAAATGGCACTTACTTATCTTTGGCTGGAAAGCATTAGCCACACAGCTCTTCCTAATAACTGAACAGTGCAAAGTACTATGTATATGATACATGTTAATGCTTAGTAAGTTGTCAGTGATTGACTTTTTTTCCCCTGTGAATTGAAGATTTCACTTTCTGTCCTAGAAGGTAGACAGAACATTCACAGTAGTCACCTTAAAATACCAGTTTTCCCTACTTTAGCTTGAAAAGATTTGGGATAGAAAAAAACAAGTGCTTTTCCGCACTTCATTTAAACCCTAAATTCTGCACCGCTTCTCCACCCCATCATCAGATGTTAGTATGAGGGTCCTGATATTTCAGTCTACTGTAAATGGAATCCAAAGCCTTCCATCTCTAGCTTTCTGATTCAATGCCAGCCAATTCATTAGTGAATAAAAGTTTTTACCATCTCATGGTTAGGTGCTCTGTATAAAATTAATTTGATAGTCTCAGCCCAGTTCCCAGTAAATACAAATCTAGTATACAAATACAATGAAAACTAGCACTAATTGACACCCTTGCTATCAGTCTAAGATGCCAAAGAAATGGAAATATCATTTTTTCCAGGTCAGGATTGGAACATATTGATGTAGGATATATATAGAATGTCCTACCTCTAAACCTGGATATTTTCTTATTTCTGTTGGCAGTAAACTTAGAAATTCTTATAGCCATTTGTGAGTTTGATACAGTGGTAACATAATAGCTGAGAGGTTCAAATGTGGGTATGTAAAGTATATTCAGAAATACTGAATCATAACCAATGTTAGCTGAGCAAATAGCTGTTGGGTAGCTATTAATCACTTTGTAGCCATTCCATTCACTGCCATCTTTGTACGTCCAAACTGGCCATGATAGAGGAATACGGTCTTACTGCCCAAAGCAAAAGGATTTTGTTGTTTATATTCAACCTGGTAACTGTGCAAATTGAAAATAGCATAGTAGTTCACAATGAATTCTCCAAATTTCATGGGTTACATGGTCTAGTCTCTAACTCCATTGTGGCAATACATGGACAGAAGTAAAGGCATTGAGAAGCCCTGTGTAGGGAGGCAAAGAGAAAGTTAGCTGTCAGTAGCTTTCTACATGGTTTTTCTTCACTTTTGCTTCTTCCCCCCCCCCCCTTTTTTTTTTTTTTTTTTGGTAAAGCCATTATCCTCCTTTTGCAAATTTCTTCTGATCATAGTCAATTTAACATAAAAGACAGTTTGGACTGAAGCTCTACCACAATAAGCTGTGATTTTTCCCCCACCATATTGAGGGCTTGTCTACACTACCATGTGGGGTCGATCTAAGATACACAACTTCAGCTACATGAATAGTGTAGCTGAAGTTGACGTACTTAAATCTACTTACCGCAGTGTCTTCACTGCAGTATGTTGACAGCTGATGCTCTCCCGTCGACTATGTCTGTGCTCCTCGTTGTGGTAGAGTACCAGAATTGACGGGAGAGCATTCAGCAGTTGATTTATTGTGTCTTTACTAGACGCGATAAATAGACCCCCGCTGGATTGATTGCTGCCTGCTGATCCGGTGGGTAATGTAGACAAGCCCTAAGAAGGATACGACCTGCTGAGTAAATCCCGATTCTGCTTCCATTGAACTCAGTAGTAAAACTCCCAGTGATATGCAACCTCCAAGCTTATTTCAGAATCTAGGTTGTTGCCAGAAGTAATGTTGGCAATTCAATAAGGGACATGCTTTCTTCCAAGTCAATATTGAACAAATGGTTTATTATGCTGTTAATGTGGCAATGGGCTGCTGGAAATGCTGTCTTTTGGATAGGATATAAAAATCGAACTCTTTGGCCGTTAAAGAGTCAATGAAACCTTTGTAAGAGCAGAGGCATTATTAACTTTGATTTCCTGGTTAAATTTCCAAATCATCAATTACATTCTGTCCAATGTTTTGTTTTCCAATTAAATAATGTACTCCTATCTAACTTTTGTGTAATGTTATTGTGTACTTGTACAATATACAGTATTTGTACATAGCTGACATTTCGCATCAGATGTGGGTGCATATCAATGATAGTTTTATTGACTCCTGTCAAAAGTAAAGCATGTTGGAGCATTTCTGGGCTGAAAGCAGCCATATTTGTAGAGTATTCAATGGCAAAAACTGTGTTAATGCAGAGTTGAGGTTGTGAGGTGGCATGTAATCCCCTTGCAGAATGCTGAGCTGTGCAAGAAACTGCTGAAACCCCTAAGAAACTGCTGAAAACCAGGCAATACATGGTTAAGCTAGCCTACTATGCAGTCTTAAGTCTGCCTTCCTTCAGCAATGCCCATTATGCCCACACATACCTTTACTCTGCCTGCCCCACAGTTGCTGAGATGGACAAGCTCTTCTGCTTCTTTTACTACCCCTTCACTTTTACCTAAATGAGACAGGCTGGGCTTTTACCCGATTCCCCTTGGGCATTTTCGGAATCCCTTTCCCTTCCAAAGTCCATTACCCCTTTGGGATTCTTATTCCAGTCTTTCCAGATTCATAGGCCTAGGGACCTTCCAATTAAGGGGACAATCAGTCAAGTTTTCCTTTAAGAGTATGTCTAGAGATCTGCCTTTTTTTTGGTGATTAACTCTGACCTTGGGTTTAGCTGTATTTAATCTTCTACCCCTCCCTGCAGTGATTGGTTTGTACCTGGTCTGGTGAGTCCTTCTTGTCAGTGGATGTTTACCAGCAGTCTTCCTCTTAGCAATTCTGCTGCAAGAGTCAGTTAACTCTGCCACACAGCAGCTTTCCTCCTCATTGCACCTCTGCCTGTGAAGATTTCTCCCTCTTAAGCACGCTTCCTTCATGGGGCACAAGCTCTGCAGCTGTTTCTAGTTAGCACTGGTTGAGCCCAGTGGAGCTCATTAGCTGCCTTCTAACTGGGATGGCAGAATGCCCCGTCATGTTCAGGATTCCATCTAACACTATTAAAGGGGGAAGGCAGGGGGAAGAGTTGCTGATGCCATTTCATTCTGTTCCTCTGGAACTGGCAGACAACAGGAATTATTTGCATAGGCTCCAGGTGCAGTCATTGTGTTAGATGTACTGACATGAAATGGTGGAGACAGTGGTTGTGCCTGCTTGCTAAAGGTATGTTTGATACGAGGACCTGTGTGAATTAGTTTGAGAGGTGTGACGGAGCTGTTTTCTAACCTCTCATGTGAGGCAGAGGAAAAGCTGGATGCGTATCTTCAGGATGTAGCGTGCATCATTTCTACACAGAATTGTGTAGGTTATGTCAGTAGCAGTAGCAGCCTTCTATTCTCAAGGCAGTTGTGAGCCGTGAAGTGGAATATGAGAGGATTCAAATGCTTTAATGATGTTTAAGTAAAAGTATAGGTAGAGATGGTATCCTGTGAATAAGTGCCAGGGAGTTGCAAAAGGCTGTAAAGTGGTTCTTACATTGTATACATCTGGTAATCCTTCTGGGGAGTTGGCTAAGTTTGAGTGTATGCCAGGATCTGGAACTTCTATCATCTTATAGTGCCAAAGGCCAGTGTGGCTCTGTGCCAATGCATTCCTTACAGAGGGTAGAGGGAAGGTGGCACGGACAGTGTTTTTCTTCTCCTTTTTAAATAGATAGAATCATATGGGTGATTTAAAAATAGCCAACTCCAGCCACTCAGGTACAAAAACTCCTTTGTCTTAACCTTAGTTATACAAACTTAAGGGTGAGTTCACAGCCATCGATCGAGAAGTCAGATATGAAAGGATTGTTTCGTTAAAAAGTGTTCGCCCACAGGTGATTTTTTTCCTCTTATTTTCTGTGTGAGTTCATTTGAGAGTGTAGTGAATGATTGGTTTCACCCACTTAGTTGTTGGAACCTCTGATGCATTAGATGAGGTATAACAGATGTTGTGATCAGCATGTATAGGATCCATGGATCTTGAAAGGCTTGTTGGGGAGGAGGATAATTGATCACTGTAGTAGTAGAGATATGGTAGAACCTGAGAATTATGAGTACCAGAGTTATGAACTGACCAGTCAACCGAACGCCTCATTTGGAACTGGAAGTGCACAGTCAGAAAGCAGCAGAGACAACAACAACAAAAAAGCAATTACAGTACAGTTCTGAGTTAAACGTAAAAAAGGAAAGCAGCATTTTTCTTCTGCATAGTGAAGTTTCAAAGCTGTCTTAAGTCAATGTTCAGTTGTAAACTTTTGAAAGAACAACCATAGTGTGACTTGTAATTGTTTGACATCCCCTGAGTTCTTGTGTAGGGGTATTTGGAGACAACTGGGGTATGTGTGATCACTGCATGTTTTCTTTTTTTTTTCTTTCAGTACTGAAATAGGTTCTCTTGAGGTATTTTGTGAAGCACTCTACTTCTCTGATAGTGTCCTCATTTGGTGAAGGAAGTTTTAAGTGTTTTTATGTGAGTATCCCAGACTTGTTCTTTGGAGCAACTGCTGTGGTATCTGAGCGCCTGGTTGTAGATGACAGGTTTTTTTGTGTGTGTCTGGTATGGTTGCTGGATCTGTGGAGGCAAGTTCAGTGATCCATGAGTTTCTTGTATATAGCTGTTTGTAGGCTTCCATTGCTGAAGCTGATTGTGGTGTCCAAGAAGTTGATGCTGGTGCAGGGAATGATCTGAAATGTGATGTATGGGAGATGGTCGTTGAAGTTGTGGTGGAAATATATGAGGGAGTTTAGGTCCTCTGTTCACAGGATGAAAATATCATCAATGTATCTCATATATAGTGCTGGTTTCATGGTGTAATCTGGAAATTCTTCCATGAGGTAGGTCGTGAAGAGGTTGAGACATTGGGGAGCAAACCTAGTAACCACGGCTATTCTCATGGTTGGACAAAATGTTTGTTAAATGTTATGTTGTTCGGAGTGAGTATGAAAAGGATGAGCTTGGTGATGTTGGGGTGGATTTCTGTGCATTGTACATTATCTTTTAGGTATTTGAGGAAGGCTGTGATTCTGTCATTTGTGAGGGATGTTTGTGTGCAGGGAGGTGACGTCCATGGTGACAGGGATAATGTTGTGCGGGAATTTGTTAATATTGCACAGAGTTTCTGGAGAACTGGCATATGACTTTCAGCGTCACACTAATATGCACACTACACACAACTAAAGATGGGAATGCCAGATCTAAACTCCCCTGAACTTTGGAACATTCACATTTGGACAGGATCCAAGAGTGTCTTAACTTTTCACTCACCTTAAGGTTGAGCGATAGGGGGAGATTGTGGATGAGAGCAAACGGGCAGTGGGGTCTCAGAGGAAGAGGTGGGGCAGGGCCATGGTTTGGGTGCTGGTGACCTCCCCACTTCTAGGGAGCTTCCTACACTCCTGACAGGATCCAGATGCAAATGTTGTGGCTTAGGCCTATTCATATATCATGTGAACTGGACCCTTGAATATGAATTTTGAGGGAAAATTCGGAAATCTGACTCCAGGTCTGAAATTTTCATCTTCAATCCATAACAGCTAATTTGTTTACCTCTGAGCTGAGTGGCTAAATATGTGAAAGGACCAATGCTCTGGAGAACACAGTCACTGTATCAGAAATTCCTCTTTTCAACTTAAAAGGGCTATTTATCTCCCTGCTGTACAAGCAAGTTCTGTGCACACCTATGGGACCATTTCTCCTCTCCTTGAATCAAGACTTCAGCTACGTTTCACAGGGCTTCTTTAGTATGGAATCAGATATACATATTCTTCCAATTCAAGCCTTTAGTGGTACAAAATAGTTTGCTTGAGATGTAGTTAATTGGTGAAACTTTCATTTAAGCTCCATCTCTCAAAGCTTTAAAAACAACAATAAAATTTGTGAGAGTAAAAACTTTCCCTTTAAGTTTCAGTTAGGCTGAATGTACCTTAATTGGCCTCCCTAATCACCAGAATAATTACTTTTATCATGATGAAGGACTCCTGATGTCATATGGTCTGCAAAAGGAAAATTCCATTCTTGTCTGTAAATTTAATCCACTGGTATCGGAAAAAAACAATTGTATCCTTTGCTTTCAGTTGTCTTAAGAAATCTTGGGTCAGATTTTCAGCTAGTATAAATCATTAGCTTCATGATCTTAATGGCACAACACCAATTTACACAAAGTGAGAATCTGGCCTTATACCTGGGTTCTTTATTTGTTCTGATATATAGAGAGTAATATACATTGGGGGGGAACCTCAATCTTTGTTTCTTTTCAGAAGACTGTGAAAGTTTTCAGGTCTTAAAGATCAGTAAGTGTCATCCAGAAACTACTTCCCCTCCCCCCCTCCCCCAGGAGCCTGTCAGACACATAATTAGTACACTTGTATTGGGAGAAATTACTTCTGGGATCAAAAACAGTCTGTGCACAAGTAGTAAACTATTGAACTAATGGAACACAGATCTAGCAAGACTCTGTTATGCATTATCCTTGAGCCCAAAATTTCTAAATACACATACATTAGTACTAATCACCAGGAATGTGCCAATGGATGATTATAAACTTCTGTGGCCTGGGAACCTCTTAATGCCAACTGGCAAGGAGAACAGAGGGCATGTATAAGGATAACAGGAATCTCCTGACTGGTATTTATATTCTAGCTCGCCAAAAGAATCTCTTGTGAGGTCTTCAAAACAAGCCTGTGTCACTTTGGTCATCAATATCATTGTGAAATATATACACAGATACTGTGTAAGGAGTTATGAATTTAAACTGAAAATATGTTCTTAAAGTGTTTGTCTAGGGCAGGGTTTCTCAAACAGGGGTCACCATTTGTGTAGGGAAAGCCTCTGGCGGACCGAGACGGTTTGTTTACCTGCCCCGTCCGCAGGTCCGGCTGATTGCGGCTCCCACTGGTTGCAGATTGCTGCTCCGGGCTGCTCCCACTGGTCATTCTTGTTGTCTGTCTCTGAACCCCATCTATTTTTATATCCTTTTTGAGATGGGATAACCAGTACTAGACATATTACTACGGGTGAGGGAATATAATGGATTTCTATAATCATTTGAGTTCTTAACGTGCCATACAGTGCAAAAAAAGTGATTGCTAAGATGCAAAGGTATATCAGGTATAGCACCTTTAACTTTTTTTTTATAAATTGACAAGACTTTAACTTTATAATGTCCCATTAAGCCTCTTATTTTAATTTATTTTGTGACTGAGAAATGTATTCAGGTTAGCAAACTAGAAAGACTCTTCTTAAGAGTTTTTTTGGAGCCTGAATCATTTCTTGTGACTTCAAGTTTGCCAGACACTTAATTTCACATCTTTTCTTTCAGTTTGGTAAACTTATGCAGAATCAGTGAACCCATCTGAGAACTAGACTCCAAAATAATGACCATCTCTCCTGTGGACCAACTTCATGAGTAGTCATCCGCTCTCATGCAGAATCAGTTTGCTACATCTTTTCAATCTGGAAAGCCAATATAGCATAGGAATAGCAAAAGCATTTATATGGAAAAAGATGTGCTGTATGCTACTTCAAATTGCTAGCATGTACAATGTTCTCATAGCAGGGTCTTTATGTACATGTTTTTGTCCACTATGTGGCTAACTTTGCCTGCACAGATCAGGATAGGCATCGCCTGAGATTCCAACACTCTTACACATTTGCATTAAGAGGGTTTAGAGAAGGCTAAGGGTATGTACGTTTGTTTGATCTTTACTTTCTTATATGTTGAACAACTAGAAGAAAGTACAAGTTGAAGTAATAGCCGACTTTACATTGTTTATTCTTACTATCTCCTGTTTGCTGCTTTTCCTGCTACATTTCTCTCCTCTGACCCCTTGGAATGAGAGCTACACCAGATTATGCTCTCTTAAACACTGTTACGGACAGACTCAGTGAGCCGTGTTCAGTTCACTTTAAGTAAGTAGATGATAATCTAAGTGGAAGTTCAAGCTGGGGGAGGGGCAAGAGGCATGGGGATCAGAATAGGCTTTTAATTACACCAGTGAAGACTCTGTTTGGCATTACAAACTCAACTCTAACTTTGGCAAGTAAATTTACAACAAACAGCTCAAGACACGACTTATGTGCATTTACAAAACAACCCAAAAGGATAAAAATACAAGTTTAAGGCGACTCTGCCTCACCATTTTCTAAATGGGTTTATTCCCTTTTATTTTATTATACATGATACAATGAAAATAACCCTTTCATGCCATTCTCTTCTGCCTCTAGTCAGGTAGTAGAACATAAAGGGGGAGCATCTAGGGGGTCTGTTTTTGCCTCATGTTCCAGGTATACTACCCAGCATCCTGTTTGTGAGATGACATGACAACCATGTATAACTTACGTGCATAATTTAATGAGTTACATTTTGAAGATTTACTAAAAGACCATTATTTGTGACATCTGACATATATGGTACCTTTGGGCACTCAAGCCTATCCAGATCCAGTTACCTTCTTAGAATGAAAGCTGGAGTTGCTGTTATCTGAACTTCTAAAATGTTTCACTTTTTGTCCAGAGGTGTGGATCTCACCTGAGAATTTAGTCATAAATATTGTTGCTGTACTGAGGACACTGCAATTTCCAAGCCACATTTTTGTCTGTTCCCTGGTAACGGCTGACCTACAGAACCCTCAGCAAAACTATATAAAAATCACATTAAATTCTCAGAAAATGTAACATCAAATAAAGTAGGTGAAATGGTAAAACTTTTTTTTCAATCAGATCTGAAATAAAGATTCAGTACATGATGGAAAACAAAATAATTATGCTGGCAGAAATGGAAGCACTTACTTTTTAACTGCTGTTTGTGGTTACACATTGCAATTCATTTAACCACTTTAATAATTTATTCATTCTAAGTCACTCAATATAATTAATTTACCCAATAATATAATCCATTTGCCACTTTGTTCATTTACTCAGTATAATTAAGTCTCCCAAAATGAATATATTTATAAAGATTCACTATTATTTTATCAAGGCATTAAGATGTTACAGTTAAGTCAAAAAAAAATTGTCATAAAGATAAACTGCTTAATGATAATTTCTGCCATTTATAGCTCATCTTGATGTTGGTTGGAAGTTTTCCCTCCCCCTGCCCTCCACACACCCCAGTATAAGCATTTTTTGTAAGGTATTATTGGCTCAAATAAGAACTACTTTAAATACAGCTGGCAGAGTCATGAAACAGTGGCAAGATTTGGGGCATGACATACATTTTCAAGACATGTTGCTTATATACTGTGCTCCTGAGATTGTAAGCGGGCCACATGAGACAACCCAAATGATGACTAACCTTATATATACTGAGATGACCTGTTTAGTTCCCAAGTGAAACGTGCTGACTGCACTGAATATATTTAATCAAATAATATTGGGCAAGGCCAGAGGGGTGTCCTAAGGCCATGTCTTCATCCTTTAAAAAGGTGTACTTTATTTTTATCTCACAGTAACTGACATGCCTGAGCTATCCTGAAGTAAAACTACCCCACAGACAAGGCACTTTAGTTTTACCGTGAGGTAAACTAGACAAGATCAACTTGAGATGGAGATATAGTGCTGACCTCACCTAGTTTACTCACGGTAAAACTACAATGGAGACAATGCACTTTGGTGTTAGTGTGGGATAGCTCATGCACATTGGTTACCCAGGAGTTTAAAAAAATACACTTTTTTTTTTATTTTAAAAGCAGTGAAGACCAGGCCTAAGCCAGAGTGGTCTTTAGTGACAAGTTGCTGTGCAATTAACTGTGTTCTGGGAGGAGCATTCCTATTTGAGTTTTTCAATAGCAACACAGACCCTAGAGTCAGTGATGAGGGAGCAAGGAAGTGATACTGGCATTAATTTTGGAAAGTGCTACTCCCATGAAAATATGGAAATTAATAGATGGATTAAAGCTGACTTTCCCACTCCTTGGGTTATGGGAGGGGCATTTGTGAACCTGTGCAGACTGTGCTCAACCCCCACAATATAAACCTAGGAAGCAGGTAGTCTGTACATGCTAACAAGGGGCTGCTGATGCGCACAGGTTCTGCCACAGTGTAGCCCAGAGTTTGTAAGCATTTCTCCTTCCACATCTGGATGTTTTGTTCTGACATAACCTTCCTGTGTTCCTCCTTGCTGAGGAATTGTCTTTCTCAATTAACTTCTGCTGGACAAGTTCAATTCTTTGACATAAGTTTGCATTTAATAGCTCTTGTGGCTACTCACTTAGCTTTAATAGGTTTCCATGTTGTTTTCAGGACATTTGGAGACATTCCTGTGTCATATAGCCTCAATCCCTTCTTACCTTTGACACAATGCTTCCTGAAACTCTCTTCAGATTCTTCTGTTGCCATTCATTCTTACCAATGCCTTTGGCCTTTTCATCCTTCCTAGCCACACACTCGCCTGCTTTCCAGCTTCTGGAGCTCTTTCACACAATATGCCTCCTTCCAAAGCGCAAACTTGCTGCCCTATGCAACTGAGTTCCTGAGGCAAAAAAGGTAATTTATGCTGGGTGAGGAGCTGGCCCAGATTATTTTCCACTCCAGGGGATCCTGGAATTCTTAGTCACAACTCAGTATATGGTCTGATTCTGGGGTAGTACAGCTGCACACTTCTGCCTTTCTGAGTGCTGGTGTAACTCCATAATATAGCCTTCTGCTTGGAAACAAAGCTGATGTTCCCTGAAAAGGAAGGGGAAAAACTTGGCCATATGATATAAATATGGGAATATTACAAAAGTAATATAAGGTAATGTAATTAAAAAGCTTGCAAACATTAAATAAATAAAACACTTCAACTTCAGTATTTAAATACACATGTGGAAATTGTTTTATACTATGCTATTATAGCAGTAGTAAACCCTGTTTTCTTATAGTTCATTTTGATGAACTGCCACATAACCAGATACATTATGTTTATATTTCTGTGATCCTATGTAAATTAAGTTCTTTTTTTGCATAGTCCAGCAAGGAAAAGATTTTGTAATACTTCTCTAAAATTCTGGCTATTATATTAGATTGCATAACATATCCCATCACAACAGAGTATCATGTGAAGAAGATTGAATACACAGTGCTGAAAATTAACACACTTGACATTAAGGTTTCACAGTTGTCTTGGTAAGATTCAATCTTTTGAATGTATTCCATTATAAATGATAGTATTAGTGAAGTGTGGTTTCGGGGGAGACTTTGGGGGAGTGAAAGAGACCAAAAAGGATACAGAGAAGAAAGGGTCAGGAAAGGAGAGAATGACTATTATGATTTATTTATTATTTCCATTGCAGTAGCACCTACAAATCCCAATCAAATGAGCCATCAGAGGTGCAGAGTAAAGGTGGGGATTTGACATCTTGATAAGCTAGCACATCTGAAGGATAGGGTGGTGTTAAATGAGAGAATATTTTGGGAGCATGCAGTAGGTACTGCAGAGAGGTGGTGGTTAACTGATGGAAAATGAGCAGGAATGAACAAGCAGGAAGGGTACTTTGTATCTCACAGAGAGGACCTGGTGGCAACCAGAGAATGACCTTTATTCACCTACAGTGATGTCCAAGACCCTGGCAGCAAAAAGAATGAGAAGGCATTACCTGATTGCAGAAAAGAGATGAGACGAGTGTGAGAAACTGGCATTCAAATTGGAAGCAAAGGGTGCATGGCCCTGAAATCAAAAAGAGAGTAAAGCCTTGTGGAATTCATTGGTTCCTGTTGGCAAGGCAGTTGACACATTTTTCTTTTAAAATTTTGTCTCCCCTGGTTTTACATTTTTTGTCTTTTTTTTTTTCACTTTGTGCTTAAATGAACTAACAATTCTAAAAGAAGAAACATTCTGGATTGAAGGTACAAAAAAATCGGCTTTTTCTCAAGGTTTCACAGAAAATATGAAGTCCTTCCCTGCAACCTGAGGGGTAGGAGGGAGATTTTGTGAAACTCTACTCCTATTTGCCCCAAGGCTTTTTCAGAACTCAGTGACTTTTGGATTTGTAATGAACCCAAAACACAGGCAAGGAAAAGATTATCTGAATGAACAACTTACCTCCCTGAGGATATAATAAGCATAGCCAAAGGATGCTATTTTGGGAGATGCCCTCGGGTTTCAAGGTTAAGTACAGCTGATTGGATTTTTTGTTACTCTTTTACAAACATCAAATATTTTCAATAATTTTTAATTATTTTAATCTTTTATGAAAAAAAATTAACTTTTTCTAGTTTTTTCCACATTTTCCAATTTTCCCTTATTTTTATTTGGCACTGAGTGCAATTGAATGGATGGGATGTATGAGTCCCCTTTCCCCCCTCATTTTGCAACTGTGTAGCTTTTCAAAACTTCCTCAACTTTGGAAAAGTTACAAAACTGCAAGAGAAAAAAATATAACTAACCATGCCACTCAACTTTTCAATATTTCTACAAGTTTTGAAAATTACAATATGGCAAAAGGAAAAACAAAAATGTGGAAAAAATAATCATGAACAATGTTCATTTTAGTGCACTCAGGGATAAAAGGGGAAAAAATGGAAAAGTTCAAAATAAATTCTAAAATTTTCACAATTTTTTTAATTTAAAATATTCTGTTCCAAACCCTGTGAAACAGAAACAGTTGGATAATATTGCAAAATTGTTTTTTTTCTATTTTTCAACTAGTTATACTTATAAACAAGATTTTTCAATTGCTATTTCATCCTATAATATGCAGTTTATCAAGATACACCTTGGTGATTTCTCAGTGAGGAAGGGAGCTGCTATCCACTCTGCTCCTGAAAGTTCGGACCTTGCTGTTAAATAAAGAAAATAGACTAAACTCTCAGACTCCTCCACTGTCTCTTCTATGATGCTTCCTCTCCCTGAGGCCTTCAGGTCTCTGACACTTTAAGAAAAGCTAGAGCTAAGTAAACAGTCACCATTTCTGGGATTTTTTATTTTTAGAAGCTAAATAAAACAAGAACAAAGTTGCCTTTAGTTTCCTCCTTTTCACATAGGAATAACAGAAGGCCCACACTCCTTGTCAGCAGAAAACAAAGATCAAATCCTGATCCTATAGATGTCAAGTGGAATTTTGTCATTTACTTAAATCAAGGCCAGGACTTCAACCCAAGAACCTTAATTCTCTCCTTTTCCTAGAAGAAGTATATCAGGTTGAATGGGCCACGTACAGAAGAACTGTGGAAGGCTCTCTGAACAGTGGATTGAGAACTTTCATGATCTCTACAATGAGAGACAAGAGACTGATTAACTGTTTGGCCTGGGGAAGTTGAAGAAACTGTTTAATCCTGGTAAAGTGACTATTGGAACCCTGCCATAATGGGTGTGAAAGCTTTGGTTTGGGGAGAGCAAAGAATGTATTCTGTTCATGTTTGGATTTCCATACCCCAGAAGAGGAGGAGATTTGTTTTGACTTGAGGGCCAAAGCACTAAGGTCACATTAACTATTCTACAAGAGGGAGACTGCAGAACTAAGGGGAAATCAAGGCACAGTAGCAACCTGTCAATAGAAAGGTCAAAACTCTTTGCAAAAGGAAACCTTCTATTTCTTTTCTCTTTTTCAAAATCTAAAGCTCAGAGTAACAAAAAAAACCCTCCAGAAATAACCATACTAAAAAAAGTTACAGCCTTTCATGTAGAACTGGTTGGGAACCAGAATTTCTGTACAGCAAGAAATTGTGACATTTACATTTTTTCATACCAAATCAGGATGAAAAGCTGAAATTTCAATTTTTTCTCTGAAACACAAATTCAGAAATGTTTTGTTTTGATAGAGATGTTTCAATTCTGATTGTTTTTACATTAATATTATTATATTAATATGCATGTGTTATACTTATATCTTAAAATGTTTATCTATAATATAAAATATTTCAGCATAATATATAAGTTGAAGCAAAATCATTCAAAACTACTATTGAAATGAAACTTTTTTTCCCATCAGAATTGACATGTGCCCATGAAACATGTCAATTTTGATGAAACTGAATTTTGTAATAGAATAGTTTTCCATCAAACTTCTTGATCGGTTCTACTTTCAGGCATCCTGTGTATTGAGCAAAATAAGCTTTACTCAACTCGGCCATGTAGGACAACCTCTCCATTGCCAGTAACCTATCACATAACTTCATCTTCCTTGAGTGAGGAGCAAACAGGCTAACTGGCTTCATGTGTTTTCCATCAGTTTATTAACCCTTCCCTGGTTAGAATAGGGAATAGTCCCTGTGCTTCCTGTGCTGGTCAGCCACTGACACCCAGGGCCGGCGCTTCCATTTAGGCGACCTAGGCGGTCGCCTAGGGTGCCGGGATTGGGGGGGGCAGCATTTTGCCGCCGTCGGCGGCAATTAGGCAGCTGGGGGTCCTTCTGTGCTCTGGGTCATCGTCGGCAATTCTGCGGTGGGTCCTTCACTTGCTCCGGGACCCGCCACCGAAGTGCCCCAAAGACCAGGAGCTGTGGAAGGACCCCCCCCGCCGCAGAATTGCTGCCAATGACCGCCTAGAGCGTCAAAAACCCTGGCGCTGCTCCTGCTGGCACACTTCAGGACTTATTGCTATCTTATTTCATTCACAAGTGCAATGGCATTATGTGGCCTCTAATAAGGGCATGATTAGCAGGTTATCAACTTATTCTCTATAGAACACCACTTGGGTTAACTATGGACAATTATTGAACGTATCCACTCATTAATATGGTCCTGTGGCCAAGATTTTCAGCAATGACTAGTGATTTTCAGTGCTTCAGTTTTTGGCTGTCCAGCTTCAGACATCTTAAGGGGTCTGATTTTCAGAGGCTGGTGCTTGGTGTTTTCTGTCATTTGGGCCTCTTTAAGGTTTTTCGAGGCTGGGCAGCCAAAAATCACTTTCAAAAATCTTGAGCTGTCTCTTTATGCTTGTAGCTGCCCAATTTGATCAGAGCACATTTTGCAGCACCCAGTAACTGATGATTGGGTGGACTCTGGAAGGGAAAGCAATAGTTTATGATCATTTTTATTCATTCTGTCCCTTTGTTTTATTGCAGTTTTATAGTATTACAACTGTAATGTCCACAAGAAATATGGCAAAGAAACAAAACCTTGAAGTTCAGTTATATTCTGATAAATAACCAGGTACAATGACAATGTCATTTGTATTTATTCGATCTTCATAGTTCCATATTCAGTTGGCTTAGTTTACCAGTGAAAGCACCAAAGGGAATCAATTCTTATGAAGCTGCCGACACACCAGTTAGATTTTAAAGATGAAATCTAACAAACTAGCTTTGCCAATTGGATAAGTATTAAAGCCAATATAGAATGGAACCTAACAGAATCATCGCTTTTTAAGGAGTCCAGGGAGCATTAACTTCTTAATTTTAACACTGGCTTCTCTCCACATCAACCTTTTAAGCGCTGGTCTACCCTGCAAACTTATGTCCCTATAACTATGTTGCTCAAGGGTGTGGAAAATCCATGTCCCAGAGTGACACAGTTGTACCAACCTAAATCCTGGTGTAGACAGTGCTAAATCAACATGAGGGCTTCTCCTGTCAATGTAGCTATTGCCTCACAGGGATGTGGAATACCTATGCTGGCAGGAGAAGCTCTCCTGTGGTGTAAGTATCATCTTCACTAAGTGCAACACTGCACTGGTATAAGTGTAGATGAGCTCTGACTTGAACAGGATTTATCAGATCAGGGCATTTACTTATTCTTAACAAACCAACAATTTATTAATTAACCCAGAATCATATTAGTGGTGAACTATTGATTTTATATTAATGTGTAGACACAATTAATGTTCTAGGTCGGGGTGGCCAACCTGTGGCTCTGGTGCCACATGGGGCTCTTCAGAAGTTAATATGTGGATCCTTGTATAGGCACTGACTCCGGGGCTGGAGCTACAGACACCAACTTTCCAATGTGCTGGGGTGGGGGGTGCTCACGGCTCAACTCTTGGCTCTGCCACAGGCCCTGGTCCCACTCCACCCCTTCCCACTCCCTTCCCCTGAGCCTGCAGTGCCCTCGCTCCTCACCCCTTACTCCCCAGAGCCTCCTGCATGCCACAAAACAGTTGATCAGGAGGTGTGGGGAGGGTGGGGGAGGCACTGACTGGTGAGGCTACTCATGGATGGGAGACTCTGGGAGCGGGTATAGGGAGCTGTTGGGGGGCTACTGACGTATTACTGTGGCTCTTTGGCAATGTACACTGGTAAATTCTGGCTCCTTCTAAAGCTCAGGTTGGCCTCCCCTATTCTAGGTGTACCAGTGAATATGTTTTTTCAAAGTGCTAGCACTGCAAGCCTGGGCTTCGATCTGAATATCAGACTTGCTATTTCTAATCATAATCACCAATAGGAAAGAACCTGCAATCAGGAATTATTTGACAATTGTGTTGATGACACGCAACACTCAGGACCTACTTCTATTTAAATCAGTGTCAAAATTCCCATTTGCTCTAAGGGTGGATAAGCATGCCTTTACACATAACATACACCCTATAGTTAGGCAGCTTTCTTGGCTCTACAGCAGTAACAGGAGAAGGTGGGAAAGAAGCCCTGACCCTGCTCCCACCACTACATATGTGACTATAAAATGAGCACATAATGTGAGTAAGATGGCCAAAATAGGGAGTATGTAAAAATAGGCTATTGCCCCACATGTTTTAAAACAATTTATTTTTCTCACATTAGAAGGTTTATTGTGGAGTTATATAATCTGGGGTTGCTGAGTTCAGATTAAATGGAACTAGAATGCTTCCAAATTCACAGAGATCTGGGAATTTAAAAGTCAATTATTAAAAAATCTCCTCCAATTGATTGTGTTTTATTTTGCATTTTATTCCATCTTTTGCAATGAAGGGCTGTAACAATTTGCTATCTTGGCAGAAAGTACAGTACAGATGAAACATTGTGATTTGAGATGGGAAAAAAAGCAGGACAGAAACACTTTACTAGAGAAAAGCTGAAGGAAAAAAAGACTGATTCTGCTATTAAAAAGTTATTGCTAAAAACAATAACCCTTATGGAGTCGTCATGCTTTTGATTTACCAAAGTAAAAAACTGATATTTTGCAAGTGAGCCACTGACACTGCAGTAATATTTAACAAAGATAAATGATACTTTGGATCAGAAGAGGCGTTTCTTATTACTTCACACTTCAGCAACCTAAACTTTTCCCCCTTACTTTGCTTTATTAATTTTAAAGACGATGACACTTAAGGGCTGTGTTCTTACAGCACTATATGTGTTTGCTGAATTCTGTAGACCTGTGGGATTTTAGCTGAAAAGAGAATTAATTCTTATTTTATAGTTAAAACAACAAACTGTTTGAGAATGGGAGATAAATTGTTATGTTGTCAGTGCTTTACTTTTATGCTTTTAATTGTGTAAAAAGCAAACATATTTTGCAAATATTTGTGGTACACACAGTGAAACAAATTAGCATTATAGTACTAGATTATTTTTTTCTTGAATAGATGAAAAGGTCAAAAGAATTCTTCTAATTGTATTTCTTGGTCTTTATCAAATAGGCTTTTTGTTCCATTGAGGATGCAGTCATTGTCTCAGACAAGAATGAAAACATGATGTGCCCTTTACAACTCTGAGATAAATATGAAATACTTAGCATTTAATTATATTAATTGATATTATGCCAACAGTAAGAAAAAAGGAGGACAAATAACACTTGTGGGGGAAGGAGGGAAAGTATGTGCATAAGTGGTTGTTGAATTGGACCCTATCTCTACCATTAGAAAAGGATATAACTGGCAACTCACATACCAATGAATCAATGTTGACTTTTTATTATTGACCATCATATATTCTATATTACACACACAATCACTATGTTAAAAGAACATTATAGAGGCTGAAAAGTTGAAATTTGGGAAATGCCAGAATAAATGTTGCCATATGTTAATTACATATGTTGCCATATGTGATCACGTAGGATTTTCACATATGGCAATGTGATAATCACAAATGATTTTTTTTCCACGGGACCTTATTCAGCACACAGGTGGGACAATGCTCAGTAAACAAGCAGCTATTCAATATCTTGTTTTCTCCTCATTGTTCAATGTGCACATTATTCAGACCCTGCTCTCAAGACAGAATTTTTAATTTCCTCTTTTTTTTTTTGTGGTGCTTTTCACTGTGCTATGTCAGTACTTCACAATCAATTTTCACAATACTCCTGGGTAATTAGGGGATATTATTGTCCCCATTTTACAGATGAGGAACTAAGACACAGAGAGATTAAGGTCCAAAGTATCCACTAACTTTAGGTACTCACTTTGAGCGTACTTAACATTATATAACACTTTATATGATCAAAGCACAGCTCCCATTGACTTCAGTTGCAGCTGTGAGTGCTCAGCACTTACAGAAAATAAGTCTAAGGGGCTCAATTAGTCTTATTAGTACAATTAGTGACCACGTTTAAATAACTTGCCCAGCATCACAAGGGAACTCTGTGGCAGAGGCAGAAGTAGCATCCAATATTCCAGGGCACTATTCATCTCCATAATCACGAGACCTTTGTCTTTCTGCAGTTGTCTGCCTCCTTTACTCCCCTTCCTGTTTTCTGTTATGCTGCTCCAGCAATGAACCGTAGCCTGGACTTAGCTAAACAGAGAAGGAGGCCTTTAGTTAAGGGCAGACCTAGACTTGCCTATCCCACTACTATAAACAGTATACAGATTCCCACTTCTGCAACAAATGAAGCAGATATCTCCTAGATAGCAATCTCCTGAACTGCACAACTGTTTCACCCCTAGAACAGGTCCATCCTGTGCACTGAATAAAGCTGGGGTCCAGTGTAAAAAAGTACATGCTCATATAATTCAAGACTGTATCAATATGTATATACACAAGGAGGGCCTAGGCAACCTTCATTCTGGCATTTTCTAAATTCTGAGCCCTTCACTTTGCGATCATAATGTTCTTTTAACTTAGACGTTTATGTGTAATTTCCTAGTTTATTACAAAAGCAAACTGAAAAAACAGATATATCCTGTGCCATCATACTGATACCCAGATGGTTGTTCAGCAGGCTTGAATCACTCCGATGGACCACACATACTTCTGCCACCTGAGCTAATGGAGTAACTGATAGCAGTAGTAGGTTATCTTCTATGCGGACCAGCACCAAAGGGGAATGGGATACTTTGCCAGTGGGTTGTCACAAATATTTGCTGACAGCAGAGGAACGATGAGACTTGGGAACCTTGGGTTCCATGCCAAGCTCTGAAGGGGAGTGTACTCCAGTAGGCTCAGACTCTTCTGCCTGTTCTCCCCAAGCTGCTTCTGTCCTGTCCCTTCCAACCTGTCTCTGTCCAAGTCCTGTCCCTCCCCTCACCCAGGGTTCCTTTACACAAGCCCCATCCTCCTCACCTAGCCAGTCACAGTCTGCGCTCCTCATTCTTACTATTCCAGTCGCAGTCATCTCAACCATCAATCCCATTGTTCCCCCACCCTTTGGGCCATTGTCTCCTTGCCTAGCTAATCCTTGCCACTGATCTGTCATCGTTCCTGGACTCCAGGTACCCCATCCCCACATTCTGCATCCCCTTTAGCTCCTAGTCTCCCTTCCAAGTGTCTCATCCAACCTCAGAGTCCTCACCTCTTCAGTCAGCTTCCTATCTCAGTCTCTTTACCCAGCCAGCCCCAATTCTTTCTCCACACCCTGGCTCTGCATTAGATTGGCCTGCCTTCCCCCATCAACTTTCCCCTGCCCCACTGGTTCACTCTCCCCCAGCTCCCAATCCAGTCTGTCTCTCCACAACTGAGTCCTCATTCTCCTTTTCTCTCTTTGGCTTCCTGTCCTAATCTCCTCGATCAACCAGTCCCAGGCTTCCCATCCAAGTCTTGTCTTGTCAGCTCCCAGTTTTCCTCTCCCCGCACCTTGCCAGTCTCCAGTTCCATTCCCCCCACCTCCAGGCTCCTAATCCCAGTCTACTCCCTCCCTGCCCCCATGCCCATCTCTTGCCTACTTTGTATTCAAGTCAGGCAGCTTCCTCCTCCACTGTGCCTGGGCATCAGCAGGGGGGAATCACTGAGAGTACAAGAAACACAGGCTTTTTGCCCTTATTATGGTGCCTGGCCCCAGGCTGGTCTGGAACAGCCATTACAAGGGAAGTCCTGTTTTACTCTTGTACCCCTGTTGCTATGTCAGCTGTTGTCTGGGCAGTAGTCAAGTCAGGGCTAGGAGCTGAAAGAGGCTGGAGTATGATTAGGGCACATGCATTTTTCACAGATATTATCTTCCCAAATCTACAAAGTCTTTACTGAGCATGTGCAAACTGAGATTTTTCAAATGCTTATAACTTGGCCAAATTTGAGCAGATTTTCATGGAAAGAGCAAAAAGGCAAATCCCTGCCATGTCCTGCCACATAATCAAGTTCCTGAACCAAACCACGGAGGGGATTAGAGGTTTTAAAAGAAAAACTCACCAGAATGTTTTTTAACATTACAAAATAATATATATATTTACCAGCCTTGTTCTTGGAAATAAAATATCTAAAACCATGCAGCCTGATGCAGACACCCAGCATGGAAAATTTCAACACAAATAGTTAAGGTTTGGTAAAGTTATAAGCAATTGCAAAGAGATCATCATAATGGGAAATGCCTGGCTGTAAGCTAGTCTCAAATCTCTCACCCTTGCTGTCTAGTTCCATGGAACAGTGTAAGGAGCATGCCCTGTAGTCCAATTAACACTCCATTTTAGAGAAAAGGGCAGAGCAATTGGCAGCTGCAGGTGTCCTCAGGAAAGGAGACCAAAAATGAAATGTTGGGTTTCTGGGTTCTAGCATCATGGTGCATTATATGCCAAAAATGCTGAATTTTGTGGCATTTTGAAAAAATAAAAAAAATGTCCAGTATAGTAGCCACAGACTCATAGAGTATAAGGCAGTGTTGGGCAACCTGCAGCCCACCAGGATAATCCGCTGACGGGCTGCGAGACAGTTTGTTTATATTTGCATGGCTGCCTGCAGCTCCCAGTGGCTGTGGTTTGCCATTCCTGGGCAATGGGAGCTGTGAACCATGGCTGCTGGGAGTTGCGGGCGGCCATACAAATATAAACAAACTGATTCGCAGCCCACCAGCGGATTACCCTGTTGGGTCGTGTGTGGTCCGCGACCCACAGGTTGCCCACCACTGGTCTAAGATGCACAGACTCATGTTAATTGAGCAGATCACACCTATCAGAACTATTGTTTCAGGCTGTCTGCAGATTCAGGCATGCATCACTGACTGGTAACCTTGAAAATACAAACCTGGTCTCTCCATAACCAAAAGAGTTAGAAACCCATGAGCACATGCACATGAATATATTTAAACAAAAGCTAACATTCTGGAGAACTATTCTGAGGCAACTGGTGAATGCTGCATCAAATTCTGCAGCTGCAGAATACACTAGGTCCTGGCAATAAAGTCATTGTGACCTGTGTGTCAGAATCAGTGGCAGAAGGGGACTCAAATGAGAATTATTTAGAATTTGTTTAAGGGAATTATTGAACATCAGTAAATTCTTAGTCATTATCCTGATAAGTCATAATGCAGCAGCCCTACAAGTAGTCACAAATCTGCAAAAAGAGAAGCTTTTAATGTATTTATCTCTAGAGAAAGATGCCACTGCTGCAGGAGAACATTTTTAGTTTTCCAGATCAACAATCTATATAACAGGGAAACTGCCAAGAATTGAAAAAAAAAAAAGGAAATAAAATCATTTTTTTTCTTTCTAATTTCTCTTTTTTCAGGAGGGAATTTATCTAATGACATTATTATTTGAGCATAACTATTATTTGCCCTTTTTTTGTTATTCTTCCACAGATGTGGCTGTTTTCCCATCCCCTTCTCACTGCTGTATATAATCAAGACTCTGTTCCTGAGGATGTTGTTAGCTGTTTGGTTAAAGAGAAAGGCACGTTGGCAATACTCTAAGTGTGGTTAGGTTCAGAGGGCACATTCTGATACCATACATAAAGTGGGCATTTCCTTATTTTACAAGTAGTCTTGCTGACACCACTGGACAACTTGCAGAGTAAAGCACTAGCACTGTGAGTATAGGTGTGAGAATTTGGCCTAGGAACAGGGGGATGGATATACATATGTATCATGTAGCTGATTAGTAAATAAATTTTTTTGTCAATAATCTTAGCTCAAGAGCTCATTGGAAAAATTCTGATTTTTTTTTTCTGGAATTTAACCATTTAGCAAAATCAAAATGTTCCAAGAACACAGCTCAGTTTTGACTAAGATCTCCTAGAAATAAGTCAGGTTGGAACCTGTCCATCTGGTTTCCTGCTGGCTCACAAACCCAGCTCCTTGGAAGCTCTGGGATTCCTAAGACCTTCAGGGCAAACTAACGGGTTTTGTGGAGAATTTTGAAAATTTTACTTTTCAGATTTAAAATTTGTATTAAAGCTAATGTTAAAAAAATTATAAAATACATAGGTTGAGAAAAGAGTGTTTGTACATCTGGGTATAGAGCTTAGATTACCCACAAATTTGTTTTTAAAGTCATATGATACATAGAGTACATAATAAACAATAACCTAAATTTAGGTGAATATATTTAGCAAAACAGTTTAGGTATTAGAATCCAAATACTCAGGTACATCACTAATGAAAAGTCGTACAGAGATTTGTTGTGGAAAGCAAAATATATCAATGAGTGGAAATTGTCCCTCTGTAATTGAGAATTAGGGTAGTTGTCCATTTAGAAAATACAATCCATGAGGAAAGTATTTGCTACTTCCCTGACTGCGCTTCTCTTCGGCACTCCAGCTCATGCCTTTTGGTATTGCCAATGTCCAGTGATGTGTTCTGTGTAGATGTCCCTTGATCACTTGATTGTGTCCGACACCATGAGTTACTGCAGCAGCCGAGTGTGGCGTTGACCGATTCCACATTTTCTCAGCACTCGCTCATTACCTGGGTCTCATGTGCCTAAGGCTAAACTATTTTGAAATAGCAAAATCCTTTGTGAAACGGAATTACTATGCTCAACTATACTTATTACAGTTAAGCTAATAGTTATTGGAAGATTGAATGTCTCTCTCTTTCTTCATCATACATCTTTAAGAAGATGGACAGCTGGACTCTATTTATAGAATCCTTACATCCTGATGCTGGAGCAAGAGACAGAACATGTCTGGAATTTCAGATACCAACATGAATATGCGATGACAACAGCTGACATTTATGCCACTGCCCTATATTGGGCTGGGGGGTGGAGGGGAGGCTGAGCTGCAGAGCCCCAGGAGGATGTTGGATAGACTATGCTGGGGTAATAAAAGTCTTTTCTGGGTGTGCTCTGGAGATGGGGGGGTGAGCAATCTGTGCCATCCATTCGGTATGGATTGCTCCCTCAGTGTGTCATCTCAGCTTCACAAGCTTGAGTAGGCCCCATCCTTTCTGTCCCTTTTTCAAAATCCTACTGCCAGGATGGAGAGAGGAAGGAGCAGGGGCAAGAGGTCCCCACTTTCAATATGAACATGAAGAAATCTTTTTAAATGTGACCAAATGCTGGGCACCTACCACACATTTAAGTGCTGTAGAACAGTAACAATTGCTTCTGTTTTGCTTCTTCTTGACTAATCCTGATTTCTGTGAATGCATTCATTATTGGCAAGATTTGCCTAATTGTTTGTAAACACATTACAGGCTATTGATCAGATTCTTGAATCTCTCTGAGTTGTACTTGGGTAAAGACTGGAGGGGAAAAGAGAAAGTAGTTTTAAGGCTAACAGAATCTGTTCTTAATCAAACTAATCTACCATGGCCATCTGTTATGCATTTGCTTCAGTGACAGCAGAAACAGGAAGGTCCTATACTAATTAGGGATATTATGAATTAATCCATGGCTATGATAAAATAAAATTGTATCCTGACTCAGCTGAGAAGTTTGTGAATTTGAGTTTGAGCTGAATGACTCCCCATCCAAGAGACACCTAACCATCTGATGGCATTGCACTTTTTAGCTCAAAGCTGTAGCAAAGAAATTGGTCTGATCCATCTGCTAATAGTTTAATCTGTTGATAGCACATCCACAGCTCAAATGCAAATATAAAGAGTTTGTGATTTTGGCATCAATTCAATGGAAACAATGGGCCCCAGCCTTTATAAATATCTTCTGAAACAGGTGAAATCTGTGGATGTGAACAGACATAGTAATTGATATGCTGCTTTTGGAAATCACAGAGGCGTGGTATCACTTCTCTGTGCCCATTTGTGTGATCATGGATAAAAAAACCAGTTTGGTACCACTGCATCTTACATCGGAAAAAGCATGGGAAAAGTGAAGGGAAAAATAAGGGAAAAAAGAGAAAAAGCATGGGAAAAGTAAAGGGAAAAATATAGCCACAATAATGTCGCTGTGTGACTTTTACCAGGGAAGAGAGCTTCACTAGATCATGTAGCCAATTTAGTTCCCCTTAAGAAAATCAAATCTGCATATAGTGCTTAGATGTATTGGTCTGAGATTTGATGGCTCAGTAGAATGATGAGTTTGTTAACATGTGTTGTGCTTCTGGTAAAAGTTAAAGGACTTTTAACTGGGAAAGGCTATCTGTTAAACTAAAGATTTCAATTCACTGTTTCATCTTGCATTTTAAATTCTTGCTAGCATTACATCACATCAGAAAGACACGAACCTCTACCTTCAGGGAACAAATCAACTAATTTCTGGTTTTGCTTGCTTTCTAAACAAAGACAAGGCTTTTTTCACAGATACTTAAGCAGAATGACCTTTCTGACTTTTTGAGTTATTAACAAAGGTTCAATAAACAGGCATATGATAGTTGTTCCTTTTCTGAATAGATCAAGATTCATTTCATCAAGGTTCACAGTCTTTCAAAAGGAGAGAAATGCTTGACTCAGTTACAGACTTATTTTTGGCTGAACCCAAAGAAGCCAAAGGCAATGTTCAACCAGAATTGACTGAATTACTGTAGTTTGATCTAAGTAACATGAAGGAAATGTTTTGAATTTCTATAATTACCTGCCTGATGATAAATCAAGAGTTTTATAAAAGCCAGCTATTTGAGCAACTCCCTGGGCACATATTCCTTTCTTAACAGACCTTTCCTATTATGACTCTAAACAAATCAGATCACTATAGTCATTGTATTCCATAATATCTTATCTATTTGGTATAAATGGAGAACTGCAGCAAATACAGACATCCATGATCTAATATTTCAGCCTATTTTTCTGACATCTCTTTGTGGTATTGATGTAGACACTTCAGCAAATGAGGCTAGACATAGGGATGGATTTTAAGTAGCAGGACTCAACTTTGTTAAACCTAACACAGGGAAGGGGTGCTACCCCCACCATTGCTCAAACTCTCACATACCAGGCATTTTAAGTGGGTCCAGGGTTCCTGCCACATAACCCATAACTCTGGATAGACTACCCCTCGCACTCAACTCACTTTTTTTAGTCCAACCGGACAATGCCCACAAGGGAGACAGGGTGCCAAAAGGGGGCAACCGCAGCCCACGAAACTTACAAGGTTGCCCCATCTCATGAGCACAAGGCCCATCAACAAAACCCCAGGTCTTTTACTTTTTGGTATTGTTCCTTTTAACTGCACTGGAAATCACCCATGGGGGTGCGCAAGTGTCAAGCCTGGTCACACTCCTTACCCACACCTCCTGAGGTCAGAATTCCTGCCTGTCCATTCCCCCACATTTCAGGGCTAGAGGTTGGCTCCTCTGTCTGACAAATGTATTCCATCATCCCTGAAAAACTCAGACTGATTTTAATAGATTCCCTGTGCTGGATCACTGAACCGTCAGTGTCCAAGAATATCTTGCTAACCTCAGCATTCATCTTCTTCTGAGCCTTACCTATATGGGCCAGTTCTGTGTCTCCCACCAAACCCTTCTCATGAGCTTTTTGACTAGACCAATCTAACGTCTGTCCAGAACTGCTTGATTCACACAATATCCCTCTGAATTTTATCCCTCAAAGTGATTCCAGTGCAGGCCTCAAAATCATTTGTTCCAAGGTGAATAACCAGAACGTTAGGCGGTGGTGGTGGTGCAGGGGAGTTATTTGTCAATGAGTGCAGAAGACAAATGAGATGAGCGTATAGCATGCCTCTTTTTTCGAACAACTGACTGTGTACAGCTTTGGCCTGAAGACCAGCTGTGATCCACCTGCTGATCTGGATGCCACCTTGTGGCCCAAATGCACTATTGATTGTCCGCAAATCCAAACATTGACCATGTTTTGCATATCCCCATGAATCAGAAACAGATTGGATTAGTTGCACTTATTGCCTGTCCCAGGAATTTTTCTCCTGGGGCAGATGAAACCAAGTAGCAATTCAATTTCCCTATAGCCTGAATAGCTTGAACGTTCTGAGATTTAACCTCTTACAGTACTGCTGATGTTGCTTCCCCAATCTTGAAAGAATGTGTACCAAAGTTAGCTACCTTGAGACTGCAGTAGGCCAAAGCTTTTGTCATTACTGCAGCAAACTGTTATCTTGGTGCCATTCTTGTGTACAAAATGTGGGTCAAGCTCCTGATTCCAGAGGGCTAGGAAAACTGTGACTGCCCTGACTGGGCACTGGCATTCTTCCACACATCCCCCAACCATTGGCAAGGGTCCTTTCCAATTTTGGTCTGTTTTTGAGTACCTTAAGTACAGCAACATTACTCTAGGTGATAACCATATATCTGATAGTTCTAATG
Source organism: Chelonoidis abingdonii (assembly GCF_003597395.2). Lineage (NCBI taxonomy): Eukaryota > Metazoa > Chordata > Testudines > Testudinidae > Chelonoidis > Chelonoidis abingdonii. Next base: position 175,912,867 of record NC_133769.1, on the reverse strand, counting down.
CCCACCTGGAACTGTCTATGGATCCTTGAGGCACCAGCTCACTTATCCTGAAAGCACCAAAAAAGGCCAAAATGAATGCTGCCTTAAATAAAAGCCTCCATCCCACACTGCATATCTTGGGTAGAGAGTTTAATAAACCTGTAAGAATTTCTATGGTTATAGAGTACCTATCATCTCCTCTGTTCGCACTCATTGCCTCTGGACCATCACTCCAGGAGCTTTGGCACTAAGAAATCTCTACATGGGTTCAGGAAACCTACTAGTTTACACCAAAATGACAGGCTAGCTAGTTGACCTGATATAGTGGAGGAAGCTAACGCATGAGGAGGGATGGGCCACAGATGCTGGAGCTCTTCCCAAGCTCTAACTTCGGTAAACTCAGTAAGGCAGGCCCTGATATAGTGGAGGAAGCTAACGCATGAGGAGGGATGGGCCACAGATACTGGAGCTCTTCCCAAGCTCTAAATTCTGTAAACTCAGTAAGGCAGGCCCTAGAATCATTGCACATCCACAGGACAACCACACAGTCAACTAGTCCTGTGGTTATTAGGTGCCACTAGTGGACCTCTGCTGGCAAATGGGGTGAGCTCTCAGAATCTTCTGTCATGAAATTGAGACAGAGCATTGGCAATGCCATTGTCAACTCCTGGACCATGCACTGCACAGACAGGAAAGTTAAACAAGAGGTAGTGCAATATGAAAATCCTTCCTAGCCTCATTAGCTGAGCAAACTTAACCAACTATATGTTCTGTATGTGAACAACAGTCTGGTTGTCAGACCAGAAACAAACCCTTTTATTTATGAATGGATCTCCCCAAACAGTGACTGCCACCAACACTGGAAAAAAATTCAAGGACTGTAGTATTCTTTCTAATATCTTGAGCCACCCCATCCTCTGGCCACTTCTGAACACACTGCTTGCTGTGATAGGACACCCCAAAAACATATCCTATCTGAGGCATTGGATTGCACTTGAAGCTCTGGCCAGAGTATCCAGTCTGAATGCCCAACTGAAACACCATTAAACTGTTTAAAAATGTCTCCCATACCTCTAAACCTTCTGTCATTTTCCTTCTGACAAAATAATGAGGTTTTTCACACTCCAGAGGTGTCAGCCACCAGAGGGGCCCCAAAGCCCTCTACGTGGCCACCAGCTAGCACACAAATTTTAAGTACCCCATGCCCACCTGTAGCTGTTTTCATTTAACTCTTTTACTGTCTTGGATTTTCCTTATCAATGTCCTCATTGTGTCCAACCTTTCTGCAAGTAGCTGAGAAATACCCTGAACTTCGTCCAGTTTGATTCCCTTCTGGACCTCCAGGTTTTTCAGTGGAGGGGACCCCGAGGAACTCAGATAAATCTTGAAATACCCTCAATAGTTAGGCACAATCACCTGATCTTAATTTTCCTGCAAATAGGACATAATTACGAGTATGCACTACAGGATGGAAGCCTGCCTCTCTCAGAATTGTGCTCTCCAGGTTCTTCATGGTGCTGAACCTCTCAATTGCTCCACAAGACATTGCACACCTCTTGCCATGGTTTTATTGAAATAGTAATGATGTTGAATGAAAAACCCAATAAATTAAAATCTCTGGCAAGCACAGAAAGTAACTTGAACACAGACTGTATGTTGCATTTTTCTATCATAGCAGCAGGACCATAACTCTCTTAACCATGGCTGCTGCAGCATCAATCAAAGAATATTGAACTGAACATAATTTTGGGTTGATATAGTAATTTACAGAGGAGCCCCAGGGGTAAGATAAGTGATGGATAATTGTGCATTCTCTTTTCACCTTGTTTGGTACCACATCCAAAGGAGATATATGTAAGTCTGGCTTTGTTAGGTTCAAACATGGCAGTTACTCTCCTTTTGCTGCTACCACTGTCAAAATTTTGGCCCCCCATTATACGCTCAAATCCTTTAACAAATTTCAAATTCTCTACCCAAACGTGGTGCCTTGTTCTTTCATACGTGATTTGGAAACCAGCTGAAACTCCATTCCATAAATAAGCTGTGTCCATCCTTCTAGGCTGTCCAATAACAAAGTCATTTAATTGGATAAGGGGCCTTTTTCATAAGTGCTACATCACCCCACTGACCCTGTCAAAGACTGGGCCCTTGTTGAACTTATTTTTTTAACCACTGTGTTCGGCCTTTCACTTACTTCCACTGAAGTGAGAGTGCCATGCTGCCCCCTCATGCTACCTATAGTAGTATTTGTACTTGCAGTGGGAACAAAAATGCTTCATCATTAAATGCAAAGCAAACAGTGGACCTGATAGCTACATATACTGCCCACAATTTTGGTACTGGCAACCCCCTCTTTGTGAAAACCAGCTGGAGAGGATGATAAGGCGTTATGCATTCCAGCCAAAGGTACTGGTCTTTTTTCAGTCCATTGTCATTCTGACTCCTCTGCTGCCCTCTGTCTGAATTCCTTAACATAAGAACATAAGAACTGCCATACTGGGTCCACAAATGGTCCATTTAGCCCAGTATCCTATCTCCTGACAGTGGCCAATGCCGGGTGCTTAACCATCCCATCCTCATCTCCCCATATGTGGTCTGAGTCCTTACTTTTAAGTGCTCATGCTTGAATAAAGAAACACTTCTCCGAGAGTTCCTCTCACAAATTAAACATGCATATATGCAAAATGCCACAGTCTAGTCTTCAAAAGTCTAGGCCGCCATAGGTTTGTCATCTTCTTTCTTTTCGCTTTTATCCATGTCTTCTACCTAAGCCTCACAAAAAAAAAAAAAGTGGAGTGAATAAATCCACATACTGTCTTTTCTGTATTTTTTTCTTTTACCCCTTTGAATAAAAGAATCCCAAGGTTTCAGAGCTTTGGCACCCATGTTCCCCACTTATATCTTGTTAGTTGCTTGTCTTCTGACAAACCCAGAGGGCGTGCTGGTATTTGGAGGTGGGTGTATCATGTGCCCTGATTGCTCACTGGCCTGACCCCAAACCTGTCACAGTATTGCTCCTCCATCTTATAGGAAATACCCCTATCTGGCATGCTGCCGACAGTTTGCACTAATGTCATCTTCCATGAACTTTGATACAACCAAAGCCGATCTTATGAATATTGATGAAAAGTTAAGCACGTGAACACAATCAAAGCCAAATTCTATTTAAATATTACTGCAATGTTCATGCAAATTGAAAAAAAGTATCCACCTTGATGTATTGATCATAAAGTATTTATACCATGCTATTGGGGATGTGACATTTCACTCCATATTCTTTATGAAAATATGCTTATGATATGAATATGACATAATTGAGGTATACTTTATGCAAGATGGCTCATGTGAGATATCAGTGGGAAGGTTATGATTTACTGAGTGTGATTATCCAATTTGTATGACTGTATCATTTCTGTATCTGGAATTAGGAATATTAACTATGTATCTGTAGTTCAGATGTGTTACTTTGGGTGTCAACCTCAACTAGCCCTTGAGGTACAACAATGAAAAAGCCAGACAGGGCTAATGGGCCATTAGCAGAGAGAATGGACTGTAACAGAGCTTAGTCTTTCTGAGGACACTGGAGACAGCCTAGGAGCAATGGCTGCCACAGCCATTCATAGACCGGAATCAGAGTCACTTGCTACTGGATACCCCTCCTCCCCTTTTGGAATGCCGTTGGTTTTCCACCAGAAGACAAATGGTTCCCACCTTAGACAAGAGCTATATAAGTCAAGAGAGTGATGTTATCATGGTTCTCCTGTGCTTCCCAAAGAGACACTGAAACAACACCTGCAAGCAAAAACTGAATTGAGGGAAGAAGGGTTGAACCCAAGCTGGAAAGGCATCTAGCTTGTGCATAATAATACCTGAAGTCTCAAGAGGGAGACCAGTGCAGCTGCCTTTCAAGATTTTCTGAAATCTGCCTGCAACAATCTATAGGGCAGTGGTTCTCAAAGTTTTGTATTGGTGACCCCTTTCACATAGCAAGCCTCTGAGTGCAACCCTCTCCCCTGTTATTACAAGCACTTTTAAATATATTTTACACCATTATAAATGCTGGAGGCAAAGCGGGGTTTGGAGTAGAGGCTAACAACTCGTGACCCCTCCATGTAATAACCTCCCAACCCCCAGATTGAGAACCCCTCATGTAAGGTCAGAAATACTATTTGTTACCAATTTCTTTAGTGAAACTAGCTTAGTTTGCGTGTTTGGTTTAATTTGCTTAGTAATTTGCTTTGTTCTTCACTTGTATTGTATTCACTTAAAATCCATCTTTGGTAGTTAATAAACTTATTTCTTGTTTATAATAAAATCCAGTTTATGCAATTTGTAATGGGGGGGGGAGGGCAACAAGAAGTGTGCACATCTCTCTTCACATTGAGGAAGAGGGTGGATTTCATAAGATATCTTTGGGTCTGCACTCCAAGGGAGGTGGACACCTGAGTGCTGCGCAACTGTCTTAAGCTGAGCCTTTCCAGAAATGATCTCAGTGTCTGTTTTGTTCTTCAGTTTGTTGTGGCCCTGCCTGTGTGTGTGCTGGAGGAAGCTTAATAGCTTGACTCAGCAAGACAGGTAAAAAGGATGTCCAGGTTCGCATATCAGGCAAGCTCAGTGGTATCTCATTACATTAGGTGGCATCCTATGGGGTCCAACCCGTCACAAGGGAAAATTAAGTGTTTGATTAACCTGAGCATATTTATTCATGTCATAAGACAATATGATATTAATCAACATTCTGGCATACAGGTATGATCACATATAAGTGCTCACAGAGTGTTGAACATAGGGAGTATAATAGTTCTTCAAAGTCTCATATTAAACAATCTTAGCTAGCAAATGCCTACAGTTAGCTACAGATGTGTCTTCCTGCATCACCATCTCACATCACTTTGAAACTGGCAGAGCTGTTCCATGGACTATTATAAGTATATTGGGGTATCCTCAGGCACTGTATCAGCTCTTGTGCTACCTGCCCCTGCAGCTAACACAACACAAGTTGCCGACACATCCCTGCACCTCCAGTTGCACTTCTTGGGGGCAATTGACAGCTGGCACAGGTTAGAACAGTTTTGGGCTATACTAACCTCACCCAGGGGTAGGGCCTCTGCAGGGCAGCCCCCATATTATGGATGCTGATGTGGAGAAGCTTCCCAATGTCAGCTGAGAATGTAGCCCATTATCTCTTTCAGCTTAATAAAGTGATTAAAACTATAATCAAAGAGTATCTAAATATTAAGTAAAGGTTTTTATAAAAATTTGAACCTAAAGTTTGCTTGCTAAGTCCATATCTAGGTTCCCTACAGAAGCTGCTAGAAGCTGCTAGAAACTCCCGAGAATCAGGCTATTTACAGGATTTAGTAGGCACCCGTTTTTGAAAATGTTGACCTAAATTTTCAATATGGTCCAAATGTTGTTTTAATGACATCCTGAAGCACCACTTTTGGATACAAAACTGATACATTTAGCAGAAACCAGCCTGTCAGTAACATATTTCAGCATCCTTAACTAACAGCTTTTATTTAGTTTCACCATTTTATTTTTTGAATATCTTACATAGGTACTTGACTTATCACTGCTTATTTCAGGCTTTAAATTTATTGAAGACTGCTCTGCAGGCCTGAAGAATCTGTTTCAAGTAGGTTACAAATAGGTTTTCATCTAGAAAAGCATTTATAAACCTGATTCATCTTTCAGACCTACAGAGTATTCCTGAGATATGCATTCTGCTTGTCAAAGCTATTGCAGTGCATCTGCCTCTGTGATGGCTAAATGGCTTTTCCAGCAACTGATGTGAACTATCTTGAGATAATCTCTGTAAAAAATGCTGTAATCTTTGTCCTCTTAGGGGTTATGAGATTTCCTATAATGGTATCAAACGTAGAGTAAGCTATCTGAGATAATCTCAAAGAAAGGATCCAGACTTTCAAAAAATACTGTAGCCCCGTGAGAGTGATTGGTAAATGTGTACAAGGATGTTGCCTTGGCATGATTTGAAATTGAGGAATCACAATAAAGCTGAAAAAGAGTTGCTTATGATTTTTACTTCCACATTGCTATCAAGGTTTGCAAGGAGTGAGGAGACCGTTGTATGGGAGATTTGTATGTTGCTCAGGTAATAAAAAGCACTTAGGTCTGATTTATAGAAGCAATATTCTGTTCAAGTACAGACTACAGTACATGAAAACCAATTGCCTGGAGACAGGTGGAGCAACATCTATATCAAGGTATACCTTTTGAGATCAAGGAGACCTAATGAGCTAGTTTTATTTAGTATATGAAATTTATTTCACTTAAATTAGTCACGTTTGCTTCAATCCTGCTGAGCACTCTGAGCCCAATCCGGCAAAGCACTTCACTATGTGCTTAACTTCAGGTGGCAAAATCTTAGCTGATATAAACTGTCATAGCTCCATTAGCTTCAATTGTGGCTGTACAATGTACGCCACCTGACTATCCTCCCCCAGGTGCATAGTTCCATTCATTTCAATCAAACTCTTTGAAGAAGTAAAACCTTATGAGGTTTTACTAATCTATAATGCACTTGAAATGATATTTAATTCTCATAAACTGTTAATTCCATTCTGTATCTATATGGTCAATCCAGTTGGCTCAGACACTGTATGTATTATTGTGTGCATTTATTTATCTTGGCTAAGGGTCTGTGATGGGGAGTACAAACCCTGCACCAATCAGTAGTTGTTATGAGCTCAAGTAGCCTCAGTCCTTGTCAGGACTGCAGCAAAAGATAAAAACAGGAAAAGCCCAGCTGAGTAGGAGGCAGCTCTAGGACAAGGATAGATCTTTATTTCCCTCAGTTCTTCAGGATAGGCATGAGGGAGGGCAGCACCAGCTCCTTGTCTATAGACTGTCTGAGCATATTGTGACAAAGCCAGGCTCGAGTATAAACAGTTATCTCAAGACACTTTATAGTGGTTGGCCAGAGGAAACTGAACTGTAGTTTTCACAAGGCCCCGTGAAGGAAGAGATGCTGATGGCTTGTTTGAGACTTCCCCTCCTACTACCCTGTCCTCTTCCTTTTTGTATCCTTGGTATCCTGGAGCGGGTAACTCCAGAAGGGGTAACTCAGCCAGAAGGCTGAGTTTCTGTCACTGCACATATGATGCTAATACCCTAACCTGGCTGAACAGAGCCTGAGTGAGTTTATGAATCTGCCACAAACCAAAGGAGGCTGCAGGGGGACTAAGCCCTTGACAGGGCCAAAGCAGTGGTGCAGAATGTTATCTCTATTCAGGAAACCATTAAGGCATCCGATTTTGTAAACTGTTTTTATAACAGCTTGGTAATGAATTGTGATCTTTGTCACTAAACCAGATAACCAAACAGCTAGAAACTTTTCATAGATTCCAAGGCCAGAAGGTACCACTGTGATCATCTAGTCTGATCTCCTGTGTAACACTGGCTATAGAACTTCCCCAAATAATTCCTAGAGTAGATCTTTTAGGGAAAAAAAAACCAGTCTTGATTTAAAATTGTCAATGATGGACCATGACTCTCAATAAAATGTTCTAATAGTTAATTACTCTCACCATTAAAAATTTACACCTTATTCCACTCTGAATCCAGCTTCGACTTCCGGCCATTGGCTCATGTTATACTTTTCGGTGCTAGAGTAAGAGCTGATTATTAAATATTTGTTCCCCATGTAGGTACTTATAGAATGTTATCAGGACACTGCTTTACCTTCTCTTTGTTAAGCTAAATAGATTGAGCTTCCAGAGCCTATCAGTATAAGGTAAGTTTTACAATCCCTTAATCATTCCTATTGTCTTTTCTGATCCCTCTCAAATATATCAAAATCCTTCTTGAATTGTGGGCACAGCACTGGATACGATATTGCAGCAGCGGTTGCACTAGTGCCAGATACAGAGGTAAAATAACCTCTGTACACTTATTCAAGATTCCTCACTTTATGCATCCCAGGATTTCATCAGTTCTTTTGGCCACAGCATCACACTGGAAACTCATATTCAGCTGACTATCTGCCATGACCCCCAAATCTCTTTCAGTGTCTCTGCTTCCAGGATAGAGTCCCCCATCATGTAAGTATGGCCTACATTCTTTGTTTCTATGTGTATGTTTTTATGTTTGACCATATTAAAATGTGTAGTGTTTGCTTGGACCCTGTTTGAGATTGCTCTGACACAGTAGCTGGTACTCTTCATTATTTACCAGTCCCCCAGTTTTTGTGTCAGCTGCAACTTTTATCAGTGATGATATTGTTTTCCTTCAGGTCATTGATAAAAATGTTAATTAGTGTGGGACTAAGAACTGATCCCTGCTGGACACCACTGGGAACACACTCGCTCAATGGTGATACCCCATTTACGTTTTGAGACCTATCAGTTAGCCAGTTTTTAATTCATTTAAAATGTGACGTATTAATTTTATATTATTCTCACTTTTTTATTCAAAAGTTTGTGCACTACCAAATCAAATGCTCACAGAAATCTAAATATATTGCATCATCACTATTGCATTTATTGAACAAAAAATTTAATTTTACAGGATCTGTTTCCCATAAACCCACATTGATTTGCATTCATTACATTACCCTCCTTTGATTCATTATAAATCGAGCCCTGTATCAACTGCTCATTATCTTGCCCAAGACTGATGTTAGGCTGACAGATCTATAATTACTCAGGTCATCCCATTTATGCTTTTTAAAAATTGGCATAACATTAATTTTTTCCCTCAATCTAGTAATGGACCAATATGATTGTCAAGATACTTTTTGTTCCTAGTATATTTTAAAAAACCCTCCTTCTTCCCATCTTTAACTGTGCTGGCCAATGACTTCCCCTTGTCTTCCTTTGCTTCCCTTATCAATTTTCTATAATTGCTAACTCAAGTCAATTTTCTGGTTAATAAAGTTGTGAGGTTTTTTTTTGTAATACTCATTTGAAGCACGTTTTGTGTCTATATTTGGTTTTGGAATAACTTGGTAACTATTGTTTTGTTTTTGAATGTTTAGACTATTTTCTTTGTATTCCTCCATTGGCAAAGTCTGGTGCCTTAGATACTATGATTCCAGTTGTACAGGATTCAGGGGAGAGCAATTAAAGGTAATAGTTAAAAAAATCTCCTGGAAAATTGACAAAAAATAACTAAAAATGTCACAACTCTATAGTTCAGTATATCAGGACCTCCAGGCCTAGAAACACATGCTATGTGTCTCATTAGTAAATTAGGGAGGGATAGCTCAGTGGTTTGAGCATTGGCCTGCTAAACCCAGGATTGTGAATTCAATCCTTGAGGGGGCCAGTTAGGGATCTGGGGCAAAAAACTGTCTGGAGATTGGTCCTACTTTGAGCCGGGGATTGGACTAGATGACCTCCTGAGGTCCCTTCCAACCCTGATATTCTATGAATATATTTCCTTGACCAAATTATTTCAGATTCTCTCAATGTTCCATATTCATTTCTCCCCCTCATCCAACCCCCACCCCAAGATATTAATCTAATTTTATTATAAGCAGTCTAAAATCGGTAATAATTGATTGCCATATAAGAAGATAACTATTGGCATCTCTTTACTTTTATTACTATTAATGTATAGATAAATGTAATTTATAGTGCATAGCTAGCAATACATCGTGTTGGCTAGAAATGGAGCAATTGGCTCTGTGTAACAAAAATTTTATAATTTCTGCCTGTTTTTTTCATAGGTGCAATCTAACGAAGGGCTTCGCTACACAGGGACACTCAGGAAAGTTAATCCGAGTTAACCAAAAGTGTGAATTTAAAGTGAATTAGTTATACTGCATTAAACCTTTGTGTGGACACTTTCAGCATGAAACTGGTCTTAATTCAGGTTAATTTAATTCAAAGTTTGAATTGTATTATAATATACAATGGAAAATTTAAAAATTCAGAGCAGAAAGACATTTTGAAATTAAAAATTATAATATTTCATTTTGGAAAAGATCAAAGTGGGATATTCTGACATCAAAAGAACTTTTCTCTGGTTTTCTCCCCCAAAAAATTCTAGTTAAATTGACCCAATTTCACAAAATGTTTCGATTTAGATGGAACCATATTCCATCAGAATATGCAAAGTTCCTCCAAAGAGCTCCAATGTCAATTTATACCAGCTAAGGTTCCGGACTATTTTTTTTTTAAATAAAAATAGTTTTCTATAATTTGGGCCCTGCTAACCTGGGCACAGCAAGAGAGGCAGACAATTCACTGCCCAAAATGGTTTAAAATTACAGGAATATGTTTGTGACATTGAACTACTTAATTTGTGGCCCAATCACATCACCCTGCACTGTATTAGTAATCCTTTTGCACACAAGTAATGCCATTTTATTCAGTGAGCAAATGTCTGGATGATGAGACCTTAGATTGTAAGCTCCTTGAAGCATGGACTCTGTGTTTCTATATTTTATAAATGCTATGTATATCCCTGCCTTTATATAAGCAATAATAATACTTATAATAACGAGTAATCATTTGCACAAATAACATTCTCCTCTTCAAATCAAATCTCATTTTTTGTTTCAGGTAAAGCAAGTTGTAATGCAATGCATTTTCATTCTGCACCATACACAGGTAAACCATCTGCTTCTCTGCAGGCAATTTTTAATTCCCTCTTGTTAGTGTTTCACAGCTAATTAAAGCTGATCATTTTAAGAGCATGTACATATTATTACCATGGTACAATGCTGCACAAAACAGTGGAGTTAATAGAACAGTATATTAAACAAACTTCCATTTATCAGTTCACCAGTAACTGTCTTAAAACTTTATCACACCATATGCAGACTGGAATGGCACTGTCATATAGTTCCAAGGAGCAGGGTGAATATCATTTTGACTTTTCCTATGGTCTGATTCTCCCCCTGCAAGAAATTCCCATTCAGTTCTAGGAGGATGTGAGTGCAATTGCAGATGGGTTCGTTTCCAAATGATTGGCAGAACTTTTTGACGGAGATGATCTGAAACAATAAGATAGGCAAAAGTTTTCAAACTTGGATGTTTGAAGTCCATATTTAGGTACTCTACAAAAGTAGCCTGGTTTTCAGAGTTGAAATCAGTGAGAGACAGCACATTTTGAAAATAGGGCCAATTTTACATATGTTGACTAAATATGAGTTGAGGACTCTAACTTTAGGCCTTCAGGGTTGAAAATTTAGGCCCAGATCTTCTGTTTTATGACTGAAGTTTGTAAATTTTCTCTGTGCACTGTCTCTTAGCAATAAAACCTCAGAACATTTAGGCTGAAGTTTTACTTCACAGTTTTATCAAGTTGAATAGAAATTTTTAAAAAACTGAGGAGTATATCTATCAAAAAAACTCAGGTACAAAGAAACATTTTAAAATGACTTCTTATCCTCTGGTTGGATTTTGTGTTCACTGGTGATATTTGAGGTAACAATATGATACTGGATTGTGCCTGTGCTGTCAAAAACATATGGGATATGCTATTAATGTTTTTACTGTTTGTAATTTGTTTTTGACAGCACAGTTTACCATTAAGTACCTGGTTATGAACCATTGCAAACACTCGTGAGTTTGCCTTCAAAAGGAGTAAATGCAAATATCCTTTTGTTCAATACAATATATATATATATATATATTTTAGATTAGGTGAGATTTCTATCATCTGCCCAGGGTCCTCTTTCAATCATTTCTAAATGCAGCATTAAGTACACTGAGGGGCAAAAATTGAAGGGTTGGTACTGTAAATGTCCCTGCTTGTGAAAATAGCTCTAATATTTCAGGAGTTGTCATGCTACTGTATTAGCTTTATCCCTTGTCAAAAGGGTCACTTACCTTTTCATAAATGCAGCCCATAATATTTTAAAGAAGAAAGTTATCCTCTGGAAGTATCAAAAATGTCATTTTCAGTGAACTTGAGTATAATTCTGTGGAAAATGCAGATTAAGGAAAGTGACCCAGTGGTTGTTCTCCTTCATCTCATTAAAACCAGGTCACTAAAAATGAAATGATCTGCTTGAAGCAAAGCTTTAATAAATCTCCAACTACCTGTGCTTTGCATTAATTTGTATTGGTTAGTTCTTATCTCCTAACTTGCAGTACACACTATTTGATGCATGTTTCAGGCAGAATGATAAAAATTGAATAGCAGAAGATCAGTGGTAGGTCAGTGCGCATTACGGAACTTTTAGTGCACATCAGCAGAGTCAACATGGATAGTTAGTGCATGGAACATGGGAGCGCTCTAGATTTATACTCCAGCTTGCTGTGCAATAAGTGCTGGTGCAAACATGCCCTAAATTAAATAAGTTTGATCCAGATCTTCAGCTGGTGTGAATCACATGAAACAATTGAGTTGTCTTTATTTACACTAGCCTAGTATCCATCTCACCATATTTAAGTAAGAGCTACACCGCTTTTCCCTGAAAAGGGAAGTTGAGAGAAATGTTTTTTATCTCCTTAGCATTCCTCCTAATCTAGTAAAGTAAAGAATTCTAGAATTATGGGCATAGACTGAAATTGAACCACACAGTCTTCATTTACTATCCCAGAACTGAATAATAGCTCAAGAGCACAATGTAGTAAGTGCTAAGGAATACTTTTCTTTGGTAGTACTGGGAGTTAGTCATAGCTCTCCCAGATAAGAGACATAAGATCAGTTCTAAACACTACCATGGGAAAAACCCCAGAAAAAAAATATTATGTTCCAGGAAGAGACTCCAGAGGGCAAGCAAGGAAGGTACTGCCAATTCTGTTTTGTGTTGGACAAATTATGATCTTTTAACTACTGCTGTTCATTGTATCTGTGTGTACCTTTACCTGTCAATTTCACCTAACCATTTTCAGATGTCACCAGTCTCCACTGAACATTGCTAAATTGAATTTGACTGTGGCATATAAATTGTATATAATCGAATGAATGAACAGAAAGGCTAGTAAATTACAACTCAGTATAGATATAAAAAATGTGTATTAAACTCTTCATCTTCAAGACAAAACTAGTCAGTCTTCAAACACTCCTAAAATAGTAGCATAAATGTTAAACTGTGTAAATGAATTGACTAGCAAAGACTGGAGTACAAACTGGATAAGATTATAGTGTAAAGGAATAAATAATACTGTAATAAAAATATGGACTATATACTTGTATAATTTTCCTGTCAGTGCCCATGCATTTGAAAAGACTCCTCCATTACAGCATAGTATGCAAACTCAAAAATTCCCCATCTAGTAGATTTTCACCACTCTTTTAGAAAGTTCATATAGAAATTAAACAGTTATCATTGTTCTATAGAATTTTTAAACTAACCTATATAATCCTATAACAGTATCTACCTATAAAGCAAGTATTCAGTCCCAGTGAAATCATGTGCTTGCTTTGGTAAAAGGGGTCAAAGCACTTATATAATTTTTTTCTCAATGTAATTTTAAATTTTAACCTGAGTCTGACTGACAGTACCAGCCCTGTATGATAAGGGCACCCTGAGTCAAAATGGATCACAACCCATGTGCCTGAAAGAACCCCACTTGCCTAAACCCTGCCACAATCTTTGAGGAGATGGTCTGAACTTGAAGGGTGAATTGTGGTCTCTGCTCTGTTGCCTGGTGTCAATTACTATGCTGGTCAGTGCTGCTAGGATGCTCTCCCACTCTGGCTGTGAATATGCCTGGGTCTGCTTCTTGGGGTGATCCCGCTAGCTCAGGGGTTCTCAAACTGGGGGTCGGGACCCCTTAGGGGGTCGTGAGGTTCTTACATGGGGAGTCACAAGCTGTCAGCCTCCACCCCAAACCCCACTTTGCCTCCAGGATTTATAATGGTGTTAAATATATTTAAAAAGTGTTTTTAATTTATGAGGGGGGTTCACACTCAGAGGCTTGCTATGTGAAAGGGGTCACCAGTACAAAAGTCTGAGCACCACTGCTCTAGCTCTGGGTTCAGACTATATGTTGGCCTCTTCTTCCCAGCAGCAGCAGGTGCTCTCACTTGAGCTGCGGCAGTTCCTTTCTCCAACTTTACCCCAAATCCAATTGATTTGCCCAGAGCCAACTGGGTGGCCTGCAGCCAATTCTATTATCACTTGGGCAGAGCTGATAGATAGCTGGGCTGGCAACAGGAAGTAAAGGGTGAAATTTCCTCCCAGTCCCTTAGGCAACCAGGGTTCTGGTGCTAGCTTCATTCTCTGTCTGACCCAGGGCTTGTACAGGTAAGGTTGGATCTTTCCTACTGTGCCCAAGTGGAATGGGGACCTCCAACCTGGTTTTCTCATAGGATTGATAGAGGTGGTCCATAGGTCAAGCCAAAAATTGGCCCAAAAGATGTGAAATAAATATGAATATTACCATTAAATCATGTTCCTTCATGTCATAGTAAGACCAGAATTTTGATAGGGTTCTTGTAAAGGCAACTGAACATTTAGGTTTAGCAGTTCAGTTCCTTAAGAGCAAAGGCTCCTTAGGGTGGGTGGTATGTTGTGTGTTTTGAATCAGACACAGCACGATTTTTTTACTTGCTGCTTCAAATGGGTTCAGAGAGGATACCTCTGCCTGTTGCTTTTGCTTGTGCAATCTTAAATGTCCGCAGCATCTCCTGTATTTAATATTCAGCTCTGCAGCACATGTGGAATGCCCCAGGTACAAGATAGGTAGAAAGGAATGAGCAGACAATTAATATTTTTATTCTTATAAATTTGTAGGCTACTGTATACATGAAGAATGCAATTTAGTTATTTTAGGCATTATTTTCCTACCTTTGATAAAGCGAGGAACTTGGAAGCATGATCAAGAGTAGACATAATCAAGACTATCAACTTCAGAAACAAAAAAAACCTTATGTTTATCTGAAATTATTAAAGTAGCTTGGAAATGTTATTTTTAGATAATGACAAAAAGGAAAACAATTAGATTTCATAATTATGACATCTAGACATAGTCCTATGCTTTCAAAATGACAAGGGAACTACTGTGACCAAGACACTTATGCCGCTAACATTGATGCAGGTGAAAAACTGCACTTGAGGGACTACTGACTTAAATACATGTCAAAGAGTTTGCAGGATCAGGGCCAAAATTAGGCTCAAACACACCTTATTCTCCATTGCTTTTGCACATTGGGTATGATGGCCATTTACATCAGTGCAAGCTGACTTATGTGTGTATAAAATGCTGCCATTCTCACTTGGTAGTATTTTACCTGCACTTTACACAAGTACAAATGATTATGCAAGGTGCAAGGCAATAGAGAATTGGGCCATAGCATGTTTCTTCTGAAGATCCAAAAGCAGATGAGCAGATGTAGAGGGTTGATTTCATAGATGTAATGCTCTACCAGTGATAATGAAAGTAACATCTGCTACTCTATGGTTCTTTGGTAGCCATAGATACATTCAAGACCACAACACGTGATATTACTAGAATTAGACAATCTGATTTCTCCCCACACACGACACATAGTAGTTCACTTCGTAAGTGAACTCACTTCTTAGGGTACTAATCCTTATTATGTTTCTTTTTGAAATTACTGGTATCAACAAGAAGAAATGCATGGATTTTATGGCAATGCTGGTATTCTAGGAGTTCAGGGAGCAATCGATTTCACACATGTGACAATTAGAGCACCTGAAGAAAATGAGGTTAGCTACAGAAACAGAAAATTGTTTTACTAATTTAGCATGCTGGTGTTATGTGATCAAAATGTAAAATAACAGATGTAACTTCCCAAGCACCCAGATCATATCATGATTCCTTCATAATTACACAAATCAGGATTAGCAAATACGTTTGAATCAGATCACATTAAAAGAAGCTGGATACAATAGATAAATAAGAGTTCCAACTAATATACATAAAAACACAACATACACATACATTTGTCTAAATTACTAAGGTGACAGTGATTAGGAAACTTCTTGCAACTGAAGTTCTATGACATCCAAGTGAATATAAATTATATTATAATGAAGAATAGAAACTTTATCAGGGTTCGTACAAGATGGAAACCAATTCTGAATCATTACATTTTCATGCATTTTACTATGAATTATTTTGTTTGAAAATTGGTAGAAATCCATTATTTGTTCATTATTATATTTAATTCATTATTGCCCTGTTAGAGTTCCAGCCACTCAATCAGAGCAGAAAACATATCATGTGACCTAGGGGACTAAACATACAACATGAATAGCAGATAGCTGGCGTGGGAGACTTTCAGAGGCACAAATGGGAGCTAGATGCCCAACTTCCAGTGGAAGTTAATGAGAACTTAGTTGGACACTTAACTAGTATTAACTACAATTTGTGCCAAACTTCCCTGAAAAGAGCAGCTTCTGAACAATATATGTGCCAAAATTTGTTTGCTGCAACTATTTTGAAATTACTAGTACCTGGGCTCTCAGATACCATGGGGATATGTGCACTAAAAGTAGACAGATGGAAAAATAACTAGTATGTTTGCAGAAAAGATAATTGACTGGTAAATAATCTGTGAACTGAGAAAAGCTCTTTTGGCATGTTATGTCTCAGTGGGAGAAATGTATCAGAAGACCAAACATTCCTTTTTAACATGTACCAATGAATTATAACTTTCATTTTTTAACAATAACACAACTAACATACCTAGCTGCAAATTTGCTGTTTCTATTTTCTGTATTTTGGAATTTTGACAAAAAATATCATTGTTTTCTATGAGAATGAACTGTTTTCAGTTCAACTAAGGGCTAAACTGAGCTGCTAGCACAGTCTTGAGTTTGGAGACGTGCATAGTTGTGCCACCCTTGGAGAAGCACTGGAAGGCTCCCTTCTTGCAATGGGGCTGAGAGGCACTTTTCTGGGTGCAGCATATGCTCCTGAGCATGCCAAGGCTCCACTTGATTTCAACACCCTCTGGCCACTCACTCCTGCAAAGTGAATGTATAGCTTATGCTCTTTAGTGCTCAGAAGCTGTAATGCAGGGAGTCCTTATGTAGCTGTAGCCTTTCTCCCTGCATAGTCAGAAAATACTAGGATAAAGGGAGTGGTAAATAATGAAGAGGATATGTCACTGATACCGAGTGATCTGGATCATCTTGTAACCCAGGTGCATGCAACAATATGTGTTTTAATATGGCTAAAAATTATATTCTTTGTTCCTAAATGTAGGCCATACTTATAGGACTGGGGACTCTATCCTGGGAATGAATGTGAAGAAGATTTTGGGGGGTTAGGGTGTATAATTAGCTGAACATGAGCTCTCAGTGCAATGCAGTGGCTAAAAGGGCTAATGCAATCCTGGGATGCATAAACAGGGAATCTTGAGTAGGAATAGAGGTTATTTTACCTCTGTATTTGGCATTGGTGTCACAATTCAAGGAAGATGTCAATTAATTTGGAGAGGGCTCAGAGAAGAGCCACAAGAATGATTCAGGGATAAGAAATCACACCTTATAGTGATAGACTCAAGGAGCTCAATCTATTTATCTTAGCAAAGAAAAGATTAAATGGGTGACTTGATTACAGT
The DNA here is from genome assembly GCF_003597395.2 of Chelonoidis abingdonii. Classification (NCBI taxonomy): domain Eukaryota; kingdom Metazoa; phylum Chordata; order Testudines; family Testudinidae; genus Chelonoidis; species Chelonoidis abingdonii. Next base: position 175,895,431 of record NC_133769.1, on the reverse strand, counting down.
ATACAAGTACTTACATGATGAACAAATATTTAATAGTGGACTCCTCAATCTAGTACAGAAAGGTATAACATGATCCAAAGGCTGGAAGTTGAAGCTAGACAAATTCAGACTGGAAGTAAGGTGTACATATTTCATGGAAAGGGTAATTAACCATTGGAAAAATGTAGTAAGGGTTGTGGTGGATTCTCCAGCACTGAAAAAGGTGAGCCATTAGATACTCTCATGAAAAACCAACCTTCTTCATAAACTTCCTCATGGATAGACTTTACAAAAACTAGACAAGCCATTTACAACACAAACTTTGCTTCTCTACAAAAGAAAAAGGACACTAAGCTGTCTAATCTACTACATGGCACAAGGAGCCACAACAGTAGCTCCCTTAACCCACCCAACAATATTGTTAATCTTTCCAGCTATTCTCTTAGCCCAGCAGAAGTATCTGTCCTATCTCGGGTCCTCTCCTTTTGTCTAGTTTTGAGAGTTCAGTCCTAATCTTCCCCTGTTTGCTGTATAGGATGTTGACCAGGTGGTTTTGCAGTTTCTTTGAGAGTGTGTCCTTTTGTCCTTCCAGACCCATGAACATGATACAATTCTGCGGTGACCTAGAATCCTAGTTTCACTGTCTCCAACTCAAAGAATACTTCCAACACACCCCTGAACAACATAGTAACCCACAGAATTCTTCCTACCAACTCTATAATAAAAAGGATTCTGCATGGACTCCTCCTTGAGGGTTGAAACAACAGGCTGGACTTCTACATAGATTGCTTCCGTCAACAAGCGCGGGCTGAAATTGTGGAAAAGCAGTATCACTTGCCCCATAACCTAAGCCATGCTAAACACAATACCATCAACAGCCTGAAGAACAACTCTGACATCATAATCAAAAAGGCTGACAAAGGAGGTGCTGTCGTCATCATGAATAGGTCAGAATATGAACAAGAGGCTGCTAGGGGCAGCTCTCTAACTCCACATTCTACAGGCCATTACCCTCTGATCCCACTGATGATTACCAAAAGAAACTACACCATGTGCTCAAAGAACTCCCTGAGAAAGCACAGAAACAGATCTGTACAGACACACACCTAGAACCCCGACCAGGTATATTCTATTTGCTACCCAAGATACATAAACCTGGAAATCCTGGATGCCCCATCATCTCAAGCTTTGGCACCCTAACAGGAGGATTGTCTGGCTATGTGGACTCTCTTCTCAGGCCCTATGCTACCAGCACTCCCAGCTATCTTCGAGACACCACAGACTTCCTGAGGAAACTAGAATCCATCGGTGATCTTCCAGAAAACACCATCCTGGCCGCTATGGATGTGGAAGCCCTCTACACCAACATTCCACACAAAGATGGACTACAGAATGGTGTCCCTAGCCTCTGTTCACCAGAGGATGGAGATGGATGGCAGGAGAGAGATCACTTGATCATTGCCTGTCAGCTTTCACTCCCTCTGGGGCACCTGGCATTGGCCACTGTTTGGTAGACAGATACTGGTAAGATGGACCTTTGGTCTGACCCAGTACGGCCGTTCTTATGTATGTGAAAGTAAAATGAATTATATTGTAAAAATAAGAATGGATAAAGAAATCTTGTATGTACCTTTAAGCAGAAAATAAGAAATGTTGAAATGCAGGTGTCAGGAAAAGAAACATTAGCATAAACAAGGGTGCTAAATGGCGAAATATAACAGAAAGATCGATAATAGTTAGTAAGGAAATAAGATATGCATGGCTAGCTCAGGTAAACTTATCAGATTCTGCTTCCTTTGTTATCTTGCTAAGTGTTCCTGTAGGGATGGTTAGTGGCGTTACTGTTATCTTTTCTTTGTCTGCGGACCTGTCATGTATTGTAGGTGGTTTCTGAGTTCCTTCAGGCTCTGTCCGATACTTGTTTTTTCAACTTAAACAGCAGGGTGGTATTGTAGTTTAAGAATGCTTGACAGAAGAATACTGTAGGTGTTCTATCTGCTGTCTGAAGGGATTGAGCAAATACGGTTTGTATTCTTAGAGCTTGGCTGTAGACAATGGAATTCATAGTGGTGTGTCCATGGATGGAAGCTGGACGGCATTGTAGGTAGCTGATACATTATATAGCGGACTCAGTGGCGTTTCTGAATATAGGGTGTGTGTATTATGGTGACTATTCGCCTTATCTAGAGCTACGATAAGTGTCTAGGAATGGGACTGCTTGTGAATGGATTAGTCTAGGGCTGAAGGTGATGGCGGGATTGGGAATTGTTAAAATCATCGGTGGAAATTTCCTACGAGGGCTGTGTACTTTTTCCAAGACTCCCAGATGATGAAGATGTCATCAATGTAGCGGGCAAATAGAGTAGGGGGGCGTTAAGGGAACGATGAAACTAAGGAACGCGTTGTTGTCTAAGTCAGTCCATTATTAAAGAAATATTGGCATCACTGTGGGGCATGCGGAAGTACGCTGCATAGCTAGTGCCAAACTATTGACCTTAGAAGGTATAAGCTATTAGTCCCCAAATGTGAATTATAGCGTTGTCGGGTGAGAACAAATGCACCAAAAGTGGTTCAGCGCCACACAGGTTAGACGCGTGTATTATCAGGGAGTAATTATGTTGCCTAATGATGCTTGTCATCCCATTCATGCATCACCTACAGCCCCCAACTAAAACCTCTCCAGCGCATCATCAAAGATCTACAACCTATCCTTAAAGATGATCCCTCACTCTCACAGATCTTGGAAGACAGGCAAGTCCTCGCTTATAGACAGCCTCCCAACCTGAAGCAAATACTCACCAGCAACCACACACCATACAACATAAACACTAACCCAGGAACCTATCCTTGCAACAAAGCCCGATGCCAGCTCTGTCCACATATCTATTCAAGTGACACCATCATAGGACCTAATCACATCAGTCACGCCATCAGGGGCTCGTTCACCTGCAAATCTACCAAAGTGATGTATGCTGTTGTGTGTCGGCGATGCCCCTCTGCCATGTGCATTGGCCGGGCTGGACAGTCTCTATGCGGAGCAGTGGATGGACACAGGTCTGACATCGGGAATCATAACATTCAAGGATGGGTGGGAGAGCACTTCAGCCTCTCTAACCACTCAGTGACGGACTTGAAGGTGGCAATTTTGCAACAAAAAATCTTCAAGACCAGACTCCAAAGAGAGACTGCTGAACTCGAATTAATATGCAAATTGGATACAATTAACTCAGGCCTAAACAGAGACTGGGAATGGTTGGGTCATTACACTAATTGAATCTATTTCCCTATGGTAAGTTCTCCTCACACCTTCTATGGGTCATCTTAATTGTCACTTCAAAGGTTTTTTTTCTCCTGCTGATGATAGCTCATCTCAATTGATTAGACTCTTCCTGTTGGTATGCATACTTCTACCTTTTCATGTTCTCTGTATGTATAAATATCTCCTGTCTGGGTGTTCCATTCTAGGCATCCGAACAAGTGAGCTGTAGCTCACGAAAGCTCTTGCTGAAATAAATTTGTTAGTCTCTAAGGTGCCACAAGTACTCCTGTTCTTTAAACTGTCTACAGACTTCTTTCTGTAATGCTGTCAATGCAACATCCCATCTGATGGCAAACCTATGTATCCGTCCTCACCAGTGTGAATAGATGTATTTTCCTTGTGTGCATTGTCAATAATTTTTTTGTTGTTTTAGATCTGTTAGGAAAACAAACAAATAAGCAAGCAAAATCTCTCTGTATTCTCCATCAATCTATCTTTGCTGGGTGTCAGGTAGGAGTTTCCAAATTATCACTCATTGAGTGATGACCCATTTATTATTCGATTTTTAGATGACAAGGTGATGTCATTAACATACACCACCAGGAATCAACATGGCTTGATGATAACATTTGTCAAAAATTATGCACTGTTATAGTGTAAAATTAATGAACTCTTCTCTTAAGTCAAGCCTTCATGGCAATGACTTTCAAAACCTATTTCTGGGAAGGATTTATCTTTGCAGATGTTCCATAAAACAATATTTTTTCAGATAGTAAAAATCCAAATTTAAAATCCAAACAAAAAATTGGTGGATTTTGATGTGCATTTTTATTTTTACAGCCTCCCCCCCTTTTTTTAAGTTAGTTATATTTTAATCTGTCAATCTTCAGCATAGTCTCCACTTTAAAAACAACACAAATAACCTATTAAAAATGGACTATAAAGGCAATGAGCTACTATCATCAAAACACTGATATACCCTTTGTTTGCTAAGTGAATTTATTGCAACATACCTCTCTTAGGCTTGAAGAGCTCACTTTTTTTTTTCAATAACTGATACTGGTTTTAGTGTAACAACCCCTCCTGGAGAATTAAAAAGTTATATTCTAGATAATTTGATACCTCTGATGCACAGGCTGTTGAGTCTTAGAGTATGTCTGCACTTCAATTTTGACAGGTTTCAGAGTAGCAGCCGTGTTAGTCTGTATCCACAAAAAGAACAGTACTTGTGGCACCTTAGAGACTAATAAATTTATTTGAGCATAAGCTTTCGTGGGCTACAGCTCATTTCTTCGGATGCATAGAATGGAACACACAGACAGAAGATATTTATACATACAGAGAACATGAAAAGGTGGAAGTACGCATACCAACTGTAAGAGTCCATCAATTGAGATGAGCTATAATCAGCAGGAGAAAAAAAACCTTTGAAGTGATAATCGAGATGACCCATAGAAGGTGAGAGGAGAACTCAACATGGGGAAATAGATTCAATTAGTGTAATGACCCAACCATTCCTAATCTCTGTTTAAACCTAAATTAATTGTATCTAATTTGCATATTAATTCAAGTTCAGCAGTCTCTCTTTGGAGTCTGTTTTTGAAGTTTGACTCAGGTTAAGGAGCTCAAGTTAAGAGTCTGTTTAATTGCAGTGCAGTTATTTGGGCTCAGGCTGGACCCCAGGCTCTGGGACCCTGAGAAATGGGAGGGTCTTAGAGTTCAGGCTCTAGACCAAGCCCGAATTTCTACACTGCAATTAAACAGACCTTTAACCAAAGTCATCGGGCACAGGCCAGCTGGGTGTGTGCAAAATTGCAGTGTAGACATACCATTAGAACACTAAGTAGCTGATGGAGGCCAGGAAGGAGACTAATTAGTTAATACTAATCTCTGATTGACAGGGTTCCTGTCTGAAATTAAGCAGGTCACACTCTTTTGGCAGAGAAGATCCATACTAACAATATTTTGATTTTAGTAGAGATTCACCCTTGCACAAAATCCTTAAATGGTACATAGGCCTTGTGCCTGTCTCCAAGCACGGTGCATTTCACCCTTGAACTGAGCATTTAAATTCCATTTGTGTCATTCCATTATCCCTTTTCTGTGTCCTTGATTCAGAAAACTACACACAAAATGAAAAAATAGGTGTGAGAAAGAATATTCTAAGTCTTGGGATCAGGGCCGGAGCTTCCATTTAGGCAACCGCCAGGATTTGGAAGGGCAGCATTTTGCCGCCCTCAGCAGCAATTCGGTGGCGGCGGGTCCTTCACTCGCTCAGGGACCTGCCGCTGAAGTGCCCCGAAGACCGGGAGCATGGAAGGACCCCCCCCCGCCGCAGAATTGCCGCCGACCGGGAGCACAGGAAGGACCCCCGTCTAGGCAGGGCTGGCTTCAGGCCCCAGCGGGGTGCTCTGCCGGTTGCCGGGAGGGTGGCAGGCGGCTCCGGTGGACCTCCCGCAGGTGTGCCTGCAGAGGGTCCGCTGGTCCTGCGGCTCCGGTGGAGCATCCGCAGGCACGCCTGCGGGAGGTCCACCGAAGCCACGGGGCCGGCGAGTGGCAGAGCGCCCCCCGTGGCGTGTCGCCGTGCTTGGGGCGGTGAAATGGCTAGAGCCGGCCCTGCGCCTAGGGCGCCAAAAACCCTGGCGCTGCTCCTGCTTGGGCTTCTGCTATGACCTGCTGTATTATGTTGGGGCCCCTAATGAAAGACTTATTTAATACTTTACATTTCAAATGCTTAACAGTTTTTCTTTTATTCTGTATCTTTAATAAAAGGTTATCATGATTTTTAATGGAGTGTTTGCCGTAGTACTAAGCAGGATGAGGTCTCTGTATACCAAACCTTGGACTTTGTTTAATATTGGACAGTGACTGGGTTATGTTAACACCTTGGCCTATTTATGCCATCTAAATGAATACTTCAGGGCTTCATTAATAGTATAGAGGGGCTGTACAAATTGAATTTGGAAGCCTGAGCTGGAATCATCTTGTCCCATAGACACAGTGTTTTCTCTTGGATCCTATGAAAAGCTGAGCAGGGATATCTTAGCACCAGAATCCCAGATACCAAAATCTGCATAGCAAAGATAATTGGTTGTATATCACATTATAAACAACAGCTTATTATTTGTAAATATGTATTATAATACTTATTGTAAGGATGCATGAATCAAATAAGCTGGTTTTGACATTTGTAAACCCTGAACATGAGCTCCCAGTGTGACTCTGTGGCCAAAGGAGCTCATGCAATCCTGGACTGCATAACGAGGAGAATCTCGAGTAGGAGTAGAGAGGTTATTTTATCTCTATATTTGTCACTGATGAGACCACTGCTGGAATACTGTGTTCAGGTCTGGTACCCACAGCTCAAGAAGAAGGTTGATAAATTGGAGAGAGTACAGAGAAGAGCCATAAGAATGAAAAAAGGATTCGAAAACAAGCCATATAGTTAGCTTAACAAAGAGAAGGTTAAGGAGGGACATGATTAGTCTATCAGTATTTACATGGGGAACAGATATTTAATAATGGGCTCTCCAATCTAGCAGAGAAAAGTATAACATGATACAATGGCTGAAAGTTGAAGCTAGACTAATTCAGACTGGAAATAAGGCATATATATTTTATAGTGAGGGTAATTAGCCACCCCCTAAAAAAATTAAGTGCCTCAAGCAGCCACCTGCATAGCCTGCTTCTAATGCTGGCCCTGATAATAAATTCAGATTAACAGCAGGCTGCTCAGGAAACATGAACTATTTCTTAATAATTCACATTCCACAGACTTTTCAGAGAATGAAGCACCTTAGTATTGTCTTTTAACAAGCCCACTCTTTTACCAAATGCTCATTTAAACAGGTTTTGTTGCATTTCATCATGTAGACTGCTGTGAAGAAAAGTTAAAATTACATTTGGATAATTGCCATGATTTCTATTTGTTAGAAATTGGATCTTGTAGCTGTCTCCCCCACCTCCACACCCCCCCACCCTGGGAATGGGCCGGGGAGAAGAAGATGGTTTCAATGAAGACTTACCTGTTAAAGCTGAACAAGTCTTTTTGGAATATCTTCTGCTGTTTAATTATAAAACACATTAAAACAGAAGTGATTTGTCATAGATTGGAGGAAAGTCTCTCGGCTCTAGCTGGGTCACAGATTCATTCTTGACTACATTTGCTTGTTGTGCCATCTAGCAAAAGAGGTATTGCATGAAGAGGTTTGGTGGTCCTTAGTTTTATTGTTATATAATAGGTATATTATTTAGTTTTCTTGAGTATAAGAGCAAAAGCAAGGTGTGATGGAGGGGATTCTTGGGAGCCTCCTACCTCTGTTAGAATTCACTTATTCCAGGGACACTGTTATTTCATCCTCGCTAGGATGATTTACTCCTGGTTCTCCTAAATTTACATCTGAAACACAAAATTGCTCGCACCCATGATTGCATCAAAGGACAGGTATGAAAAAAATACACTGGGGGAAGATATACCCTGACACCTCTTCTTATATGGACTCTGGAAAAAGAAAACATGTATCAAGTTGAAAACTGTGCTATATAATCCTCAGGAGTAAAGTATAAAGCCCTGTAGCTGAACACATCTTAATTGCCTCCACCACGTGACTTCAGCAGTGGGAAGGCTTCATAGGGACAGCAAGGAAAGGGCCCCTTTAAGAGTTTCTTCCACTTTTCCCTGTCTAAGCATGGTGTCTTTGCAGGCTTGGCTCAGAGGGGCTGTGTGCCTCCTAGCATTGCAGCTGATTGGCTAGATTAAAGGGCATAACAGTGCTCTGCAGCTCTTGTAAACTCTTCCCCCTCTGTGGGGTACTATTTTGTACCTGAAAGCAATTGATTCCACCTCTATCTTGGGATTGGGGTAGGGCTGGATTTCTGGGCACACTGAAGGAGAGATGCCAGCTGCCTGTTGGAGCTGGGACTGGATGATATGATTTTCATCTTCTTCTCAGAGACCCAGTGAGTAGGGTAGGTTGTTAAGGTGTTTGTTTCTTGCAAGTTGGCAGGGGTCCAGTGCAGGTACTTGCTCAGTAGGGGGTCCAATTTCCTGACAAACTAAAGTAGAAACAGGACTAGGGGAGGGCAGCCTTCTTAAGCAGATGGGTAAGAGATTTGGGACTCCTACTTGTACAGCCAGAGGCCACCTATTCCCTCAAATGTTCAATCCTGGTATGAGGGCCGGGCAGTGGTTCTGGAACCAGGCCAAAGGTTTGGAGGAAAGTTGTATGAACTACGGACAACCTTCCCTCAGGTGGTACAGAATATTAAAGGAAGTTCGACCTGCACTGCTTTGTTTATTGCAGGATAGTTTCCCAGCTGTGTCAATTAAGTTAATAAAATTGCAACCTAGTTTACATTTGTCATGTCTTATTTATCTTCTGCATTAATATAGAACACATATTTCTCCATTTTCTTCCGTACAAACAAATAAGCAAACCCCACTCTCATTCCCTCACTTCTCAGTGCAGGACACCCACCTCAAGTATCCTAGGCCTGGTTATCTACCATCTACCATTTTGTAATCCTTTACATCTGTACGCAGTGTGTCACATTACCGTTCTGATTTGGTAATATGCAAAATGAGTTGGACATAGGTATAAATGATTAAGCAAAGCAAATACCACACAGAATCAGGCCTACTGGGATTATTAGTAAGTGTGTATGTGTGTGGTACTTGGTTGAGCAGAAGGTTTTGTAATAACATATTTGCTAGTGCGAACCTACCAAAAATGAGAAAATGGCAATAAATTGGTTGAAGGAATAATTCCTAGTAAAGTTTAGTTTAGTCAGTGTTTTGGAGAGGTTAATATCACTGGGTGGAAGGTAGGGGAGGAGATGAAATATTAGCATTAATCACAAATGGCTCGTGCTTTCCCCTCATTCATTTCCTTTTTATAAAGTCTTAAAGTGCAGATTTTTTTTTATAAAGCAGAGATTGTAAATGAATAGTGCATCAAAACTCCCATGGAAAGCTGTCACCATTTCCAGATTTGAAATGTAACTTATTCCTCCTTTTATATCAAACCCAGGCATCTTCTAATTTCATTGTCAACCACCTGATCGTTCCATTCACACCAATCCCCAGTCCTCTGGCTGTTCAAGTTATCTTTGTCTTTGATGAATGAGCATGGTGACCAGGGCATGACTCTGCCACCTCTAGTTTATGGAGTTTCCAGATGTGAGTGATCTAGCAAACTGATCAGCTCTTAAAGAAAGTTCTCTGACAACACACAAAGCTCTTCTCTTTCTGAGCTTGAAGCACACTGGGGACTAGTATGTGAAGAGAATTAATGCCATGATATAAAAAGCAGCCATAGGAAGACAAGAAACAAATGCATATGTATCTTATTCATAAAACACAACAATTTGGATCACAGCAGGGCTTGTTGTATGATTAAAGTCTTCTAGGAGAGTGGTAATACTGCGAAGACTAATTGATATTTTAATTAGACAAAAACAAATGAACTACAGGTGTCATCCTATATATTCACCCACGAAAGCTCACGCTCCAAAACCTCTGTTAGTCTATAAGGTGCCACAGGATTCTCTGCTGCTTTCACAGATCCAGACTAACACGGCTACCCCTCTGATCCTATATATGAGAATCTTAGGGAGGATTTCCTCTCGCATCCCCCTCAGAGACGTTTTAGAGATGTCTAAAATCTGTCAGTCACCCCTTGGAAACTTTCTCATTTTCAATCTCTTTCTTTTCTTCCTCCCTACTTATTTGTCTTGAATGTAAACAGGTACCTCCTAGGCATTATAAACCAGCAGCATTAGCTTGATGAAAACTATCTAAGACTCCACCATGCAATGTATTTACCTTACCAGTTTTCGTGGTGATGTACTTCCCTGGTCAAGTAAGAAATTTAGAAACAACAAAACACAGTGTAAAAAATGCTATAGATTTTTCACTTTTTGTTTACTTTTCTCATGTTCCCCCCACCCTCCAAATGTATCAAACCTATATGTTTAATTTTAATCATAGCTGCACAGACTCTGCAGCTTGAAAGGACAGTGGTGCAGGAGGAGGAAATGTTCACAAATGGACCTGTTCAGAAATCTGCTCTCCAGTACTTGCTATCTCTAGCTGCACATTGACTACAGGAAGGGACGCGTGAATTATAACTATAAACACTGTTGGCTAATCGACAGCATAACTCTGACAATATGCATTCTTCAGGAACTCAATTTCATAAGGATGAAGCTGAGTGTCGTGGGTCTTCCCCAGCCTTCCTCTTCTAGGCCCTGTCTTCACAAGCTAAATGGGTGTGTTTTCAGTCATGCTAACTCCACTGAGGTAGCTTAACATAAATGGAAAGCCATGTTAAGATGCAAGCAAAGTGCTGAAGCCAGCAGGGAAGCCTAGCCTGTAACACAGACTGTTATACAGTTTTAAACAAGGTAGCCTACATTTTAACAGTGCTTTTGAATCATGTTAAACTCACGCAATTGAGAAATGCTCTTTTTGTCCATTAACATGTATCCTTATGTATTAAATCTGGTGAGTTATGAAAGACTGCTTGAATCCAGTGGATCAGTCATCTTTAAAAATTGTGTGATGCAAAATTTCTTGTACAACTGGATCACATACCTATAAGCATGGAGATTAGACTGGTCTTGCTGTTCATAAAATAGTAAGCCCTACTGTCCCTCAAATAGAAAGACACTTCTCCAGGACAGCAGTCCCCTTCCTGATTGTTCTTTCTTCCTATCATTCATCTGTTTTATGACAATATGAGGTTTTCATCCTTTTCTCTAAGAGGACTGTTTCCTGGCCAGATTCATCTCCTTTAGTCCCAAACACTCTGCCTCCCTTTTCTTCCACACCTCTAGACATGCCGTATACACGTGCAGGTGTTCATTTATGTGTTACTGGTTGCAGCAGAGAAGAACAGAAGCTGAGCAGGAGGACATTAGTAAAGGGAGAGGCAGGTCACTGGAAAGGAAGAACAGCTGTTTGAAAGGAAGACAGAAGCAATTGCCACGTGGGCAATTAATATATGATTCAGACTGTCACATTCCAGGTAATCTGGAAATTCTTAGAATTAATCAGCCTCAAAGCACAGGATGTTTTTAAATCCTTTAGAGCAGTGATACACAGACCTGTGATTCAGGAGCCAAATTAGTCATCAACAAAATTATCCAAAATAACCACTTGTGACAAAGTTCCTCCTCTACCTTAGTGGGTCCCGCGCTTATTGGCGGATTTGTTCACCTCACTGATCTTCCCTTCTTGTGGAATCCACAGTCTGGGTCAGCTCCTCCTGTGTCTGATCAGGAGTTGGGAGGTTTGGGGGGAACCCGGGCCCGGCCTCTACTCCGGGTTCCAGCCCAGGGCCCTGTGGATTGCAGCTGTCTATAGTGCCTCCTGTAACAGCTGCATGACAGCTACAACTCCCTCGGCTACTTCCCCATGGCCTCCTCCAAACACCTTCTTTATCCTCACCACTGGACCTTCCTCCTGGTGTCTGATAACGCTTGTCCTCCTTAATCCTCCAGCAGTACACTCTCTCTCTCACTCTCAGCTCCTCACACACATTCCTTCTCCTCTGGCTTCTCCCTGCCAGACTGGAGTGTGGAATGGGCAGAGCAGTGGATGTGGGATGCCCACCATATATTTTCAGAGCTTGAGGAGGTCTTTCCACAGGACAACTGTGTGGTTAAGAATCTGCTGCTAATGCAGAGGAGTATGCTTGGAAAAGAGTGGAGCAGAGTCTTGGATCTGCTTCTTTTTGTACATGTCTTTACCCAAGAAAGCCAGGAATGTGGAACCATCCAATGTGAGAGTTGTCTGTTGGTGGAATCCCTCAGGAATCCCTCCGTTAAGAAAGCTGCAGGAGTTGATGGCTTATCTGCTTAGCAGCTGGAAGCACAAGGACTTCATTGACAGGAAGCACATGGAGACATCCAAGCTGGAGGATACTAGCTGATTAGAAAAGGCCCCATACGAGGAAGGAGAACCAGCTGCTTTGGCAATAGGAGATTGGATACTGGACACTTTAGGCAATAGACAGTGCTCCATTGCCCACTTAGGTCCTGCTGTCCATTGAGGTATTGACAATCGGAGAATAGGAGGAGACCCCAATGGCTGAGAAAGAGGAGCCACCTTCCCTCAAGTCTTGAAGGGTGATGACCACCCACACAAGAGGAGCTCATGTAGGTGGTGGTGGTCGGGAACTCCCTTTTGAAGAGTGGCATCCATCTGCTGTACTGACCTGAAGTTCCAGGAGATGTGCTTCCTGCCTGAAACCCACATCTGAGATGTCACAGAAAGGTTGCTGAGGTTCATCCATCCCTCTGAATGCTACCCCATGCTGCTCATCCATGTGGACACTAATTATACTGGGAATGAGGATGAAGATGTCAGAAGCACAGAGAGTGATCTCGTCCATCCTTCTAGTTGAGAGTAAGCGGCAAAGCAGAGACACAAGCATAGTGGAGATGGATGCACAGATGGTGTTGATAGGAAGGTTTTAGCTTTCTTGACCCAGGACACTCTTCCAGGAAGGTAGACTACTGAGAAGAGTTGGGATTCGTCACCTAGGTCAGACAGTATTGTTTTTGCTCCCTGGTTGCATGACTGAAACTTTCACAGTGCAAACAGGAGGGAGGAAATCAAAGAGCTTCCAAGATGGCTGCCTAAACGCTTCTGATGTAAACATACATTTCCATGGGTATTCCCAACTCTTGTCTTATTCCTCTGGGCATACTTGCAAACAAAAAAAATTACTTGTATTATGAATGGTTGATGACAACAAATAAAGAGGGTCAAGAATACTATTGAAGTGAATTTGGTTTTTTATTCACGCAAACGTCTCCTTTTTTCTGCAATATTTCCTCAGCTAGCTCTAGTCTCTCCTCCATTTCTGGTAAAAGGATCAAATTAATGAACCAAGAGTAGAGCTGACTAGAGGATTATAGCTCTTTTTTACAGCATCTTTTGAAGTTTCAGAATTTGTTATGGTTTACTGGTAGAACTGTGTGTTTGTATCAGTCTATAGTGTAGTGGTTGGAGAACTGGCTCAAAATGTGGGATCTATCTGATTCAGAGTAGAATTTTCCATCTCAAACTACTCCAAATCAGACAGAGTACAGACCTGAACCTAGGTCTCCTAGTCCTCAGGCCAGTGCCCTTACGACCAGTGTACAGACTAACGTGTAAACCACAACAAATTTTGAATCCTCCCTCAAAAAAAAAAAGTCTGCAGTTTCTGTGGTAAACAGATACATCTCCATTAAGTATTTCTGGTTTCAAGCAACATTTTTTGCCAAAATGAAATTTTTAGCAAAAACATTCCAAAATAGGAGTGAGATGATGTATTCTCAGCCCAATCTTTTGAGCCATGTATTTACATATAAAGTTTACTTGCTGGTTTATCACTGGATAAATATAATATTAAGAAATGCAGAGCAAGATTTTTAAAAAGAACTGGTGATTTTTGGATGCTTCAATGACTGTGTGCCAAACTTCAGATACCTTAAAGGGACCAAATTTTTAGAAAATTATGAACACTCCCTCCACTTAAAAAAAAAACAAAACAGGTCCCTTTATGGTGTCACAATAAGCAAACAAAATCAAGGCACTGAAAAAAAATGATCAATCTGAGATCTAGCTTTTAATGTACAAACTTTTGAAGATGTAACTACCTGGGGTGGCTGGTAGGTGGTGAAAACAATATTTAAAACTTTTGTTCTGCCTCCCTTAAAGCCAATGTGAGTTTTGCTATTGATTTTAAAGGGTGAAGGATTAGATCTAAATCTTTGACATTAAAATTCCTTTATTTAGCCAGATTTTTTGAATATTAACCTGATCCTGAATAAGTAACTTACAATGTAGTTTTCTATTGTTTTATTATAAATTTACATTAATAAAAAGGTTCTTTTTAAAAAAATCCATTATCTACAATTAAAACTTATTTTTAATTATTAGAAAAACTCACTGTTTGTCAGTCTCGATCTCAGATGACTTTCCTGATGACTAATTAGCTCTCCTAATGAGTGGAAAGACTTTCAAGGGAGTTGTAATTACTGACGAGAGAAGATCTATATATTCTACTTAACAGCCACTATTATCAAAGCCCCAGACTAAGGACCTTATTCCCTCTCTGAAATGGTTAGTCAGACAAGTAGACATATTAAAGTCAATGGGAATATTTACATGAGTAAGTGCTCACCAATGTGAGGAAAACAGCTCACAATCCGGCTCCAAATATTTCTTTTTTATAATACAGTCCATTATGTGAACTCTCTACTGCTCTGCATAATACACTAAACCCTAGCCCTGAAGATATCATGATATACTGTGGGATTTTGTGTTTTCTTTGTGGAGCTATCTTAGTGATGAAAAAACAGACCAGAGTTGTTGTTTTTTGTCTGAATATGAGGTGCATATACAATTTAATCTTTGTGCAGAAATCAATACCTTTTGTACTTTTTAATAAAATGTGATTAGTGCAACCGTCAACAGAGTGCATAGAAATTATGCAGATATGTCAGTCATAGTAATTCATTCAATAAAAAGCTAATGCTATTCTTCCTCCCCACACAAATACTGGGGAACCCTCTCCCCTATGTATGTTAACCTTTAGCTGTGGGAGGAGTCTGCCTCCTAAATAACACATACTTGATTAAATGCAATGCTTATGACTAAATCTTAATGCTTAGAGTAAATCCTACTCTTTCAGATGTCCTACTTTGCACATAAATAATATAACCTTTTAACTCTATTTTGACATTGTTTTTTCTTTATTTATTTTACATTAGGTCCTCTTCCGCAGATAACCAATGACCATTTTACAACCATGAAGCTATTTAAGAGAGACTCTTGACCTGGTAAATTACTAATTATTGCTAAATTGCCCTCAATCAACTTGAGTATAATTGAAGTAGCATGCTTCTCTGACTAGGCAGGCAGTCTATTTAATGCTTGTTCATTACAGCTAAGTTGAAAGTGTCAGGTATAATACTCTAAGAATCAACACAGGCTCTCCTTTTTAGTTTTCATTAATAACTTGTTAGGATACTGTATGTCACCTTGTTGTACACACATAGCATTAAGAGTCTGACCTACTCTACACAACTCAGTTGCCATATAGAGTGGGATGAAAGTATTGTAGCAACTTTTTTGGAGGTAAGTGTGTTACTCAAGGTATAACTATGTCTATTTTTATGATGCTTCTTCTCTCTCACACACTTACAATAAATGATGAACCTGTAGAACAAATGCCTCTATCTTGGCACATAGAAGAAAAGTACCTTTGGTGAAATAAGAAAAAAGAATCCTGTGCTGAAATGAAGTATAAGGATACAGACAACCGAATTCTGTTTGTTCTCATTGTCCTCATTGGATGAGGAAAAATGTAGAGAATGACTTATCAAAAAATGATTGTTTTGGAACATTAATACATTGATGAAATATAGTACACCGCCTTTCCTATATTAAGAAGCTGCCTGATTGTTTGGCTGTTGTATTACATAAAAATCTAATTTTGTTTGGAATCTTTTAATGCCTCCACAGTTTGGAGCAGGTACTTGAAATTTGTCTGAGGGGTTGCTCTGGTGTTAGGAATATGCCTTTTTATTGTTACTGTGAAAAAAAACCACCCACATTTGACCCAGTTATAAGCCTATGCAAATCTGTTTGCATGTGCTTAGTACAGATTTGTTAGAGTTTAGCAGACAAATTCTCTGAAGATTTCATCTGCAGTGAGGATGTTTGGCTGCAGGGGCTGAGCACTGTGGCACTAGGCACTGGAACTGAAAATCAGGAAGACTCTGCTCTCAGTGTTCCATCTGCGGGAACCTAGGTAGCGTGGCAGAGGAAGAGGAACCTGATGTGAATGCAGAGTGGGTGAGAGCTGGATTATGGTTGCAGTGGAGGGGGATGAATGGGACTTGGAGCCAAGGAGGAGAGGGAGTGGAAGAAGGATTCTGGAAACTAGGGCTGGGAGTAAATTGGGGAAGGGAATCCAGATTGGATGAGGAGCCAAAGGGAAGGGAAACTGGAACTGGCAGGGCAAGGAGCTGGAAGGTGAAAATGTACACTTAAACAAGGAGCCCAGTGCGAGAGGCTGTGACTGACTGAACAAAGAGAATGGGACTGGGATGAGGAGCCCAGGGTGTGGTGTGAAACCATGATGAGCAGCCAGGTGATGAGGAAAAGATAGGACTGGGACATGCTAGAAGTGATAGTGGCAGAAGAGTCAGGGTATTCCTCTAGGGAATCAGAAATGAAATCTACATTTCTCAAATATCATCATTCTTCTGCTGCCAGCAAATGTCTGTGAAACCCACAGGACAGAGTGAGTCTCAGCCACAACTGGTGCTGGTCCACATAGAGGGTGACTACCTACTACTGCTATCAGTTGCTCAGGTCACCCAACTGTAAAACATCTGTGCTCTGGATCTAAAGAGCTCAAGTCTAGTAATGACAGGCAACCTTCAATTCTTCAATTTCCTAACTTTTGAGCATTTGGCTTTGCAAATTTAACAGTCGTTTATCATAGTTCCATGTGTGAAATTGACATTAAGTGTGTACACTACTTTCCTATATAGTGAATACATAATTTTTGCTCTTTCCCTGCTTTAATCTGTTACGTAGTATTGCTTTAGTCTGCCAAACAGTTCCTGCCTTTCACACCAGAAGTAGTGTCCTTTTAGTGGTTACACAGGTGATACTGGCAGATTTAGTTACATTTTTTTGAAAGGAAAATGCATCGGGTACCCATGAGGTCAAGGGATCATTTGGGGGACATTTCTCATTACTGTTGTCATTGTCTTCCAGGGTTTCTGCTATCTATAGTTTGGTTTAAATTCCTTCCAGAGCTTAATAGGAGGCATCTAATCAAGGCTGCCTAGGGACTGCACTGAATCTGAGCATCTCCTGGTTAGGCTGAAACATGTTATAGGCTGTATTGGAATAGAGGATTGAAAGTAGTTTGCATTGTTTTGCACCTCCTTTTCATCAGCTTATTGCTGTTGGTGACCTGGGACATGCAGTCTGTGTTGTGCTTACTGAAGTATTGTGAAACTAGGGATGTGACTAGGGTCTGAAGGTTTTAGAAGCTGTTTGAGATCTTTTGATGAAAGGTATCATAGCTACGTGCATTATTATGTTCAATAATTTTTTTTTTTTAAAAAAAGAAGGCTTTTGAAACAGATTGCATACACAAGAAATGTGAAGCTTGGATAGAAAAGTATACAAGAAACCACTAATATTTAGCTGAGCTCTTTCTAATAGATAAGAGCATGGCTGATATTTCTAGTCAAGGAATAGCACTGTGCCAAGGTGTGAATAGAGGTGAATGGCCAGGGGAAATGTGTGTGTGTGTGTGTTTAAAAGTAATTTCAAAGGCAATTCTCATTGCTTACCGTGATATAGTTTCTAATATTGTAGTTACAATTGAATTTAAAATGAGAATTTAGAGACTCTTACTCCCTCCCCTCCACTTGCTTTAAAAAGAGTGCTTGACAATCATAGATTAACTGGAGAGAGACCTAAAGTATGTTTAGGTTTTTAGAGACTGAATTAGTAATTGCTACCCAATGACTATCCTGTTCTTTGGCTGGATGTATTATCTTTCAACTCCCTCTGTGCTATTAATTAGCAATTGGAGACAGAGGGGTAGCGAGCGCCCTCCGTACCCTCTGACTGGAGGGGGCCCCGCAAGGAAGGGGGCCCCTAAAAGTGGCAAAAAAAATGTAAGGTATAACTAGGTAAGTGACATTTATTGACACTATTGCACAATCCATGTCGGTTTTACTGACAAAACCGTGAAGTCATTATGATACATCATAATGCTATTGGCTACATCAGTTGTCTGTCGGTCAGTTTCGAATTTTAGTTGGACCCATTCAAAGAATGTGTATTTGCATTCATAATGGCGGTCAGTGGATAAATGTTATTAATTTAGTTGTTTAGTTTTTAATCATTTCCAACGCAGAAGCGTGCTTTGTGATGTCTAAGAGAATGTGTAAGAGCGGAGCTAGTAAACGAAAGGCAGCAAAAGATGCCGAGAAGGAACTTGAGAAAATTCCAAAGTTGTTCACGTATTTTGCGCTGCAATCCAACGTACAGGTACAGGCACATGAAACGGACAGCGCTAGCAGCGACGAATCGTATCCAGAAGTATCCAGAAGTGCTTCAAGTGAGGTCGAAGGTGAAGCCAGTTGTTCTACCAAACAAACTGTGACAGATATTCCAGCTGCTGCTGGGAAAGAAGTATCTGAATCTGAACCACTGACTGATGATCCAGGAGATTGGCCGTCTATAATATCGGACAGGCAAGTGTGTGACATTGTTGCACGTGGCCCACCGCAGCAGAATGAAAGTTACGAATTTCCATTTAACGAGGAAAGACGGGGGTTCACAAGTACTCATTTCTATCGAACCATGGCAAATGGCGAGAAAATAAGACGTTCATGGTTAATGTACTCAGTTCAGAAAGATGCCATTTTTTGTTTTTGTTGTAAATTATTTGGCACTGGCGACATACCGCTACGTCGTGGAACATCTGCTTGGAAAGCACTGTCAAAAAGACTTCAGCAGCATGAAACAGGCAAAGGTCATCAAGACTGTATGGTGAAATGGTTTGACCTTCGGTCAGGCATAGTAAACCGTACATCTATTGACCAACTCGAATTGCAGGCTTTTCTGAAAGAAAGAGATTTCTGGAGAAATGTTGTCAAACGCATGGTTGATGTCGTTATTTTCTTGTCCGAAAGAAACTTGGCATTTCGAGGAAGTAATGAAAAGCTCGGCGATCCTTCGAATGGCAACTTTTTGGGACTGTTTGAATTGCTTGCAAAGTATGATACTGTCCTCAGTGAACTTTTACAGAGGATTAAGAAGGCAGAGACACATGTTCAGTACCTCAGTCCACAGATCCAAAACGAGCTGATTCAACTTGTTGCCAGTAACATTCAAGAGGCCAACATAGCCCAGCTTAAAAAAGCAAAATATTATTCAGTTATTTTGGACTGTACTCCCAACGTGTCACATGAAGAACAGATGTCTGTGGTGTTACACTTTGTTGAATGCAACGGTGAAGATGGTGTCAATATTCGTGAAGCGTTTGTTGGTTTTCTTAATGTTCATGATACAACTGGCGAGGGCTTATTGGAAGCGTTTCTTGAAAAGGTAAACAACTTAGGAATAGACATTGCTGACATGAGAGGCCAAGCTTATGATAACGGTGCAAATATGAGAGGAAAGAATAAAGGAGTTCAAGCCTGCATGCTAGAAATAAATGACTGTGCCTTGTATGTAGCATGTGGAGCTCACACTTGGAATCTTGTGATCTCAGATGCGGCAAAGTCATTGAAATACGCCATTGAGTTTTTTGGTAAGGGGCCCCAGACATAAGTTCGGAGGGGGCCACGTTCTTTGTTGCTACGGCCCTGATTGGAGATATACCAATCTCCTAGAACTGGAAGGGACCTTGAAAGGTCATCAAGTCCAACCTCCTGCCTTCACTAGCAGGACTAAATACTGATTTTTGCCTCAGATTCCTAAGTGTCCCCTCAAGGATTGAACTCACAACCCTGGGTTTAGTAGCCCAATGCTCAAACCACTGAACTATCCCTCCTAAACATTTCTGAGAAGTACAATATTACTCTAAGGTGCTACTCCCAGACCTTTTTCTGGGATTCAAATCTCTCTGTTTTGTTAATGTGGAACTTCAGTATGCTGATGACAACACAATCTTTGCCCACTCTGAGAAAGATCTTCAAACTATCTTGAATGTGTTTGCCAAGGCTTATGCATGTCTTGGTTTCACTCTCAATATCAAGAAGACTAAAGTGGTTTATCAGCCCTCTCCAAATGAGGTATTACATGCCCATCTATCAAAATAAATGGAGTGGCACTGGAGAATGTCAATCACTTCCTCTACTTTGGAAGTTATCTTATATCCAAGGCAGATACTGATGCAGAAATTCAACATCGCCTGAGCTGTGCCAGTGCAGTTTTTTATTATTTATGACACAGGGTTGTTGAAGATCATGACAGTTGAACAGACACCAAGCTTCTTCTTTATCAAGCCGTTATTCTCCCAACACTGTTGTATGGGTCCAAACTTGGACAACCTATAGACACCACTTGAAAGTCCTTAAGAGGCACCATCAACGCTGCCTTTGTAAAATTCTGAAGATCAAATGGGAAGACAAGCGCACCAATATTAGTGTCCTGGAAGAGGCAAAGACCACCAGTATTGAGGCAATGATCATCCATCAGCAATTCCACTGCACTGGTCACATTGTCTGGATGTCAGACCATCACTACCCAAAACAGGTCCTTTTCTCTCAGCTGAAAGCAGGGTACCGTAACGTGGGTGGACAATGGAAATGTTATAAGGACTTGCTAAAGGACAGCTGAAAAAAGTGTAATATTGACATTGAAACTTGGGAGACACTTGCCCAGGATTGCTCAAAATGGAATGAAGTGTTACGTTATGGTCCTCTGCATTTTGAACTTGCTCACTGACAAGCTGATGAGGACAAGAAGCACAGGAGGAAAGAGAGACTAGCTCCCGTTCATGGTCAACAGTCTCCTGTTAAGCCTGAACACATCTGGCCACATTGTAATAGAACTTGTGGTCCAAGGATTGGACCTATTAGCCACCTGAGGACCCATAACTTCCATGGAAGATGATCAGACTTGGTAACGAGTGATCGCCCATCATCATCATCATTTTAGAAACCAATGTGGAGTTGCATAACATGTACTCATTAGTTACCATCTAAAGTGTCTAGCAATCCTAATCTTCTAAATTAAGGATGAATGAATACTGTGAAATTAGATGTTCATAGGCTTGTTGAACTTTCTTAAACATTTTAAGTGCTTCACAGAAAACTTTGACTTTGGCTTCACTGAAGGAAGGAATTAAAAGAACATGCTGTCCTATTTGGGGATGTTGCTCTGAATAAATGTTGCCCAGCCCATAACTGGTATTTTGCCAACTCTAAATAAAACTTGAACCTCAAATGTTTTAGGTTCTTTTCCTAACTTTCAACACAACTTAGTTTTCTCGTAATTGATGAGTTCAATATTAAGCAAAAGGAGCAATGTATCCATGGGTGCTGGAACAATTTGTATAGTGGGTGCTGAGAGCCATTGAACCAAACTGTAAACCTTGTATATGATGGAAACCACTTCAAGACAGGGGATGCAGCTGCACCCCTAGCTCTAGAGCCTATGCATGTATCCCTACTTTTCGTATTACTATCAGAGCTATAAGCTTTGGTATCTATTTTCCCTTGATATGTAAGCATTTCCCTATTAACTACACATACATCAAAGGAAGAAATGACCTATATCAGTCTTATTTGCAGATTTAGTTAGTTTATATTGTAGTTGTCCCTATTGTGTGGGTCATTTGTTGATATATCTGAGACATACTGGATCCTCCTTAATTCTTTTAATAATAAACACAATTTTTAGTACTCTATTAGTAATGCTACAGTAGCTATATATAAGGGCTTCAGCTATTTTGCTAACTGACCATGGATATAGAAGAGTTAAAGTTAGAGTGCTATATAATTTTATTCCTTTTACTTTTTTAAAATATTGTAATGAAACAGTGTATATGATGCAGCAGATGCATTTTAAAGAATTAAAGCCTGGGATCAGCAGGCTGCACGTGGCTTGCTAGGGTAATCCACTGGTAGGCCACAAGACAGCTTGTTTATAGGTGCATGGCCACCCGTACCTCCCAGTGGCCACGGTTCACTGTTCCTGGCTAAAGGGAGCTGCAGAAAGCAGCGGCCAGCATGTCCCTGTGGCCTGAGCTGCTTTCCGCAGCTGCCATTGGCCAGGAACAACAAACCACGGCCACTGGGAGCTGCCGGCAGCAGTGCACATGTAAACAAACTGTCTCATGGCCTGCCAATGGATTACCCTGATGGGCTGCGGGCAGCCCGGTGGCCGCAGGTTGCCCACCACTGATTAAAACACTTTACCATTCCTTAAATGCAAGTTTTTTCCAAATTCTTCTGTTTTTCCAAAAGACCTTCCAACCTTTAAGATATGCACCATGTCTTGCATTCTGTTTCATGAGTATACTGTGTTTTCAGGTTTGTGTCAGTGTAATGGGGGCAGGGGATGGTCAGGGAATATTTTCTATAACTATACATTCCCCTTCTTCTTGCACCTCAGCTTAATTCTTGGCTGAAGTACAGGTCAGACTTCTGTCTTTTTGGGACTTCTCAAAATGCATTACACATAGTTAAACCTCAGAACTATTATCTATAAAACCCGATAAATGCATGGTAATAATTCCCAGTGAGTTTCAGAGAGAGTGAGAGAGAGACATACACCTTCTGAGTGTCCCTTATGTAGATGTTTTCTCTTTTGTGTCTGTTACAAACACTTAAAAATAAGATTTCAGCATAACATTTTTGCATACTTTTGATGTGTGTGCTAAACAATACCCTCTTATCTCTTCTCAGTGATGATTTCAGTCTTTATAGTGTAGCATGCCGTGTGTGTTGCCTGGACTCTTCAGAGTTCTAGAAATGGCAGTGTCTCAGTCTGTTCAAACGCTTGAGAACCCTCTCTGCAAACAGCCTGGGGGTTCTCCACAGCCAGCAGGATTCCAGCATTCCAGACTACTCCTCTCAGTTAGTGGTGAAACAGAAGTCTGTAGCCTGTATCCACAGTGGTACAGGTGTTGGGATCAGCATATAAAATATCAATTTCCTAGATTTCTGTAAGGTTCTCACTCTACAGGGCATCATATTCTCTTCCTAAGTCCAGCTAAGTCAGGCAAGAATTCACAAACCCTCACTTCACTAAGTGCTGCCCCATTTGCTTTCTCTCACTGAGGCCAGGTCTACACTGCGACTTTAAATCGGTTTAATGGCCGATATACCGATTTAATGCTGTATCCGTTCACACGACGTCGTCATTAATATCGAGTTAAACGGCTCCTTAAATCGATTTCGGAACTCCTCCCAAACGAGAGGAGTAGCAGCTTGCTGTGGACTGTGGGACGTGGAGTTCCGCAGTACCCCTCCCTCTTCATGAGCGTCCATTCTCTGGCTCCCGTTACGCTTGTCCAGCAGCGCTGTGTATCCTGCAGTTTTTATTCAACAGCTTTGGCATTTCGTGTTCTGTAACGGAGCTGATACACAGATTTGTCTCCCATTACAGCGATCAGACTATATTCCGTACGGTCATGCTGGACTTTTCGATTTCAGACGCATCGCAGCCGTGCTGATCAGGCTCCACGCTGGCAAGCAGAAATGTAATTCAAAGTTCGCGCGCTTTTCCTGTTTACCTGCCGCTGGCAATCCGAGTTCAGATTGCTGCCAGAGCGGGTCCCAGCTGGCGTGCACCTGGGATGCCCCGGAGGCCAATAACGTCGATTCCTCAGCTATCCCCGCACGAAGCAGTCTTGAATTATTTGATTCTTGGCTGTGCTCTCAATGTCTGTAGGTTCAAACACAGGCTGTCTGGCGTGATGGTTCCAGGGAACAGTCCAGCGTTATAGTTTCCCCCAGCCATCCAGTGAAAAAGAAAGGGAAAGCTTGCGTGTGCACTATGGATTACTCTCAATGCACTTCGCGAAAAGGCGCCCAAAAGGGTTTGTCGCTCGTTCACAAATGAGGGTAGAGCTGATACAGCACCCACACGAGGGCAATGTTTTCTTCCGCCATTCAGGCACTGTGTCTTTCACACGTTAGTGGGACTATGATAGCTGAGGAAACACTACCCACGATGCACGCTCCTTGAATCGATGTAGCCTTTCATCGGCCATGGACGCAAACAATCGATTTCGGATCCCACTTGTGGACACGTAAACCGATATGTTAATTAGATCTCTTTTGTAAATCGTTTAAGCTAATTTTAATAACGTGCAGTGTAGTGATCGTGACCTTGGATCGCGTTGAATAGCATTTAGCTGAGAGTAAGTGGGAGTTCCACAGTCCTATTAGTCTTTGAGGGTAACAATGCTTGCCTCTATACATCATAAAATGCAACATTAGGGACCAAAGCATTGTCTAATGGCCTGTTCCAAAAATAAGTTAAAATTGCACCTGCGCCATATCCAAGAGGTAAGCGAGTATGGACTTTGCTCTCCATAGCAGGAGTCACTCTCTTGTTCTGATTGTCGTATCAGCTGCTGGAGTCCACAGGGCTGTCTTTACGCATGTATTCTATATCTTTCCCCTTTGCTCTCTGATTGACTCCACTCTCAGAGGTTTTAGGGTATGACCTACCAGATGGTTAGACAACAATGAACTTTCTACAAGCTCAAACAGCTCTGCATTTCTAATATGGTTAGACCTGTTCGGGATGTTCCAGATCTTCAGCTAAGTTGCCCTGCCTGTTCTCGCTATTCAGGATTGAGTTGCAACTAGGCTCGCTACAACTGCGCGTATTTTCGAAATAGTTTTAACGCGATATTACAAATACCGATGTTATAAAATCGTTTGCTGACCTCGTCCAATGCGATCACAGATCGATGCTTCCGCTCATGGTCTACCAAAAAAAAAAAAAAGGCTACCATCGATTTACAGGATCGGATGCCCCACGTTGGGTAGCTGTTCTCGCTATCCATAGTTTCCATTCGTGTTACTGAGCCAGTGATGATGGCGCCGAACATGCCCGGGTGGTGCTGGTACGTCTCAACCTCCCTTTGTGGCAGCAGACAACCCTTATGGCGCACCTTATTCTCTAGGTAGTGCATTGAGCAAGACCATAGCACGCAAATCAGAACCCATGAATCACCGGATCCTCCGTTGTCAAACCTCGCGAATACTCGTGCTGACTATACTAACATGACTGCAATGGCATTGGGAGGGAGGAGGGACGCTAGTTGTGGCGCTGAGACACCGATGCGAGATGGAGGCGAATCTCTCAACCCTGCCCCAGGTTTTTGGAGCTACTGCTATAGTCCGGGCATTCTTCTCCATTGAACGCCCGAAGTTGGGCACGGAAACAAGACACGATGGTGGACCGCTATGTTTTGACTGAATGGGGACGATTCACAGTGAGCCTGCGAAACTTCGCATGCGTAAGAGCATTTCTTAGAACTTTGAATGCTATGTCCTCTGCCCTGAACGACCGTTATCCAACATGAGAGCAGCCCTCCGTAGATAGCGAGTGGCATAGCCCTCTGGAAGGCTTGCAACGCAAGACAGGTTACGGTCAGTCGGAATCAATTTGAGTCACTGTGCTTCTGTGGGGTGCGTGATGCAGTAGCAGAAGCCATCGTTAAGCTTGCTGCTCGAAGGTAATTGTGACTTGGAGGAGCGTATTGGATGGTCTTTGCTGCAATGGTTTCGAACTGTGTGGGAGGCAGATGTGAACCATATCCCTATCTGGCCCAGAACACGAGCACCAGCTAGTGAACTCAACGAAACGTTACTTTTCATGGTCTGCAAGCCTGGTGGGCCAAGCGTCACACACCGGACGCTTTGTATGCATCCAGGAGTCGATGAGCCAGAAGGGTTCATGAGACTCGGTCTCAGGAGACAGCTGGTAACGGCTCAGCACGGGAATTACTTCCACCAGAAATAACCGTTGGGATGTTCAATGCCTATATTATTCCTTGGGCACCTACCCTTGATGCCGGCATGAAAGCCATACATGGCGCCTGACAGTGGTAGAGTGGTTAATAACAGGCATGAGCATGTGCGGATGTAAGTTAAGATGTGCATTCTCGCCGTTACAGGTCGCTGCATCATTTATACATTCGCCAGCTAGCCCAACACAATGTCCGTCTTGCTATGTGGGCTTGCTGTGTGCTCACAATCTTTGTGAGTAAGGCTATGGGAGCATTATGGCTCGGTGTGAGGTGAGGCTCACGCCTGAGTACGGGCAGCCAAGGACCGGACGATTAGACGGTCCCACCGGCAGGCGCTGCGCGATCCGAGAAGCCTTGAAACGGTTTCAGCACGGCCCGGTAGGTCTATTCCAGACAGTGGACCTGTTGCTTCCTTGATACACTCGCACTTGTGGAACTTATTCAGTGTAAGCACCACCCTCCCCCTTTTCATTACAGGTTGGCGAGAGATACATTCTGTATCGTTTAAATCCTTTTATTCATTAAATAATTATATCTGTTAAAATCATGAGATTTTCCTTACTCAGATTTCACTAGAGCAACCACCTCCCCTCTTCGATGTATTCTGTTTACAAAGGACTATATAAAAAGGCAAGAGATTGGAAGTTTCCTGGCTGCTGTGCTTTGGAGGGGGAGAAGCTATTAGACATGTGTTGCTTAGGTATTCCAGCCTTTCTTGAATCTGCAGGGGTTAGTGTAATTTGGAGATAGTGCGGTTGCAAAATGCCTTCTCACGCGTTCTTACAGTCTGAGGTGGGAATATGGCGTGGGCTTCAGGGGTATCACAGGGGCCTGCCGGCACTGCTACTGTGCTGCTTCTGAGATTGCCACCATCGTTGGAGTTTCGTTTGATAGAACGCAGAGATCCAAGCGTATGATCTCTCCAACGCTGGTTTCCTGCCTACCCCTCAGATCGTTCACTGCATCTTTCCTTGTTTTCCCACTCCTTCAATCATTCTTTTATCCTCTCATTTGCGTGTATACTGCTAATTTCTGTAACATTTATTCTCGGTTCTTCTTCTTCCTCCGTATCGATCACGCCCTCGTATGCATATGGACTTCAGAAACAGAAATGTGCAAGCTGATGGGAGCAACCAGGTGATAAGTATGTGGAAAATACCTTTTAAGAGGCATTAGTACTCTTCACATGCACTACTCCACACTCTACAGAGCACATGTGATATCTTACAAAGGTCGCATTTGTATCTTTAACTTTCAGTGTCTGTTTGTCACTGTGTGCACACACAACCAGGATACGGCCACCGTACGTCACTGCGCGATGGTAGTGAGGCTTAAATTTTGATTTCCGCCGTTCATATACACGTGATCTATTGATGCCTGTCTGTTAGATGAACTGCAAGCCCAACCCCTCTTTCAATTCACACAGGCTGGTCTATATATTACGAATCGTGCTAGTGATCCCAATCACCCCGCAGCGCGTTGCTGGTAAGAACTCTTGCCAGACCTGAAACTCGTGCTATCTCCTCCATTCCCGCTCTGGCCTAGCAAAATCGCCATCGCCCTATTTACTTTCCTTGTTGTTCTCGTAAATGATGTATCTCTCCTACCTGCCATAGCACGCAGGAGGCAGATGTTGTTATGCATGCCTTCAGTGCTGCCTTCAATGCCTGCAGTCCAAATTCTTGCAAATGCATGCGTTGAAATTACTATGGGGGACGGGAGAGCTGTCTTGGCAAGAAATTTTAATATAGCTAGGTTTGGTTCCTCCTTCCTTCAATGGAGATTAATTTGGGGATATTTTCGCTCCACCAGACATGTAACGAATTTCCTACGTATGCTGCGTGCAGGCAAAAGCCTTTCAATGCGATCTAAAAACCGTTTGTTTTAATCGTGTTTGTTACGATGATAAGGACACTTACGGAGTTCGCTTCATGCTCATGTTGTTTTCTGCTTCGGAGGCAGGACTGTATTTTGGTCTCAAAAGAATCTGGATGTTGGGGTTTACGAGATGCTGTTGCTATACCCAGCTCGATCTTCTCATCATGCGTCTCATTTCCCCTCAATACTCCTCAGAACACTTCATATTCTCAATCCAAAGTTCTAATCCCGACGGGTGGGCATCGGTAGCCATGACCCAAAATGATGTATTCAGCATGAGCGCCTATGTTTTTACGAATTCAGGCTGACCTTCCGTTTGCTTTACTTGGCTTTCTGTAAATCCTGGGTCTAAGTTCCTATACTTTCACTCGAAGCACTGAAGGAGTCTCTGCTGTGCCGCTTTATCAGCCATAGACTTTATTCTTTCAAAAATTTTCATTTTCGCTTTGGAACGCAATGCCGTGTGAGCATTTATTCCTTCACCTCCAGATATCCGACTCAGAATCCTGAACTACCTTTGTTGGTTCAGCTGGCGCTCTTCTCTCTTTTTTTTTTTTTTTTTTGCAAATTTACTCGTGTTCACGATGTTGTGTCGACCTCCGTCGGTTCAGGAAATGGAATTCAAAGTTCGACATTTTTTCTGTTCAGCTTTGCCTTTTTGTTGGCCAGTGCTCACAGTTGTGTCCATTATCTGAGTTCCTGTGACAGTTTTGTTGAATACTAGATTGGGTGCTTATTGTCAGTGTCAATTCGGTTTTTGTTTCTATAATGTGGTATCCGGTGCAGTCGTTGTATGTCATAACCCATGACTTGATGCCTACAGTGCCCCCCCCCGGTTTTGTCGAACGGAATAGTCTTGTTTTCTTCTTGTATTCTCACCCGTAGACGAAGGGGGTGCCCTTCCACGTTCCGCGGATTTGGAGAGGTGACATGGTTGCGTTCTTGCCGGGACCTGTTATAACACCATGGAGTATCTCGCTTTTTCTATACTTGACTCTCTTCGATAGCCTTGTATGGTCTGAAAGCAGCGAAATCATGGCATATAGAACTAACAGTTGTTATCTATAGTGCACAGATTCTCTTGCTTGATCTCTTGTAGTTCAGACTCTCTATTTAGACAGATTTCCGTCCACACGAACCCTAATCCGAGTTATCACTATCGAATTTAGCGCTACTCCTCTCGTTTGGGAGGAGTTCCGAAATCAATTTAAGAAGGCGGTTAACTCGATGTTAATGACGACGTCGTGTGAATGGATACAGCGTTAAATCGGTATATCAGCCATTAAACCGATTTAAAGTCGCAGTGTAGACCTGGCCTAAGTTCCAAGTCTCCTCCTCCCTGCATTTCTCTCTCTCCTTGGAGGAGAAACAAAATGAAATACTGCAGTATAGAGCATATGGGTTATATCAGCAAACTATGGATGACTGAAATATTTCTACCTTGTACTCCTTACGATGGAATCTTGGTTAGTATCTGAATTTGTAGTTAAACAAGCACAGAGCCCAGTATAAACTCTAATAAAACAAACTTATTAACCCTGTATTGGTTGCAGTGGGTGCTTTGTTTAATTGAATACTGGAGCTAAATAAATAGTATACTCCCAAAAAGTAGTACAGTGTTTTGTTCACTTGATGACTGAAAACACTGAGAAGCACCGAGGAACAAGACTTATTTGTGCAAAGGCACCTGGTCCTTTCATAATCCAAAGGGGAAAAGGTAAACAGTGGTGTAAGCAGTGTCATTAATTCAGTATAATTTGGTGTAATTTATAAACCACAGGTGTATAAGGGTTGGATATTGAGGAAAAGCAACTAACAAGAGCTGATAATAAGGTATAATATAAACCAGGTATCTTTTCATCATTCAGTGGGCAACTTCAAAGAAATCTTTAAGAAGAGGTATTGCAGTGAGGTATCACATCGAAAAAGTATAGGAAAAGATTAATTGTTCACTACTGCAGTTACTTTGGACTAGAAGTGGTGTGAACAAATTTAAGTTATAATACCAAATTCAACTGAAATATAATACAATCCAGCACATCAGGAGTTCATAGCCTTATATTACATTTGAAAGCATGGTTTGTTTGGTGCTTGCAATTCATTTAAGTGATGAGGTAATATTCATGTGTTTATTCTGAGCTGCAGGCTCAAACACAAATGTAAAGCCTACCTCGGTGTTTGGTGCTCATGCTGTGAAAATAAAACACAATGCTCTCTTGCTAGTACATTTCCAGTCAGGAAGTAATGGCACTGAGGCTCCCAACTCCATTGTAGATTCTTCTAATATGCACTTCATGTTACAACAACAACAACACTTTTGCACCAAGAATTGCTCCATAGGAATATAGTTTTCTTGAGAATCACACCCAGAAACTGATTTTTAGTGGAGAATTTGAAAGGCAAACATATAGGCAACACGTCAGGGTGTTTTGGCTACAAATAGCTGCATTTTGATGACTAATTGGCACAGTGTATTAATAAACTTTCACTCCTACAGATTTAAATTCAGATCCGAAGGAGAAGTGAAATGAGTTCTGATTTCTCAGTCTTTAGCATAATAATATCACAAAACTAAACAATGTACATCTAAGTAAATTTTAAAAAATCATATAGTCTCTGGGAACCTCACTGGTGAATGACAACACAAATGCATAATCTATTGTGAGAAGTTCCTCTTTAGTAAGAATTGGTGAGAATAAGATGTTAGCAATGATGTCACCCAAGAATGTAGGAGCAATCAGGGTGGGTGGATGGGTAAATAAATAAATGTTGAACATCTTGACTGAAGGATAGATGAATTCTCCTGTATAAGGAGACTAGCCATCATCCTTGTTTTAGCATCTAGATGATTTCTCCTCCCCCACTAACATTTCCTCAGTTGTGTCTGGATTGAAGTTCAGCAACTCAGTCTAACGCAAGTTCCAATCTCAATCAGGCACTGAGAATACAAAGAAATGGCATCATCTGGATTAACTAAAAATAGATGTTGGGTTGAGAGTCTTGCATACTGTCTTGGATGCAGACAAATAATTTAAATTTTGTGTTGGGCCACCTGCTCCACCCAAGGTCAGATGCAAATAACACAGACACATCCCTTCCCCATCTTTCTTTAGGCTTAACCATATACCCCAATGAAGAGAACTGGTTAGAATCACCCTTATCTGTTGGCCTGTGCTACTAGAATGAGAATCCTCCCCCTCAAAAAAATGTAAATGATCAACTGGCCTATGCCTCAGTACCGGTCTTTTTTCAGAATAGTCATTATGTTAGTTCCTGATGAAAAAAGGCCTAACACTGCAAGAATTTAGGAACAAGTCAATAAGAAAGGTCATTAGAAGACCTGTTCAAAGCTCCTACCTAGACAGGAAGGATAGCTCAGTGGTTTGAGTATTAGCCTACTAAACTTAGGGTTGTGAGCTCAATCCTTGAGGGGGGCTGTTTAGGCATCTGGGTCAAAAAAATCTGTCAGGAGGTTGGACTAGCTGTCCTTCCAACCCTGATAGATTTTGAGTCCACTACTCTAGTGTATACTGTACTTAGAAATAGGTCAGACTGTTAATTTCAGAGTTACACAAGTGTGATACCTTGCTTCTTCATAGCAATATTATGAATATGGCATAACTAAGGTGTTTTATGCAAGATGGGTCTTGTGAGGTATCATTGGAAAGGTTATGATTTACTGTATATGATTATCCTCTTTCTATGCAGGTATCATTTGCGTATCCAAAGTTAGGAACATTGACCATATAACAATTACAAGTGGTTTTACATCTGGGGAATGCCACCAGACAGAATGAAATCAGTCCTCTTGGATCATTAGGGAGAATAATAAGACTTTAAATATTCCAATCTCCCACCTTCCTGGGAAGTCTTCCTGAGGACTTATAGTTGCTTTAACACTGTAGGGTCATGTGATCATGTCACCTGGTACTGGACTCCATCTTGGACTGCTAGTAGGAGGTAGGGATCAAACTGGGAAACAAAGGATTTCCACCATACGTAAAGCCTATTTAAGGCTGGGGAGTGAGTTAATTAGGGTTGGTTCTTAACTGAATCCCAATGCAAGATGACTGCAAAAAAACATCTAAGACTGATCTGAGGAAGAAAGGACTGGACCCAGGCTAGAAATGTTTGGCCTGTGAAAGGAATACCTGGAGTTATAAGCTGAATGCAAGAACAGTTAGTCTTCAGAAGATTTTGCAGCCTGCTTAAAACAACATTTGTGGTGAGGAATTACTACTTGTGACCAGTTTCCTTAGTCTATTAAACTTAGTTTATGTGTTTGCTTTATTTGCTCAGTAATCTACTTTGATCTGTTTGCTATCCCTTATAATCACTTAAAATGTACCTTTTGTAATTAATAAACTTGTTTACGCTAAAATCCAGTTTGTGGAATCCATAACTAGGGGGAGAGAGCAAAAAGCTGTGTCTATCTTCCTCTACATTGAAGAAGGGAGTAAATTTCACAACCATACAGTTTTGGGTTTACACTCTAGAGGGACTTGTGCACTCGAATGCTGGGCAATTCCTGAGCTGAGTCTTCCTAAGCAGAGCTGATCTGTGTGTGTATGCATGCTGGAGAAGGCTTGAGGGCCTATCCCAGCAGGGCAGTGTAAGGGAACCCAGACTGGTGGAACCGGCTGGCTCAGTGCTACCCTAGTACATCCAGTGGTACTGGGGAGGGTAACCTATCCCAATAAGCACTAAAATTCACTACATCTACTAAAATTATTTTAAAAAAAATAAAATTAAAGGAATTGTTTTTGCCTAGCAATGTCTAAATCTTGATTGATATTCCTAAAGTATCTAATGCTTAGTAATTATAACATGTTCCTCTTCAGGAAAATTAAAAAACTGTATCAAGGCTAATAGAATATTTAGTATGACAGTGATTGGAAGGAACCATATTCTTCAGAGCAACTAAATTAAGAGCATTTTCTAAACATGTCATTATTTGAGGAATATCTAACAAAACAAAACCCAACCTTAAATTGCCTGCAGCTTTTAAATTATTCACTATTTGAAATGAGTGATTGGGGAGTAAATGAGGGTGCACCCATTACTAATTGTCCTGGAATGCCTAACATTTTTTGCATTTTAAATCCTCCTTTTGGCTCAGTTTTCTACAGACAAAGTTTTCCCTATGCAGATTGTATACACGCGGACACTTCCAACCCAATGGAAATTGCTTGCTTGCTAAATTACTTGCATGATTGTTTTGCACAGGAAATTGTGTGTGCAAATACCTTGATTAAATTCACATTTCTCATGTGAAGTTCTGAAAATCTATTGTTGAAAAAGTAAATTTACATTTAAATGTACTCCTGCTAGAAGTTAAATCCCAATTTAGCCCTGTCAACAAAACTTAAGCTTATATATACAAAGGACTAGTCTGATAGATTGACAATCAGGTATGATGCATATGACTTTGAATCTGATGTTAGTTAATGCTGTCTGAATAGGCAGATAATTATAAGTTATAGACTGATGACTTAGGAACCTGAATGCTGTTATTTAAAAAGTTACTAAATTGAGTTTCCCAAGTTTGAGATGAAAAAGCTGCATTTGATTAGTGAGTGAATAGGTAGGTGATGGGGAGGGGGTGGGGGAATGAGACACATACAGTACATAAGCCAGTGAATCAGAAGCAAGTACTTAGCTTGCTTTCCAGAATTACCTTCCTAACAGATCAGAAAGTGCTAAATTATTTACAAAAAATGTTTTAGCATTTCAGATTTCATTTGAGCTTCACACATCTGGCTTGATTGTGAGTTACTGAATCAGCATGCTAAATACTCTCCAAGCAATATTTTAAAAGCTCTCTTTCTTTTTCTATCAATTGTTTCAGTAGCTTTTCGAATGAGGTGTCAGATTGTGAGGGGGGGGAAATAGTAGTGATACTCTCCTAAACTTAATCCACAAAAACAAGGTCTGCCCACTTGAGTTCCTAAAGTGAGACATCAACCTAGATGGCGCTCATAGTCAATTGTGCAAATTTTCATATCATATAATGAGTCTTCTTTCTTGTGTGCTTGGATCATCGGTGAGATAATTAATGAATTTCACACTTATATCATTTCCATTAAGCTTTAGAATTAAAACCTGTGGACAGACCTCCTTGAGTTAGTATTTCAGGCTGTCTCCAGACTCGGGCAGCTATCACTGGATTGACCCTTGGTTTATATATTGAGAGTTTTCTTTGTAACTCTTATGGTTTTTAAACTTTTATTTTTAAAAAAAAACAAACATTTTAAATTCTGGTGTATCGTCTTTCAAAAAAAAGTAATCAAATCCCTGTGAACTGGTACAGTTAGACCTATGTTTAAATTATGATTTTCAGTTGATAAAAATGTTTACATTTAAAATAATTTAATCACCTTTTTACTGGTATATAAAGAAAGATTGAACCAAATTTTTAATCAAGTATCCTGGAACTGCTGTTTCAGAACCAGAGAATGTAAGCAGATTTCTCCTGTTTTTGCTGGACATAAAATATGGTTATTAGAATACAGATATTGCTGGATGCAAATGGACAAATTAGTGTCTCTATGTAGGATATCCATCACAGATAGGTTCATTGGGCATATCTGCTTGAACCATTTGTGTATTGAGTGGGAAGCTGGGCATCTAACTTCCCCTTTGTTCCTTTGAAAACCTGCCCCAGGTCTTTGCCCTTCAAGATTAGCAAAGACCAGGAAGGAATGCCTGGATCAATCATTGGAGAAAATAATTAGTTTCCTAATGGCAGGACAAGCTGCTGTTATTACCCAAACATGTTCATTCATCCTTTGCTTAAGAAACCTTGTCTTGATGCTAGTGTCCTTGCCAATTACCATTCACACTTTCCTCCAGGAACGATCAATGAGAAGGTGATGATGAGCCAAATACCATGAACAAGTTGTGTCCTCCAATTATTTACATATAAATGAGCCAAGTTTCAAACAAAGACTTAATACAGAAATGTCATTTGATCTTGATGGTCAACAATCATCTCACGGTAATAGAGACTGAGATTAGGCATCAGTGTTAATTCTGCTAAATCTTTCAGTAGCTTTCAGCACATTATTCATGAGGGACCGTTGATGTATCTGAGGGACATAGTGAGGTGGTGGTGGATGCAGTTGCCTTAGAGCAGTGTTGAAAGTGGGCCAGTACAAAATACTAGTAAGAAGCTGGTACCAGCCTGTATGCAGCCGATATTAAAGCGCTGTCACAGTAGCACTTTAACATTGCTGCTCCTTTTTCACCCCCCGTCAGTGGCCCTGTGTTGGCCAAGCAGCACAGATAGGCTGGCTGCGGGAGGCTGACTCCCAGCCCTACCCCTTCCACCCAAGGCCCTGCCCCTTCCAGGGGCCCAGTGCTGGCCTCCGTACTGGTAAGAGATTAATATTACTTTCATCCCTGCGTTAGAGACATGGGAAGCATTTTTCTCAGAGAGATGCCATAGGATAATGATGGACAGCTGCTCCTTGTCACTCCATTTATCCATTGTCAAAATGGTCTTCAATCTCTGGGGTTCTACAAGGTGCATACCTACTCCTACACTCTGAGTTAGTAATAGCAGACATAGGCTTTCTCCCATCTTTGTATGGCACTCAGATATCATGACAGGTGTGTAAAATACCTTGTTAAGTAGAAGACCGTATTTTTCTCTGTGATTAAGTCTTCACCTCAATCATCCAGATTTGTTACTTCCAGGCTGAGACACTAAAATATGTTCTACCTATAACTAAACCCCAAAGGCACCAGGAAAGCTGAGCTGCTGCAAAATGTGGCTGTCTGCCTCCTGAGAGGACAGGCTATTTAGAGCACAGGTGATGTGTTCTTAACTATACCATTGCTGCCAGTAAACTGGCAGATGAACTTCAAAATCATGGGCAGAGCACTTGGATGGACATCATACAGAAGCTTGCAGTCAGTGAGTATATAATCCTCTGATACAAGAGACATACCTGCCAAAAACAAAAATTCTTATTTAAATAAGCCTACATAAAATTTCTTGTTCTGAAGGCCTGTAAGGCACCCTGCCCAGGCCAGCAGGGCAGGAGTCAAAAGAGCTCACTCTGCCTGTTGGCCTGGGTCCTGCCTCAGGATATCCCTGCTTCTCCAGGGGTCAGTGACATCCAAATGTGGGAGCTGGTGTGAGAGAGGCCATCGTGCCCCACATTAGACAGTCAAGATAATGGGAGTCCAACCCTGGGAGAGTAGGGGAGAGAAGTCCTGGGGAGAGTAAGGGCCCTGGGTATGCCAATGATGATACATGGAGCGGGAACTGCTTCTTGGAGGTAAGGAGTCAGAGGGCAAATAATGGCAGTGAGGAGAAGTGTCACATAGTAGCAGCATGTGATGGAGGTGGCCTGGGGGACAGAGCATAACAATAGTACATGGGGAAGGAAGGCATAGGGGCACAAATAGCAGTAGCACAACATGGGGAGGTAAGGTAGAGGAGGGCAGTAACCACTCCAGGGCAGCCTTCCTCCAATCTGATCCTTGAGAACTACTGAGATGGAGAGGTGCAGAGGCAGCAAGAAGCAGCTGCTTCCCAAGTGGCTAGGAGCTCAAAGAGTTTCACCAGGCCTTTACCTTGCATTTAGCTGGCTGGGAAGTGCAAGGAGGGTCTTCCTGCTACATCGACTAACGTATTGGACTTCCCATGTGCTTGTGTAGCAGTTCTGACTGGCTGTATTACCAAAGGAGGTGGGGGATTTGGGTAGAGCAGCCAAGCAGAACGGTTTTCCACACAACATGGTCTGCGACCCTGCCTTCTGAGTTAAAGTAGTAGAGTTGGCACATCTGAAAAGGAGGAGACACTTAGGGTATGTCTACACTAAAGCAAGGAGATGTATGTTGACCCACGCTTGGAGATAACACCAGTTAGCTCTGTGCTGTCTAGTACACTAAAAATAGCAGCATGGCCACAGTTGCATTAATGGTGACTTGGGCTAACTGACTGAACACATACCTAGAATCCCAGCAGGGAATTATATTTGGGTGGCTAGCTCAAGATGCTGCCCACCGTGGCCACAGTGCTATTTTTAGCACACTAGTTTGAGCTGAACTAGCACGTATAAGTCTACATGAGACAGAAATTGCACCTCCCAGCTGCATTGTAGACTTAACCAGTGAAACGGTAGTGTCTCGTTTGGCTGGGTTTATTTGTGTGCTTCCCAGTGAAGTTGCCACTCTGATTTGAACAAATTATTTGTATACAGGATAAAGGTGTGGGTTTTTTTTGTTTGTTTTAGTGGTTGTTTAAAATTAGGCCTCTGTCTATACTTTGGCGCCTAAATAAGTGGCACTTATAAATGGCCAGCATGTCTAGCTCATTTACAGAGCTGGAGAGAGTCACTGGGATCCTGGTCGTCATGGCAACACTGCCTTTGATAATTGACTTACCTCAGACAACCTTCACATTATTATAGAGAAGGGTCTCAGGAGTGCTTCTTTGAGTTTGTACTGTGGTAAGTTACATTGCTGTTTTTCAAAGGGTTATTATCTGTTTTTCCAGGTATGGTTACATTTTCCTTTTCCTGTATGCTTCTTAAAAATTGGGGGGGTTATGGATTTCTGAGTATTTCTTTTATGACTACCTATCCAGTTTTCTGTTACACAATTAGTGCAATTTCTAAATGACTAAAACTG
This sequence comes from Chelonoidis abingdonii, assembly GCF_003597395.2. Taxonomy (NCBI): domain Eukaryota; kingdom Metazoa; phylum Chordata; order Testudines; family Testudinidae; genus Chelonoidis; species Chelonoidis abingdonii. The sequence goes on along the minus strand of NC_133769.1, from coordinate 175,858,141 downwards.
AAGTTTCATTAAAAATATGATTTTCTTAAATACAACTTAGTTCAATTACTTTCAATAAACTAGTCAACATGGTATCAAGTAGTGGACTATGGAACTACCAGAAAGATAACAGTGGCAATAAAATATACACTGAAGACAAGAAATATATAAGTGCTTCATAATTTAAATGGCACATATATAAAATACTTCTGTCTATGAAAAAAATGAAATTCAGAAACACAAATTGTGTTTAATGTTAGTTAAGATTGCTTTCGTTGATAAACTAAACTATAATAAAAGGAAATACAACATTAAGGATTAATAATAGCTGAGCACTCTCAAGCTAGGAAATGCCAGAATGAATGTTGCCCATGACACCTTAATTCACCCACTTTATGCATATGCATTATGGTACAATTTTTAGCTACAGGCGGAAGAGACTATCTATGAAAAATGTGCTGTAAGGGACATACCCAGCACCCTACAGGAACTTGGTGTATGCAGTGTAGTTGTAGCCATGTTGGTCCCAGGATAACAGAGGCCAGGTGGCTGAGGTAATATCTTTTCTCACCAACAGATGTTGGTCAGAGAGACAAGCTTTCAAGTCACACAGAGCTCTTCTTCAGGAACTTGGTTGCAGAGGAATGGATAAAATCTAAGTCTCTGGGGGGCATTAAACTGCCTTAACCAGGAGACTATCCTTTCTCTCCCTGAAATTCCCTACCTTATTGACTACAAACCTTCCAACTTCTGCAAGAAATGATGCCAGGATCCTACAAACAACAGACTCCATTATGTGATTCTTCTTTATCCCCAGACTAGATGCATTCTGTGTTCTGAATGAAGCCAGGGTTCTGGGGGAGGGGCATAGGGTCACATGTTTTCAAATGTTTTATGGTTTGGTTTATTGCTGACCACAACCATAACTACCATTAAACAGAGTTTTTATTTGTGAATTGACGTGAGTTTGGAAGCAGAATTGCAGTTTTCAGAAAACTACAGCCCTTATTGTTCCCTATTGGTTCTGCCTTGTAGAACTGGAAAAAAGTCCTAAAATAAAATGAAATACTTTCTTTCCTCTAAATTTTGCTCTGATGAAAGATGGTAAAAGAGCAGTTCCGTGCACTGAGCTCTGTTAGAGACAGAACAGGTGTAACACAGATAGTCAAAGCTTTCTCACGCTGCTCTGGCAGTATGCCTCAACTCTTTCTGATGGGACTACCTCTAGAGGTCAGACAGTTGTTCAGTCTCTAATCCCATGCAAACCTTGGCTCTTTGAAGCTGCCAGCAAAGGTGCCAATGTGTGTCAATTGTGATTATTCCTTTTATTACATAGAACATGGTGGAAGGGGACTTGTACTGAGACCACCAACTCAGTTCATGCAGGCTACAAAACAGCTGTCACACAGTAATAACTATTGGCCACTAATGACCTGGGTTAAATTCAGAGTTTTTACCTGTTCTTCTGAAAGGTCCTGGCAGGCAAACTTCAATTTGATGCTTGGTTCTCAGAAATTGTTACCAGGCAAAATAAAATGTTCTTTGAAAACATGGAAGGGGAAATACACTGTAATTCTTTGGTGTATTGTGCTTTAAGACTGCGAAGAGTGGGCCATATATTTATACAAAGGAAAAACATATATTTTCTGCTAGTTTTTGACTTATTTTGTGCATTGTGGTTTTTTCCTGCATTTACATTAGTACCATTAATAGCAGGCTTTACAGTTCAAAATGCAACTGAGCTTGAAATATACCACTCTGCGTGTTTACTTGATAGACAAGCAGCAGCTTGAGGTTCGTTGTTCCATTTTCCTCCCGGAATGATCACTGTGTTCAACACCATTAAAATATAGATATGGTAATATCCATTGGCAAATGATTTTTCTTATTTTAAAATAAACATGTCAATAAAACTATTTAATTCCTGAAATATAGTAAACTCTAAAGATGGCTTGATACCTTTTAGTGAAGTGAATGAGAAAATTATTCAGTTGTAAATAATAGGAATTTCTAATGTAGTTTACATGCAAATTAAGAGAAACTTCCATTTTTCAGATAGGTATAAAACAGCTAGTTTATGGATAAAGCTGAAGGCATAACTCACAAGAAATAATTTATAGTAAATGTTGCCTTTTACTCTGTCTAGAAATAGCCCCCAAACTATAGGAAAATTCTTGAATTTATTTATTTGAAATAATTTGTCATTTTTCCTCCCCCCCCTCCAGCAAATAACACTTGTTTTGAAGTTTGTTTCAAAATTTTGAATATTTGTGGTTCACAATTTGAAATTCACTCTGACCATTAGCACAAAATGCCATGATATTGTTTCTTTTCTCTGACTAAGTTTGAAATTCTCTCTTTATTTGAGCATTCATATTAGCTATTGCACACAAATCTGGATGAAAGGCATATTTAGTACAGAGAATAATGGGTGGAATTCATATTAGCAAGGCTCATATGTTTGAATTTTGACAGGAAATGTATATAAAAGATGAAAGGTCAACATTTTTCCAACTCTTAGAATATATTTCCTGTAAATAGAATTCAATAAAAAAAAAACACAATAATTTTCTCTTTTTCTGTAGTACTCTATGTATCTTGGCTTTTGTACACACATGCAGATGACAAAGTATATTTAGTACAGGGAATAATGGATGGAATTTTAAGTATCTTATTGACAAACAGACTGATATTAAGATTGTTTGTTTATGTACAACCATGAGGTAACAAAACTTGCTACTATTCTGTGTAGCTGTAGCCTACAATTGCCCTGCACTGGGCTGCTTTGTTTCTGCCCCATCAGAAAGTGGTCCAGGAAATCGTCTGCAGGAAATGTGGAAGACTTCCTGGAAGATTTACTCTCTAGCACATCTTTTTAGATCTTTCTAAAGTTTCTGACTAAACTAAACACTATTAGATTAATCTAACAAACTATAACAAATACAATACCTCATTAAACAACCATTCAGGTTTTTTTAAACAACCTTAACATGGCTTGATTAGTCTAGTAGGGCATTTCACCAATCATCAAGTGTGACTACTTCTAGGAATCTAGTAAAATAGTCCAATATAATCAGGTGATCATGTCTGCCCATGCTGAGCATGTAAATTCCAGCTTTGTCTCATGGAATTGCAAGATGTGCATATGGTATTATACGGTCTTTCTGCCAGGAAGAGCTGTACTGCTGACACATTACACACCTGTTCACCATTTCTTCAATGATATTCATCTGTAGCCAGAGTACAGCTTCTCTAGCTCTTGTCTTTGATTTGATTATTCCCAGGTGCCGTTTGTGTGCTTGTTCCAATATTGTCTCTTATCACTGTGGGAACAATGATCTGTCCCCTCTTCAAGAGCACACCTGAGATCACTAAGAGCTCCTTTTTGTATCAGGAATAGGTAGATGGGAACTTTTGAGCCCTCCCCCCCCACCTTCTTTACTTATTACTTGTATCACTGATCATCAGGCTGTGTACTGACAGCTGGAACATGTGGTCTAGAAAGTGTCTGCTATTACTAAGTGGTATTCAGGTTGGAACTCAAGGTCACATTATATTTCTGTATTTTCAAACATAGTCACTGTATCCTGCTTGGTGCTTTTCCATGTCCCTCTTTGTGTGTTCCAATCAGTGGTTTATGATCAGTTTTTTCTTTGAAGCTAAAACTAGAGAGAAAGTGGTGAAATCTTATACTGTCCTATGCCAGACATAATGTCTCTGTCAACATCTTCTTGGTAGCTGTGATTTATGAAACTGGCAACCAGTCCAGTAATGGAATAGTACTGCTCCCAGCTCTCCTTTTGAGGCATCTGTGCAGAGTCTGATGTCTTTCAAGGGGGTCAAAAAATGTAGAGCTAATGTCGGAATGTCCTTTAAATCATTGAACTCTTTCATGCTCTCAGATGGCTGCCCATTCCGTGACCTTGTGGAAGAGATGTCTTAGTTGAGTTGTGCAAACAGTTTTAGCACGTTCTGTATTGCCTGAACCTTTGATTCTTCAGGCAAGATTCCCTTTGAGAACAATCTCTCTCCCCCACATATACTGTCTCCATTACTTGAACCTGACATTCAACCTTATTCAGTTTAAGGTTATTAGCCCTTGCAATTTGCAGGACTTTCTTCAGTCATTCCTGATGTTCATCAACAACGCTGCCCCAAATTATTATTTCATCAGTGCACACTTTCACATATGCTAGGCCCTCTGACATCTGGCTTCTTGCACAATGAAATACTTCTGGAGTTGAATACGTTGAAAGGTAGTCTTAGGAAGCAGCATCTGACAACAGTTTGTTGAAAGTGCAGATCTCGGAGCTCTGTGTCCAAGGGGATCTCCACAAAAGCAGAGCATTTTTTTACACATTCACTAGTTTATTTGTGCCTGTGGCTTTTATATGCAGCTCAAATTGCTGGTTGAGCCTTTTCCAGGCATAATCAGCATTTCCTCTGACTTTCTCAAAGCTCATGGAGGAATTATTTGCACAGGCTCTGTAGCAGCCATTGCAATGTCATACTTCATTGAGTCTTCCAGCACACTGTCATCCAGTCCCACTACCATGTAGTGTCTTACTGACAAGCAGACCAGTATCAAGATAAACCCTTTACCATGAACAGAAACTATGTATAGCAATGAGATAACAAAACTTCCTATTGCTCAGTGTGGCCATGTTCTATGACCTGGGCTTCTTTGCTTCTGCCCCCAGCAGGCAATGTGTCACAGGAAACTAATGTATGCGTAGAGAGTCTACAGGAATTGTGGCATCTCAACTTACTGTATAGCACAGAAATCACTTGTGTGCAAAGAACCAGCACGAGGTTTCTGTGCCACTTAAGTCCTATTTTGAATTTTGTTTTCAGGTTTTCTTAAGGATACAGGAGAAGAGAGGGATGGAATTAATCTCTGAATACCATAGCAAATACTATGGTGCAGGATCTATCCAAAGCCTTATGGTAGCTAGTATAAACATCTGAGCCTTGTTTTCACTTGAGCTTCCCTGGTGTTCCCACTGGTGGAACTTCACTCACTGGTAAATTATAGGTCCTAAAAGCCCTAATGTAGACACAACAGGTGCTTCATTTTTCCTACCCACTTATTGCATGTGGCTAAGTAACTTTAATCATGGGGCAGGACCTGATATAATTCTCCCATGGAGAGGAAATAGGAGTCGGAGTAAGGGACATCCCTGCGGTGGAGCAGCTGATTTAGACACTGAGGTTATTTTTAATGTATTGGGTTAATTAGAGTGACAACATCTAGACTAGTACTCTTATTCAGTTTTCTTTTCCCCAAAGTGAAACCCTGATTTTTAGAGTCCTTACTGAGCCAAAATTATATAAAGGTAGCAGACTGGAAGTCAGTTTCCATTGCTAATATTGAATAAATAGGATGCAATCCTAATGGGCTGCTTCTTCCTAGGTGCTCTCAACAGACCAGCAATCTGAGGTTTCTAGTCAGTGTGTAGCTCCCTGCTATGGTCAGAGAAGGGGCTCCAACACAAAAAGCCACAGATTTGAGATGTGCAAAATCTGTAGGCAGTTGATGCTTGCTCTGCTGTTGTCCAATTGTCCATTAGAAAAATGTCAGCAGACTGTGTGAGCCTTACCCACCAAAATTACTAATGTATTTACTGTAGAGAGCTTAGCTAGAGAATAGTTCATGCAAATTATCTCTCACTCATTGCTCTTATATTCTGTATCTACAATCCTTCCATTCCATGCTTCCTGCTGTGGGTTCTCATGCAGTCGCCCAAATTTATTTTTATTAATAATGATAAATACTTATGCAGCCCTAGTGCTGGAGTAGTCTCCTACTTATCTCAATCTATGCCTGTATGACTTTTTAGGTGATGACAGTAGCTTCAGGCTCAGTTTACGACAAGGAAACTAACAATTTTCGTAAGAGTGGGGCAGAAATTCTCTACCATCAGTCACCAGAAAGGGCCACAGGTATCCTTTCTCTCCTTATCTTTGGTAATTCTATCAATTCTGCAGCCTCTATCATCAAATTTGGGGGTGGGGGATAGAAAGAAGCTAGCTTGAATCTGTATTCACCTTTTTTTGTGAAGAACAGGTGTATAGAAATGATTTCTTCTTCTTCCTGGTTGACTGATCTCCAGAACAGAGCTGTCATCAAGGGGGAGAGAGAGAATTTAAGACGGAGCCTGAAGTTATTTTTTATACCCTGGCTTTATTATTTTCTTCACTAGTATATTTAGTTGTTGCATGATAGAGCCCAGTCAAACGTAAATAACTTTTTTATTATTCAAAGCTAATGTGAATTTTTCATGTGAGTTGCTAAGCATGTTTGAAGGTGTGAGAACAGCAGGAAAATTTTAATCACATATGAAGAGAAGGTGAGTGAAGCAATATCTTTTGTTATACCAACTTCTGCTGGTGAAAGAAGTTTTTGAGCTTACACAGAGCTCTTCTTCCACACAGCTACAACAATGCTGCAGACGAAATATATGAGGAGACAACTTAACTAGTGATAGAAACATATTTGGTCTGATTCTCTTAACTGCCCCAGAGTAAATCAGGAATAATTTCACTGAAGTCAAAGGTGTGTTACTTTAATATCAATAAGAGTAGGATCAGACTCCCAATGAAATTCTCATTTTGGAAGTTAAAGACTTGAGTGCTCTTTTACGTAATGGTGCTAGTTGAGTCATCAGCAAACTAGAAGTTTGCTTGTTCTCACTAAGATGTAGGGGAAGTTGCAGGGATAATTGAGTATTGACACATACTGAGATACAGAAGCTAGACGTTTTTTCAGCGGGTTGAACTATTATGGAGGTAAGAATGCTGGAAGCCAATTAAGTCTCTATTTAAGGCTCACACTGGTGTCCACCCTGATTTATGTATACCCGTAGCTGTATTTTCAGGATTTTTGCATTTTTATTTTTTTCTGTTCAATTCCCTAGTTGTTGTCTTTATTATCACGGCAACTAGGAGCCCTCTTCATGGACCAGGACCCCATTGTGCTAAATGGCATGCAAACACAAAACTAAAAGATGGTCCCTACCCTAAGGAGCTTATTACCTAGTGTAGATATGTCTATAGCAGCAGGAAAAAATGGTGCTAATCATTTTTTAATTTTCTAAATTATCCAAAATATATTTTTCTTTATATCAAGTTATCAAAATGTTAAGGTTTAGAATCTCATGACTGGCTGATACAGATGAATGCTGCTTACTTCACAGGAAAGACTGGGATGTCAGCTTGCCTAAAAAGCATGTTTCTACTCACATAAAGCCCTTAAACTATCAGTCATAAAGGCCTATATTCAACAAGATAGTTAAGCATATGACTAAATTAAAATACATGGGTAGATTCTCCTCCCTTGGTTTTTGGCCTGGAGCTTTCCCCAAAGACTTGAAAGACTGTGTGCACAGGTTTCCCTTTGTCAGCAGAAGAGATTGGAACTCATGGAAGATAAATTTAGTGTTCTGGCTGAGCTTTTGGCGCTCCTCTCTGTCTCTCCAAAAATTCAGTGTTGCTTTTTCTAAGCCTCTCACACTCATCTCTTTAGAGACAAGTTTCTAGCTACAGAGGTTATAAAAAGCTGGTGATCTCTCCCAGCTTCCATTGGCTGCTTTCTGAAGAGGTCAGCTCTTGCTGCAACTAAAACCATTATTCCAGTCAGGAGTCTTTGAGGGCTGCTTTTATCTTCCCACCTCTTTTTCTCTCTTTGGTGGAAAAACTAGCAAGACTCTCAAACAAATGGTAAAACGTATGGGCTTTACATATGTATTATGAATTAGAGCTAACAAGATTGTGTAAGCAAAAAGTATAGGTTTAATACACCCTTCATTCTTGAGTATTCCATGTATTATCAAACAGCTACATATTTTCTAGCTCTTTTTTGATGAAATTGCCAAAACAAATTAAAGTAAAAAAAAATTCTCTGAACTCAAAAGGATCTGACAGAGGTTTAATCTCTAATGTTGAATTTTTAATCTACCAATGCTAATACAAAAAGGAATCAATAAAGGCCTTTTCTATAAACCACAAAGTTTGCTTTGGTCCTTCTTTCCTTTCTGGAATTATACTAGCAAAGTGTTTTTTGTTTTTTGTTTTTTGTTTTTTTTTTTGTGTTGTTTGACCAATGTTTTCTAAGATAATGACTTGCAGTGACTGGCTGCCAATTCTGATCCTTGTATTTTTGTAGGAGAAAGAAAAAATAAGATCTTAGAGCAAACTAATTCAGCCTTAGCAATGAATTCATAAGCAGAATCTGTTGAGTGTTTATAAAGCACTCTGGGTGTACTACTTTGTGTCAAAAGATGAGATGATATAATAAAGTTGTTCTTGAAATTAATCATAATTTGGATGTGGTATTAATATTGATTTGGAAGTTGAACCACACAAGTATGTGAAGTGTTTTTCAATGCTATAGTTACAGGTGCAGAGCAACTTGAAGAGGTTACTTTAAGTTAGAAGCCTAAATATGGATTTATGAGCTGAACTCTAGGCACCCAGGTTAGAAAACTTTGGTTTTATTTTACGTGGAGAGATTGACTCACTCAGGCCATGATTGAGCCTGAGATAAGGAAATATCATAAAAGCTTCAGCAATTAGATATCTTAAATATTTTAAAAATAATTGCCTCAAACACCATCCCCAAGTCCATCATTTGGTTGCTGGAACTTGAAAGCAGAACTTATTAGCTGTCCATCACTGTGTGGGGGGGTGGGGAGGTGTCATAAAAGTTGCACTGGGGAGGGAAACCTGATCCATTCAAGACATTCAGCAGATACTGTAATTTAGCCCTCAGCTTACTGAGTTATAGGGAATACAAAGACCACTGGACGGTTTCTGGACATATCTGAGGCAGTTACTCCTCAGTGGTACATTGATATGCCACAGGTTGATCTGCTGGTACGATCCATTCAATTGATGAAACAGCTCAGGAGGGTAAAAGTGGAGTTACAGACTCATCCATGTGCATCCCATCAGGTTCCTGTGAATTGCAGTTCCTCGTATCAGAGAATTGATTGGAAAAAGCAGGCATGACATCCCCTGAGTGTGTGATTCTATTCCTTTCTGGTATTAGTGTCTTTTCATGTTCTACAGTGGGGAATCAGGGCTATGGAGGCAGCCAGCCAGCCAGCCAGTGGAGGCAGTCTCCTTTTAGCTATTGATTAGCCAGCAGCAGAAGATCTAATCATAATTGAAACAAAACTTTGGCAATGGTTCCTGCTCCATTGCCTTCAGGAAGTCAAGAGGCAGGCATAGCTGGTGGAGAAGCACGACTAATAAAGAGAGGTAGGAGGACACATCTAAAGGAAGTACCTCCTCCACATCACAGGCATTATTAGGAAGGGGAAAAAAAATCACTAAGGTGAGCCTGATTTGTAATGGTAGCTGTCTGCAAACACTTAAATGTGAATACTGTAGAACCCTTACATAATAGGTTTTTTTGAGGTAGGTAAACACCCAGTTGTGAAAAACAATGTGGCACTTTTCTCTTGAGTATGAAGCTCTATTTTCTATATGTGTAAATGGCTACTTCTGATTTACACATTGCTGGATGACTAGCTCCAGAAAGGAGTGGATGCAGGAATGATAAAGAGGCTGTCACATGGATTTATGTGTTGGAGTTATGCATTATTCATACAAGGAAAAGGTTTGAAAAAGGAACATGTATGATTAACTGCAACCAGAACAGCAGCAACTTGCAAGCTGACAATTTATATCAGCTTTATGCAGTTATTTACTATGCAGTTAGTACTGTTATTTACACAATAAGGATTTTACTCTGTACCTAGCAAGTGTCATGTTGCATGGCATTTGTAACATCTTTAGCTATGTCTGTGATATGATTGTGACACATAAAAACTGAATCAATTCTTTTTCCCAAATGGAAGAGTCAGATACTGCTAATCTTCGTGGCAAGTGACTAAACTTATATAAACATATTATTTTACAGAGTAGTTCATGTCTCTCAAGCAACTTGATCACTGTGCATATAGATTTTTTTTTTTTTTTGTACAGACATAGTCAGCTGGACTATTTCAGTTGAATTGTTAAATTTCAATCAAACACGTTGTTGATTTACCCCCTGTGCAAAGGGTCAGCACAATGTCTGTGTACCACTAAGCTGTATTTTGTGGGACTTAAGCAGTATATAGGCATTGTCTTCAGTGGGACTTAAGCATATACTGAAATGCTTTGCTGAATCAGGGGGCCTAAAAGAGAACAATTTTCTTTTTGAAATAGTCTTCTCAAAGGTAGTAAATAGTCATCTGAGGTTCTTTAATGTATTTAGGCAACTGGAATGACCATTCATGATCTGGAGGATGGTGTGGACTGCAGGGCTGGCTTTAGGCGGATTCCCCTGATTCCTTGGAATCAGACCCCATGCCTAAGAGGGGCCCGCATCCATGCCTTAGGCACCTTTTTACTTTTTTTTACATACCCGGTGGCTGTCCAGATCTTTGGCGGCACTTCAACAGTGGGGGGTCCTTCACTCGCTCTGGGTCTTCAGCAGCATTTCGGTGGTGGGGGGTCCAGAGCAAGTGAAGGACCCCCCACCACCGAAATGCTGCCGAAGACCCAGACCACTGACAGATCAGGCCCCATAGTTCCTAAAGCCGGCCCTGGTGGACTGTACTCTCAGCAAGTTTGCAGATGACACTAAACTGGGAGGAGTGGTAGATAAGCTGGAGAGTAAGTATAGGCTACAGAGGGACCTAGACAAATTAGAGGATTGGGCCAAAAGAAACCTGATATGCTTCAACAAGGACAAGTGCAGAGTCCTGCACTTAGGATGGAAGAATCCCATGCACTGCTACAGACTAGGGACCAAGTGGCTAGGCAGCAGTTCTGCAGAAAAAGACCTAGGGGTTACAGTGGACAAGAAGCTTGATATGAGTCAACAATGTGCCCTTGTTGCCAAGAAGGCTAATGGCATTTTGGGCTGTATAAGTAGGGCATTGCCAGCAGATCCTCTCTATTCGGCATGGGTGAGGCCTCATCTGGAGTACTGTGTCCAGGTTTGGGCCCCACACTACAAGGATGTGGAAAAATTGGAAAGAGCCCAGCGGAGGGCAAGAAAAATGATTAGGGGGCTGGAGCACATGACTTCTGAGGAGAAGCTGAGGGAACTAGGATTGTTTAGTCTACAAAAGAGAAGAATGAGGGGGATTTGATAGCTGCTTTCAACTGCCTGAAAGGGGTTCCAAAGAGGATGGATCTAGACAGTTCTCAGTGGTACCAGATGACAGAACAAGGAGTAGTTGCAGTGAGGGAGGTTTAGGTTGGATATTACGAAAAACTGTTTCACTAGGAGGGTGGGGAAGCACTGGAATGGGTTACTTAGGGAGGTCATGGAATCGCTTTCTTTAGAGGTTTGTAAGGCCTGGCTTGACAAAGCCCTGGCTGGGATGATTTAGTTGGGAATTGGTCCTGCTTTGAGCAGGGGGTTGGACTAGATGACTTCCTGAGGTCCCTTCCAACCCTGAGATTCTGTGATTCTATGAAGCTTCTCAGGCTGTTAAATTTTGATTTTTTTTTCTTTTTTGGATACATATCGGATCAGCTACAGCTGTTAATGCTTCTAATTTTTATCCAATATATTTCTATGGACTTGCATGGACCCTCAGCTGTTTCTGAAAACATGGAATTTTGATTTATTGAAAATAAATTTGACGATTTGAGCGTTTCTTGTACAGTGTCTTTTTTCCATCAGAGATTTCCAAAAAGTTATAGGCCCAGATTGTCAGAGGTATTTAGGCACCTAACGTAACTTTATTTCAATGAAAGTTAGGTGTCTAAATAGCTTGGATGATGTGGGCCCTAATCCTGCAAATATTTATGCAGGAGTTAAATTTTACATACTGCAGGTAGAACAAATTACTTCAGTGGGACTCCTACTCGCAGTATGTGAAATTTAAGCACATGTTTAAAATTTTGCAGGACTGGAACCTTAATGATTCTTCACTTTTTTTTTTTTAAATACTGTGCACAATGGTCTCCAATTTTATCCCTAGAAATTTTATTATGTAATAAATCATATTGCTCTCACACTTACTTGCAGATACAATTTAGCTAATTTAGATTTCTGTGACTTGCAGCAGCATTCAGGTACTTAGATGACTACAAATTCCAAGTTGCTTCACTATTGTGCCCCCAAAACACAACTCTGTTATTGTTCTACAGCTTCATTAGCAGAACAAGGGGCTTAGTCCCTGATGCATTCACATGCATTAGTATAAAAAGGAGGTCAGATGTGCTTAATAGCATGAGACTGGATCTTCCACTTCCTTCCAAACTGCATACAAATTAAGAACATGAATAATGCCAGGTTAGATGTAAGGGGGAAAAGTCTAGAAGCAAAGACAATTTGTGTATCTTTTAAATTTGGAAAATCATGTCAAAACTCTTGATTAAAATAATGTAAAACTTTACATTTGTACCAACAGCTATAAATACAAGAAAGATGTGAGGTAGTTGAGAGATGCACAAGATAATTGTTCTAAATATAGTCTACAACGATGAAAATGTGTCATAAACAGATGGTTAAGGGTTAATGTCTCTTTTACCTGTAAAGGGTTAAGAAGCTCAGTGAACCTGGCTGACACCTGACCAGAGAACCAATAGGGGGACAAGATACTTTCAAATCTTGGTGGAGGGAAGTCTTTGTTTGTGCTTTTTTTGGTTCATTGTTCGTTCTCGGGCTGAGAGAACAGACATTCTTCAGTCTCCAAATCTGCTGAATAAGTCTCTCATGTTTCAATAGTAAGAGTAGTAGCCAGGCAAGGCGGGTAGTCTTATGTTTGATCTGTCTTAACTTGTAAATGTCTATTTTGCTGGAAGATTTTTTACCTCTGTTTGCTGTTACTTTGAATCTTACGGCTTGGGGGGGTGGAGGGAGTCCCTCTGGTCTATATGAATCTGAGTACTCTGTAAAGCATTTTCCATCCTGATTTTACAAAGATAATTTTTACCTTTTCTTTCTTTAATTAAAAGCTTTCTTTTTAAGAACCTGATTGATTTTTCCTTGTTTTAGAATCCAAGGGATTGAGTCTAAACTCACCAGGGATTGGTGGGGGGGGGAAAAGAGGGGGATGGTTAAATTCTCATTTTAAGACCCAAGGGGTTTGGGTCTTGGGTTCTCCAGGGAAGGTTTTGGGGGAACAGAAGTGTGCCAGACAGACTTCTGGCTGGTGGCAGCATACCAAATTTAAGCTAGTAATTAAGCTTAAAAGTGATCATGCAGGTCCCCACTTCTTGAACCCTAAAGTTCAAAGTGGGGGAAAAAACCTTGACAATTTGTCATCTTTGGAAATCCAGCATTTGCTGAGTTACTCTGTGAGGGTAATTGATATTGGGTCCAATCCTTTCAAGTGCTGAACATCTTTTGTGAGGTGCTGAGCATCTTCAGCTTTCATTGCAGCCTGTTTTACAGAAGGGACTTTATTTTCAGTAAGGTTTTCCATCAGAAGGCATGCCCTGAATAATTAGAAGAGATCATCTCCATCTCCATATGTATGTATTTATTCTGTCAGGAAACAGCTTAAGAATCCTTTTGATTTCCTTCGGAGACTCCAAAAAAGTAATCTTGGGCAGGAATTTTCCTTTTTGCTAAAGTTTTTATGGAAAAATAAATCCAGAGAGAGGCAAGCAGTTCAATAAACATGTCTACAAAGTAACCAGGCCCCAGGCTACTTCCTGTCTTTGCCTTCAAGAGTCTTTAGCCTTGTGAAGCCTAACTCAGTTATTAGCTTTCCGGTGAACTAAAAAGCTAAAAGGAAAATTCAAGGGAGCTTGGATTGATGTGCTGAATGACCCCACTAACGAGGCTTATAGCATAAGAATTCGGCACACGCATATCCTTTTTTGAAAGGTCAGTTTAAATGTAATTCTATGCTGAATACTTTACCTCCACCACTCTGTGGAAATGCTAGTTGAACATTTTCAACTGTGTCACCTTAAACTAATTTTGGAAACAGTCCAATAGGCCTATTAGACTATTAGCTACTGGTTCTTCAATTGACCAACAGAGGCCAGTAAAAGGCATAGGAAATAAGATGAAGGATTATAGTACAGGCGGTTTCAACTATGGTCACTCCCTCAGTCCAATTAATAAGGATACTAATGACATGAAGTTGTGTCCAACTTAACTTTAATTTTAACTTTGCAGTTTGTTCTTTTAACTACATTTACTTTCAATCCCCTAATTTTCCAGTACTTTGCATCTTACCTGTGCTATTTATTATTTTAGGCAATTTTGCACACTTAGTATTTTGTAAACATAAGTGTTACTGTATTTACAAAACTATTCTTGTAATATTTGGAAGCTCCAGATAATTTAAATTTTCATAATAATTTAATGCAAGCAATGGAACAAAATACCAGCAATTTACATGGACAGCTTTGTATGCTTGTTTCTCAAACATGGAGTCAAAACTTGATGCATGAAAATTCAGCTATGCAAAATGATAAATGATTTCTGCTACAAGTCCTTACTCTGTTAAGACTTTAACAGTCCAGTACTAAATATGAACTCCTTATCCATTTAGTGCTACAGATTTTAAACTGCTTCAACATGTCAATAATGCTGCAGAAAGGTTAATTACCAGTACAAGAGTCAGAAGTGTATATTTTTCCCTCGGTAAATACATTGTCTTCCCCTGAAGTTTCAAACTGATTTTTAGAATTTTACTTTTAAACTTCAAGATCTTACATGGCCTCAGCCCTGCTTATTTGAGCTTTCAGCTGCCCCACATTTCATTGTGTGCCATGCATTTAATTGGTTTTGATTTATTAATCATTTCCAAATGAAAATTGGAGATGTCAGGTTCTGGACCCCTAGTCTAGTGTGCCCTAAGCATGGAATTTTCTGTCCAATGATATTAGATCATAGTCACAGGAGTGGTTGTCTAAAAGCTTAGCCAAGTACACATCTGATACCTCCAGCCTTTCAGGCAGCTTAAGTGAACTCTGAAGTGTCTTTGGACAATAGTTTGAGACAATCGTCATAAAAGATGCTTTATAGATGTATGTTGAATTGTAAAACACTGAACCAATTTGTAAAATATCTTGATAATATTGTAAACCAGAATTAGGTTATTACTTTGATTACATTAGGAACTTGGTGTACATAAAGTAGGCATCTCATGGTAAAGAATGATTTTTAACTTACATTTTATTAGAAAGAATCAGTTTGCCTGAAGGCTGGACAAAAATAATTAAAACTCAATTGAGGCAAAGTTATTCTAAACCTGTTCTCTCTACCACTGCTGAATTTCTAAAGTTAATACTTGATGACAGAGTTTTGAAAACTATATTAAATGACATATATACCTCCATCCCCCTCACATTCCCTCCCCCGCCAAAAGAAAATATGCTTTTTACTGGTAGAACTAAGATCCCTAGTTAACATGAGTTTATTGATATCTTGTCAGTCTACACTAGGAATCTGCTGATGCAGCATTTAAAGAATATTGGGGATTTGTGATCTCTCTGGGGGATTACAGCAAAGGCACAATTTAAAATGGTGAAATAAGATCTTCTGGTAAATTTTTCTTTAAACTTTTTTCTGAAGGTAAGTCATTGTCTGAATATCTTCCCATGAGGGCCAGGAGAGATGAAGTTCTGTAAGCATAAAAGACAGATCAGTTCCTAAATATGCTATTTTTGTTTATATGATTCACCCCCTTTAGCATTCTGTGTAACACAAGTGTCATGAGTAATAGATTATATTGGACTAGATTGTGACCCCTGTTTAACATGGGGAAAGTAGGGAGGAATAATGCCCCATCAACTCACATGCAGCTGAATTGTTATATCTCAGCTCTATGTGGGAGAGTGTAGGGGCTGCACCTTAGATGTATATAAGTGGTGAGGGGCAGCATCATGACTCCTCTTCCTATGGTTACCCGTTCTTGGAACCAGCCAAGAAATAACCACAGATAAAGAGTGAACTACAGCAGTACTGAGGGTTGATGTATTGCTTCCCTTACTTGTGCACTTATATTCACACACACACACACACACAACCCATTCATGCTGCAGGCACAGATGTTGGTTTCAATTTTGCAGGTGGTTGAGGCTGTCCAGGTGACAGCTGTCCAGAGATTGACCACGGGGTAACGAGAGTCCACAAAGTCTCTTTGGATCCACAGTAGGGCTCTACTGCTTCCGGTCTGGTCCTGAGTTTAGTGTGCTGCTACATTTCCTTGTTGGTACCCCTGTCCTGGCCGCCTGTCTCAAAATTTTTATCTTCACGAGGAGAATACCATGGTTCCATAAAAGAGAGATTTGCTTCTTTGTTTTGCCATTGGCTGTCACTCACACTATCTCACTTATTCCTTACATCAATTGCATGAATACAATTTGTAATGTAGAGCAATGCAGCTTTAAGCAAGCATCTAACATCATTGGGGATCTTCCACAGCTTGTGGCTTTGTAACAGCATAATAGGAAACTGTGCAGGCTGCACTTGAAAGAGCAAATGGGAGGGTGGCATATGGCTATACCTACATGCTAGAAAGAGGAGGTGGCTAAGCATGTACAGGAGTAGGAGTGATATGCTGTATCCTTTTAAAGTCTGTAGCAACTTACACCTAACCAGTACAATAGAAAAGCACAGGAAGAATCATGCCTGGCGTGGGTATAAGAAATAACATCTCCTGGTGCTGTCTTGGGGATGTGCATGTACCCACTACCCCTTACTTGCCCTATTAACATAACATGCAAGGTCAAGGTGTAAAAACATCTAGGAAGGCACAATCCTTGACTTAGAGAGCTTACAACCTACCATCTCTATGTGGCATTATGGTAAAAGTACAGGGAAAAAAAGACACTAATATCTTGATACAGAACAAATGTATATTTTAAAAGGAGTCCTTAATTGAGGAGGAAAGAATTTTATTTTCAAGTAGATCTATTAATTTTTAATAAGTGTTAGGAATATGAAAGATATCTGATCCTGTTTTCAGTTGTAAATCCAGAGTAACTCCACTGAGTTCTGGAGTTCCTTACTTTGCTGTAACTGAGATCAGAATCTGGACCAAGTAGCTATGTCATCTTAGAGTCAGATTCTCAGCTGATGTAAATTGATACTGCTCTATTGACTTCAGACATCAACTGACCCAAAGAATTCACAGGTGCATAAAAAAAATGTGCATAAAAAAATCCCAGCTAAATTTGTTCTTGTAGAGGATGATATTAACAATATAACTAATGAGTTTAATCCCATAATGCTAGTATTTAATCATGTCATGTTCTGCTGTTCATTATATCCTATTGCTAGTTAATTTATGTCATGGAGTAATGAAAGTGTCAAGGTTAAAAATATATTAATGGCACATTCTAATGACTAACTTCTGGTCTTGGACTGAGCTTGTTTTCTCTGCAAAAAGGCAGAACATTCTCTGTCCTCTATATTCAAAGCTTTTACATTTGCTAACCCTCAAATATAATGTTGGTTATTCTTATTCTGTTGCTGGAAATTCATCCTGGTGCAGACAATCAGTGTGAGGTCCTCTAAACCACTCAGTCCACAAGTTCACAATCATTCGCAAGGTGAATGGAATATCTGAAGCAGAGTTGCACGGTGTATGTGCATGCATATGAGAAGGAATACTCTGCAAGCAACTGCGTGACACCTTCCCCTGGCTGATATGGAGGGCAGGTCAAGGGAGAGTCCAAAAGATCTACACAGATTCAGTTCCTTAACACCCACTGGAAGTAGCTTATGATTATAGGTTACTAAACTGATTTTTTGATAGTTAGTTATTTTAGGGCCCACTAGTATTTGCCTGCAATGTGGCTAAAATTATATTTTTTTCCATGCACACATACAATATTGGGTGCTAGGGCTTGTGAATAGCTATTGGTCTTAGTGAAGTCAGTTGAATTACAGCATGGGTCACTCTACATCATTGATGATGTACCTCAGTGAGTGGCAAATTCTGCTGTGCTTTAAAGGTGGCTATAGGAGTGTGGAAACTATCACTTGGTGCAGCATTAACCATGCAGAGCTGCATATTTTTAATTGAAATGGACACCTCAATTACTGTTCCTGTTTACAAATATTTTGGCAATTAAACAACTAAGTAAGTAAACTAACTTACTCTTTTGCAGAACATCACTAGACAAATGGATTGAGAGAGAGGCTGTTTTCACTTTCCCAATGGAGTTCAAATGAGATCCAATAATGGTCCAATCCTGTTCAGAGTCCTCAATTGCTATTGCCTTCAAACAGAGTTGAAAGTGCACGGTACCTCCTATGAGACCTTGCAGGGTTAGATACTAAATGTCTGTTTATTGTAGGACGTGAAGGTTAATAGCTTATTAATCTTACTTACTGTCTGATATAAAAAAAAACATGAAAGATCATTTCTTGTCTTGTGCTGTAGGTTTTGAATTTTTTTTTTTTAACCAACAGCTGCCCTTTCTAACATCTTAGTCAACAACATTTTTGGCAGAATTGAGGAAATAATCACTTAAACAACTTTTTTGGTTTTGCTCTTGTATGAACATATTGCCATATTTATGCTATACATTATGTTGGTGGAAGGTTGCTGTAAATTGGGGTGTTGATGGGATGGAGGTGCTCTGCATGGGGAATGGGGAAAGTCGAAGGCTGCAGGGGAAGAGGGGGGAGATTCTGGTGTCAGGGATAGAAGGGGGAGCAGGGGGGATGCGCTGCATGGGGACCAAGAGGGGCGAGAGGTTCCTACCTGCTCCATGGCCCAATCCTAGGTGCCATGATGGTCACTTTTACCTCCATGTATGTGCTCACTTTACAGGGAATGTGCTGGTGGAAACAATATTTCCCTCCCCCCTCTCATCATAGTTCTGCCACCCCAGGCCAGTTTATACAAGTGTAACAGCAAGAATATTATGAAATATAAAATGCCTTAGAGGTGTCAATACCCTTATCAAGTATATAAATTACCTGATCTGCTACTGGACCTTTCCTGGCTTCAAGGTCTTCATTTTTGCATTAAAGGAGGAAAAACAATTACTGTCAGGGAACAAGGACTCCCTATCCTCTGTCACATCAAAGAGTTGCTCCTGATTAAATGAAATGATCTCCTTACACTTTTGTAGTTCCAGTACCATAATTTCTGCCTGGCAGTGCTACCTGTTCATTAATTTTCTTTCTTTCCTGTTCTTGGAGATGACTTACATATATGCTAGAGCTGCATATTTCTCAGCCAGGGAAAAAATATGCAGTAAGAATCCTGGGATATACTGTCAAGCTGCTGTAATTACCACAGGATACAATTTTCACTGTCTGAAAGAGACTATACCAGTTCCTAGGAATACTGCAAATTTATTTTCTCAGAACACACTGTTAATCACTTGGTTTCACTGCAGGAACATCAGACATAGCACAACCTACGGCACTGTCTGAGCACATCTGAAAGAGCATTGCAATTTCTATTTCTGTGTAGTAGTTTTTAGCAATTGAACCAGCTGGAAATGGAATCCCTCATTTGTGGTACAAGCACTTACGAAAGCTGGGAAACAGCCATTGGCAATTGGAAGGATCGCCCTTCCCCATCCTCCAACCCACCTCCTGTCCTATATTGCAAATGTATTCTCCACTTTTCAGCAAGCCACTATCTTACTTCTGTGATCTGGGCTCTGGAGGAAGAGTGCTGCTGCTGCTTAATCATTATGAAATAACCAGTCAGGAGTGCATCCATTTCAGTGCATCCATTTCAGTGTCCTCATTGATAAGCTAGATAACTAAGATTCTTCCATCTTATTTCTGTGAGCCAGACTTTGCCATTAAAAGCATGTTCCACATCAGTTAGGAATATAGACACTGTGCAAGCCCCTAAGTGATTTTGTTCCCATCTGTTGCCCCATGATCATGCAGAATGCAAATGTAACTGTTTTTTGTGAATGGGACACAACAGGAAAAGGGAGTTTTTTTTTTTTACCTCAACAAATAAACAGGAATTTGTGGGGAAAAAGTGTCTTTTGTGAAATTGGCAAGAAGAAAAAAATCACTAGATTTGCATCATGTACACAATAACTGTACTCTCTCTCTACCAGCAGTCCAGAACAGCTTCCATGTTCTACTCTGCCTTGGAAGATCCCTACTTTCCCTGTGCTCTGTTGTCACAATCAAGTTCAAATGGCTGCATTTGTTTGTATTCCCTAGATTTGAAACTGTGGAGACTGGTGGCAAAGACATCCTCAGTGGAGGACAATCTATTTTAGATGTAACTTTCTACTATGCTAGTCAAAGTCTTTTGATCTTTGGGGTATGATGTAAGACACTTATATTTTCTTGGGCTTTTGCACAACTCGGAGGTTGGTGAAAAACACAACTCACTCATCCTCAAGGAGATACTGATACTATTCATTGTGTTTCCCACTTACTTTTATTATGGAAATGTGACCACTGTTTCAGCCAGCTCTGTTTAAATATTACATGAACCAGTTCCTTAGTGGGTGTAACCAACATAGCTCCAGTGAAGCCAATTTAGGTTGTGACTATGAGTTTGCACTCTGAAGCCGTAGTTTGTGAAAAGACTTAAATATACATTTTTATTTATAGAATTTTAAAACACTTTTTTTTCTTCTGAATTTAACAATTCAAATTATATTTCTTGTTTTAAAAAAATCTTGGGGCCCAATCTTGTAACTAGCCCATTTTATCACATTAATTAGTGCTTTCTCACTCAGGTTCTTCCCCTGTCAGATTAAATGGGACTACCTGCAGCGTAATTCATGAGTGGCTAGCTATAGCACTCATGCAGTAATAACTGAGAATAATTTACATGCTCGAGGCTGTGTGAGAGCAGACTAGGAGTGGTTGCTCTCAGGGTGAAGCAGTGTAAAAGGCACTACAGATTGGGGAACTGGGGGGACACAGCTGTTCATCAGTGCAGATTGTGCCCTGAATAATGTCACAGATATCCAGTTGGATGAATTATCTGAAACTCCCTTCATCTACTTCAAATTTAAGAAGTATTTGGTAGAATTTAACCAATACAAAACGCATTGTTATCCATTTGATGTAATCCAATATCAGTTTCAACAGCTTTACTGAAATACCAACTAACTGCAGTGTGTTGACATCTCATTACATCACGAAAATATATCTTCAGGATCTTGATCGTACAGTTCCCAGTCTTCTGCCATAAGTACATCTTATTTCCATACACACTGCATAAAAGCCAATTGTTTTCTCTTTTCACTGACTAAAACCCATTACCTTAGTCAATGAAAAGCATATAAATGTCAAGAATATAAGGAAAATTCTATTGTGTCCCTACTACATAGGTAAATAACATTGTACCATAAGGCTTATAGTCTGTTTTCTGATAATATTGCCATGTATTCTATTTTATGTGTCTTTTGCACTTTTTGCAGCCTAACTTTTGCTCTGGAACACTGAGAATGAGAAGTGCAATGTACTTGCGTGGGGATAATTGATTAGTTAGAGGTTAGAAAGAGTGACACTTGAGACAATGTATCAACAAAAAATCAACAGCCAAATCTAACTGTTTCTAATATTAGGAAGAGTACTGAGGCAAGTATGTATTCTAGTTTCAATCTGAAATGATTTTCCCCTGCAAAATGATATTACTCAAAATGAGTTTATAATGGAAGCACTAGCTCAACCTTTTCTAAGCATTTCTTCTGTTCTCTATCACTTTAAGAGAGCTGTGAGGGGACAAACGGGATGGCTGGGCTCCTCTGGATTCTGCTTCTCGTCTCCATAGGGGAAAGTAAGTTTATACAGTGTAAGTTAATACAGTCTGAGGGAAACCATATTAACTTATGCTGCTTTCCCCTCAGTGGTGTGGACCAGCCTTTAGATAGGATTACAGATGCAGCCCTGGTACGGGGAACTTTTGCGAGCACAACTTCTGGTGGCTCCATGCTGTCCTCATATCAAAAGGAGAAAACAGGGCTGAGAGCCAGAGAAGTGGCAAATGACATTTAAGTACTGCTTGTTTGCAGATGTTAGGGGTTCCATGGTTATGGTAGTGGAATGCATGGCTGAAAAGAAGATATCCATGCACCTTCTGGATGAATGAGAAGGAAAAAATCTGATTTGCCCGATTTTTGTGAGCTATTTCTGCATGTTAGGAGATGAGAACCTGACTCAAACCCTCAGAATTTGTCCCTTCATATATAAAGCTGCTGTATAATCAAACATAAAAATGGTCTGTCTCCTAAGACATGCACAAATATTTCCCAACTCTGTGTTCTTACACATCTCTTTCTTTTTCCACTGTTAACAAATGCCACTCAAATGAGATTTAGTATTACTATTTATATTTTACACTTTTCATGCAGTGCAAAAAAAACAAAAACAAAACCCTTGAGTTTAATGCCACATGAACAGATGAGTGCTGTATATTGTAGTTTAAGAATCTGACTATGTAGTAGGTTGATTGAATATTAAACTTTGCTATCACCACTACTATTATAGGTATTGAAAGGACTGCATAGAACAGCTAGTTTCTGAAAACCTGGTGGTCACATTTGGTAGACATACATTAAAACAAAGTTTTGGAATTCTCTAACTTTTGCGGTATATTATCTCTGCCTCTCTTGCACTGTGAAAGACATGCATTTGAATGTCTTTCACAGTGCAAGAGAGCCAGAGATGATATAATCAACCAACAACTTCTCTACATTATTATTGGCAACCATATTGTGAACAGCTGGAGTGATAAAACACTCACTCAAGATTTTTGTTCTCTCCTGTTTTTCTGTCTGTCATCTTTTGTATTAACTGTAATCAGACAGACTGCTCACTGGAAGCAAAGAGAGAGAACACCCTTTAGTAGCAGTATTAGGGGGATGGGATTTCTAAGCATTAGTTATCTTTTAAATGAATGGGTTTGCAAGAGTTACTGATGCCTCATAGAACACCTACTACAGAAATAAGCACCTAACCCAAAGCTCATGTACAACTCCCATGGGCCCTGAAAAAGGTCCTGAAATTGCTCTTGTGTTTCACCACTGTCACCACCCCTCTATCTGGTCAATTGTCTCTTGCACTTGAAAAGGATTAAAACTAGTTCTTTCTCCAATAGTGAAAATGTATACTATTACATGCTTGCCAGTACCTGTTCTTGGGGAGGGCAATTTACAAGGCCAGAAGAGATTTTGCCAGCATGAGAATATCCTTCTCTTTAGTGAATATCAAAAACACTGTCTTTAGCCTAGCTTGACTGTAACTGCAGTCAGATATGTTAGCTGCCATCATTTTAGTACATATTCAGCACACATCAGAGGCGCTGACAATGCTTACTGACTGCTAAGCAAGTCTAAATACTGAGCATGTAGAACAACTGACATTTCCAAAAGTGAACATTGAGACATTTCATCTAGATTTTGTTCTCTCCACTAAGTGCTGCTGTAGCAGATTCAAATGTCATATCTGCCAGTGACAGAGATGACTGGCATATTTCTTGACAGTTTATGATGAGGGATAAAAACAAAAGAAGAAATCTGCTGGATTTACTCAATTCCTGTGACAACTTATTATTTGACTGAAAAGAATCAACTGGCTGGAACAAATAACCAGATAAACTTCAACGTGGGCAAGAGCTCATGTGCGTGCCTATTCACACGTTAAGAACTACACTGTGAGAATTTTTTTTATTTCCTTAATAAAGTGTGAAATATGCATTTATTGGCAAATAGCATGAGCAAATGGGCCATGCGTGGTACTAAATGGGGACCGCTGAGGATGGATTTTACCCTCTCGGCCCTCAGACCAAGCATAGTGCTGAAGCACATCGTCGTCTTGGATGCTTTGCAAAGCCTGCGTATTGGAATAGCAGGCTTAGCCCTTCCCTGTCACTTGATCTGTATAATCCCATATATAGTGAACTCTCACTGACTCCTCACCGTTTTCCTGCTACAGTGGCTTCAGGGAGTTGGAGTGAGTTAAGAGAGCCAGCAAAGGGGCTCTTATTACCAGTGGAATTCTTCTTATATTAAAGTTTTCCTATCTGTGCTAGTTGAATTGGATTAAGGGCCAGTTTACATTTCTGATGCAGCAATAGTGGGGAATCTGCCCCTCTACATAAATTTTTGGGCCGTGTCCTGGCTCTAATGAGGAACAGTGGGAAAGCTCCTATTGGCTTCAGTGGAAACAGGATTTGGATCATTGCTCGCCAGTTTTAGTTTGAACACTGCTTTGGGATAAAATGTTATATAAATGAGAGAGTAATCAAAACATCTTTTGGTGGGGGGAGACGTTTATTGCTATTTTGGGTCATTTATATTAAGACATTATAATTATATTATCTTGACGTGTATAGGGACTAGCTTAATACAGAATTAATATTAAGTAATATATTGTATCTTGACCGCATATTCTCTTTTTTCAAAATTATTTAAACACAACCTTACCGTGGTTGGGGATTGTGTGTATACATATAAAAATATTCATATTTACTTTTTTGTTTTTTGGGAAGCTGAATGTTTTATTTGGGGAGAATGGGAAGAGTCTCGGGAGAATAGAAAGAAAGGGAAAGTAAGGGGATTAGGGGTATAATTCAGTGATTATCCTCTCTTTATATCCGTCTTGACTATCCTACAAGTATAGACATGGTAATCCTACATCAGGGCATATAAATGATTTCAGTATTTCTATTGTATTGTTTTCCTGTGCAAGGTTTACTATTAACTTGTATCTTTTTTTGTGTATGAGTTTGTCTGGGACTGTTATCCCAAAATTTAAGTCTTCTGTTATAAGATATTCTATTAATATTTTTCCAGTGGTCTACAGTAGGATTTCTTGTCTGGATCCAGAAATTTAACATTCCTTTTTTGGCTAAAAAGAGCAAGAAAGAAAGTAGCTTGCTTATTCCTGGTCTAACTACCAGGCTAACTCTCAATACATTTCTTTGAGTTGCGTTCAAGTTCTATCTCTAATTTTGTTTTTATTTCTTTCAAAAGGGTTTTCCATTTTTTTTCCTATACTATCTAGTGGTCCCATATCATGCGTACGAAAGAGGGCCTGTCTGTTTTGCATTTCACACAAGTATCTGGAGCAACATGATCTACTTTATTACAGAGAGATGGAGAAACATATATTTTATAAACTAATAGCACTGAACTTGCACTGTTGGTTACTATTACAGCCAGTATTTATCATCTGCATTATCTCATTCCATTCTTTTGCTGTTGTTTCATATTTATAGCATGTACTTCATAACTTAATAGTTTCGTGGTTTGTACTTTTAAAACATTCTCATATATTCTAGATATAATCTTGATTGCAGACACTTCAAACCTGTGTATACAATTTTCTAATACAGATATCTTTGGTTCCTTTATTCTCTTTGCTTACTTTATACAGACCGTGTTTTTAAAAACTCATTGCATATTACTGTCCTTTCTTAAAATTTATCAACAATTTCTGTTTTGAGGGTGTCCATCTCTACCTAAGTCCTTCCAATTATCATAGTGAGATCTGGTCCAACATCTAAAATCTTCTTTATTCAGCAGAGGTTTGAAGGCCTTTTTTAAAATAAATAAATGGAGATCTGAGCTTTTTGGTTGGTCAAGTGTCTCACGTATGTACAATTAGTAAGAGCATTTTTAAGGAGTGGGTGATATTTCACTAGTGCCAAAATTTTGGGATGTGACCTTAGCAGAAAATTATATAATGAGATTGGGTTTGCCAGTTTCTGTTCCATCTTTATCCGTGATGAAGTCTCTCGACTAGAGCACTATTCTAGTACCTTTCTAATTTTTGCTGCCGTACAGTATCTCTTGAAGTCTTGAAGTGCCAGGCCTCCCATCTCAACTGGATGTTCCAGTCATTTCGTTTTGATTCTTGGTTTCTGATTTGACTTAATCTTTGAATAGCTTTTTAAAATATCTAGAAGAAATTTTGGGGAGATGTAAGGGAATCATGGAAAAAGGATATAAGACCCTGGGCAGGATATTCATTTTAAGCCAATGGCAATAATGTCCACCTTTCTAGGTCATTGTAAGTAATTTTCAGTAATGACTCAATATTTAATTTAAACATTTTCCTCTCTTTAGGTGATACATTAATGCTTAAATATCTAATTTTATTATCCTCTATTTTCAATCAGCATTTATCATTCACAGGGTATCTCTGATTTAGAGTAATTTAATCTATATCCTGATTTCTGACCAAAACCTTCAATTATTTATTGTAATAGTGACCAACCTTCATATAATCTTATATAAAATGCATAAAGTCATCATCATGTAATGAAACTGTTTTCTATTCCAAATACACCTATTTCCTGAATTTCTTCAGTGTCTCTGATCTTTTGTGCTAATAGTTCAATATTTAAATTTACATAAGGGTGATAAAGGACACCCATGTCTCGTTCCCATGCATAACAGTATCTATTCAGTCATTGTGACATTTTCCCCAAATACATGCTATAGGACATTTATAGACTATTTAAATCCACTTCTGAAAGTGTTCCTCAGAACCATATTCTCCAACATTCTAAATAAAAATGGGCATTCTACTGAGTTGAAAACCTTTTCTGCTGCCATAGTTAGAATGCAAGGCTCTTTATGAAAGATCTTGGAATGCCATACCACATGTAGTAGTTTTTCTTTTCATATCTTATATTTATTTAAATGGCTTCATCCTTTTTAAAAGCCATTGTGGGTTTGGTGCACTAATTTAGGCATTATTTCCTCTAATCTGAATGCTAATATTTTAGTTGAAATCTTGCTATCTATATGTATTAATGAGCTGGCCCTATAGGAAGCCAGATCGGGTAAGTCTTTATTTGGTTTAGGTATCAAAACTACATCTGCTTGATAGAAGGTATTTGGTAAGCACTCTGTTGCCCAAGAAGACTGAAATTCATTTGCTTACTAGGGAATCGCCTGTATTTTTAAACATTTTATAGAATTCAGAGCTGCATTGAACTGCTGAAGTCATTCCAAAAATATTATTACAAATGAGATGCCCTGGTCATTTAGGACATAAGGGTTACATACTGTAAGAGTATCAGAGGGGTAGCTGTGTTAGTCTGGATCTGTAAAAGCAGCAGAGAATCCTGTGGCACCTTATAGACTAACAGACGTTTTGGAGCGTGAGCTTTCGTGGGTGAATACCCACTTCGTCAGATGCAGCCTGACTCTGCATACTGTAAGAGGTTTACCCTCTGTGCATTGGGTCTGTTTTAATATGTTTACATTCTCATGTTACTTATTAGAATACATACTCCTCTCTTATGGGATCTGAAAAAGTTCTGTACACGTGATACCAATTCGTTTTTAAGCTTAACTTCTTTTGTTTTGAGAAGTTTCTTAAAGCATTACCACTACTACCAACTCCTTTTTCAAAGGAGAAAGTATCTCTTTTTGTTGTTTGGATTATTTTATTGGGTGGTTTAGTGCCCTAACATTCTAGGAGCACCAAATTATTCCTATTTTTTTCCTATGTTTTTGTTCAAAATATTCAGTATTGTCAATACCATGTAGTACCTTCCCCACCCTCTTCTCTCCATAACCCTAAAATAGCTGTATCCATATCATATTTATGTAAAAGCTTCCCTGCATTTACATTCAATTTCATTACTGATTATAATATACCTTAAACCATATATTTCGAACATACTATTTTTCATTTTTCAATATACTTATTCATAAACTTTCCTAGCAACTCCTGTGCCACTATTTTTTGAAAATTACTGATTTTTTTCTAATAAACTTAACATACAAATCATTTTAAAGATTTTTTTCCACTGGAGCAGTATAACCATTTTGTTGTGTTACACTCAAAAGTCATCCTAATTCCCCTTCCGTAATGCCTATGGAACACTTGATTAAATTGTGCTTAACTCTATTCTAATTAGTCTCCATTTCTTCTTGGTCTCCTGTGTTTCGTTCTGGGACTGATTTCAGGAATATTTGTGCTTTTCCTGGTGTAAAAAAGCTGTGAGTTTGACCCACCTGGCATATTTCCAGGATTGCTAGGAATATCAAAGCAAAGCAAAGCTTTTTCCTATGGAGTTGTTTGTGGACTTCTCCAAATTCAGCCTTTTCCTCTCTATTTCTATAGAAGAGTCCTGTTCGAAGGAAACTCAGTTACCCTCCACTCTTAGTTCAAGTTCCTGGCTGTATCAATAATCAAAACTTGATTTCTCAAGCTGGGTTGCTATACTATGACAGGGCATGGTCTAGTCAAATTTCTTTTAAATTCATAGACTTTAAGGTTGTGCACAGTTACCTTTATTCGGTATGCCTTTTCTCTTCATTTGATCTGATTTGACCAACTGACCCAAAGCTTTTGGAATCCATGCTTCAAAGTATTTTATGGGGGATTTGTCTCCATTCCCCTCTAGCAGCCCTTGAATCCCATTTTTTTCTTCTTTTCTATATCGTCCAGTTTTTCAGTCACTGTTTTGACTTGAAACTCCGGGGCCACAATTCTCTCCTTTTGACTCTGCCTATTCTACTCATCATTGATAATTCTAGAGTCCATGTCTGTAATGGCTACTATTAGCTCATTTATTTGATTATACATTGTGTCCAGTTTGTCATTTAATTTTTCTTCCAACTTGCTGAATTGGGTTTCTAGCACCACAGTTAAATTGGCAGTAATCTGTGCCACTATTGTATTAGCCCACCCCTATGACTGCTAAATTTATTTCTGACTCTGATTGCTTAATTTATATATTATCCTCTATTATTTTGCCCTCTTTCCTGCTTCTTTCTGCCTTTTTTTTTTTTTTTTTTTTTTTTACAGAGTTTCCAGCTATAGTCCACGTTTCTGGGAAAGACACTAATAGTGAGGCCACCTGCTGTACCCCTCTGTCCTGCGCTCTATTCTGGCACAGCCATTTCTCTCTGTGATCCTCTAAGGGGGCGGGTCTGTGATCTCTCTGTGATCCCAATCACTCCAGTCCTGAGCTTTCTGACAGAAGAACAGTGTTTCTCCTGCTTCTGCAGAATCAGTGAGTTGAGGAAGAAATGGGAGACAGAGTCCTCAGGCTGCAATGCTGCTGCTCCTTGCAACCACCAGGGCAATATATGTGTGCGCATCTGATCACTTTTCTTCTTGGCTTCCCAGCAAATGAAAAGAGCATGGCTTCTGCTACTGCTTTTTCAGGGAAGTGGGAAGCTGTAGCCATTGACTGTGTATATCCCAGTGGTGAGGCAGATGGGCCTTTTATTTACCTCTAGTATGCTGACAGTGTAGTGGGTTGGGCATTTTGGGAGGGGTAGGGGGAGGAGAGGCATCCAGCCTTCTCTGATCTTCTTTGCTCCTGCCTGTTCCACTCTATTTTCACTGTTCCACATCTCTCCTGGATTCCCACA
Source organism: Chelonoidis abingdonii (assembly GCF_003597395.2). Taxonomy (NCBI): domain Eukaryota; kingdom Metazoa; phylum Chordata; order Testudines; family Testudinidae; genus Chelonoidis; species Chelonoidis abingdonii. Next base: position 175,828,897 of record NC_133769.1, on the reverse strand, counting down.
GGGCTAATCAGAGGTACAGAGTCTGATTTGGAGGCTTTGCTGAAAACTAGGAAAGGTGTGAGTGGGAGCTCACCAAATGAGCTTCCTCACTCTGTCATGACAGTCACATGACCTCTGAATCAAAACTTTTATTATAGGTAATGACACCTGGGGATAAGGTTGCCTGACACTTTTCATTTTAAGATTCTCTTTTCAGTTGCTTATAACTTTTCCAGACCTTAAATATTTGGGTTGGAATTTTCCATGGTGCTGAAATGTGTTGATTCAGCTAGCTCTCAGAATGAGGTTAGGGGAAAATACATGGTTTTGCTCATATTTTTTTTAAAAATGACGTTCTTATCCTTTTGTTGGAATTTGCTAGTGCCTCTTTGGTTTGGAGTAAGGACTTGAAATTTGGTGGTGGGGGCTGGGAGATGGGGTTGACCTGGTGTCAGGAATGTGTCTTTTGCCACCACTGTGAAAAACACTCAAATTTGGCCAATTATGACCCTCAGAAAAATCTCTCGGGGCTTGTCTGTATGAAGCCTTGATGTGTGGCAAGCTAGAGTAGAAATCTATTCTGCACTAACCTGCTGTGTAGTAACTGTTCATGTGCCATGCAGTAAAAGTTCCCTAGTGCATGTTGATGTACCAGGGTAGATCAATGTGCATTAAAGAACTTTAGTGCACTGTAGCAGGGTGCTCACGGGCAGAGAGCGTGCTGCAGGCTAATGTGGGATAGACTCACATCCAAGTTTGCTGAACATTAACTGTTGCCTATACAAATCCTCAGATTGCACACACTCAGTTGACACTTCAGCCCCAAATTTAAGAGTATGGCAGCTAAAGTACAGTAGCAGGAGCAACCTTAATTTAGTATTGAGTAACTTTTGAGTGCTTGACTGCAAACGTAATCACCTTTTAATGTAGTGGGTTTTTTAATGCAAAACTATATATACTATCACTAACAAAGAAGGTATTAATGCCAACTCTCTTCTCCTTTATATATCTTGTTGAATATTTTATTCTTTTAATTCTTCTATTCCATGTCTTTCTTGCCACAGCTATTTTGGTCTGATTTCTGTCTTACTCAAACTTTGCGTGCTCAAAAATAGGCAGCATTTTCTACTTTACCATGCTTGCATTATGATACATGTTCTGCTAGGAAACTTAATGCACGCTTTATTTCTGGGCTCAAAACCCATTCTCTTTCCAAATGATCCATTGGGTGAGGAGAATACCTTGTAGGACACTTCCAGCCTAAATAAGCTACACAACTGTGTAGCTAACCATTCTAGGAAGGAGGAAGAAGGGAACTGAGGTGAAAATGAACAAAAAGGGCCAGAAATTTTACAGTTAGAATGAAAATTATTCTACAGCTTTTAGAATTTCAATTTGTGGGGCCAGATTTTTATCTCACTTACTCCAGTGTGGCTACTCGAAATTTACAACAGTGTAACTTAAATCAGAATCTAAACATAACAGTCTAAACAAGAGAAACAGCTTTTGCATACCAAAGAAAATTGTTTACTTTAGGAGGGCAAAGTTGAATAACGTAAAGAGATGTTTACTACAATAGGAAGTATTAAAAACAGATCAGAGATGCACATTGCTACCAGGAAATGCAAAATAAATGGCTATTCACAAATTAATCTGCTAACATTTAATTACACAAACAAGCCCATTCATACTGGAGCCACTGCTTCACAGCCTAATGAATCTGACAGTGACTCAGATACCTGTTATGCTATGTGTTAGGGTTAGCTGCTTTTTGCCCTTGCTTTCATCTTTGCCCTGTTTGCTGCCAAGCTTCACTTTGCACTCTATGAAAATCTAGTGGTATAGTTCTCTGATCTCTCACTGTTGCACCAAACACTGTGTTATAAACCATGACTGGTTCACTGGTACTACTTGCCTCAGGACAGATTAAATGAAAATCACTACATTAGAACTCTACCTCAACACATCTACCTTTTCTAAACACTACCATAAAGAAAAAGGCATTAATTTAGGATCATATCAGATGTTAGCAAGGTCATGATTGACACTAGCAACAAAAAAAAAAAAAAAATCCACATTGTCTGACTTTTCCTGGATAGCAGGATATTAGCAATCTAAGATTTTTTCATTGTTTACAAAGTACAGACTTTGTTTCGTTATAAGAGCTTCTCTTGAAAACAACATGATTTATTATTTATGGATTAAAAATTATTCACAAAATTCAAATGCATTTGCATGTTGGTGAAACATTCAGTAGTACTAGTCTTTTTTTGCAATATGCGGCAAATTGCCAGTCCTGTTATGTTGAGTCTCACACTTTCTCTTCTTTGGGGAAGGTTCAGGGCACCATTGCTTGCCTCTGAACCGGTATTTTAATTACCCCATTAGTGTCCTTGAGGAGGGGAGTGGAGAGGGAGGGAGGGACCTGGGCTCGCCCTCTTCTCCAGGTCCTAACCCAGGGGCCTTGAGGTTTGTGATGAACCACTTGAACTAGCAGTTCCTTCCCCTGGGTTATTTCCCTCTCCTGCCCTTCAGCTTGTGAAGGGGCTTCTTGCCCTCCTTCTACACAAGCCAAGTGCCCCTTACCTAGGGTTTCTTTTGGATTTCTCAGCCCACCGCAGCACTCCTCCAAACTTTCCTTTTGTCTCTCTTCAAAACTCTTCTCTTCTCCTACTCCTTCAAACTGCTCTCTGCTCCAACCAAACCTTCCTGCTCCAACTCCCACACTGTCTGACTGAAGCAGGGGTTTTTATCATGACTGACTGCTGGTGCTCTAATTGGCTTCAGGTGCTCTAGTTAATCTATAGCAAACCTTCCTCCCCTTGCAGGGAATAAGGCTCCCTGCTAACACTCTCCTGCTGCCCTCTGGCCATGCTATATCACAAATATCTCCTAGAGGACATCAGTCAAGGCTAAGAGCCTTATTGTGCTAGGTGACATCACGACAAAATGAGGGCCCCTGCACCAAAGTAATCCTAAAGTTTTCAAAATCTTGAACTAATTGAAATGGTAGAAGCCAAAGATTTACTATTGTGGAAGCACAATAGTGAGTTATACTAAAAAACAGAAAATTGTGGAAAGGGGCATTGGTATGAGGCGTGGCTGAGGCATAAATATTAGAAAGGTATCTGAATGAGGCGGAAGGGTACTTTTGTGGTGAAGGCACTGGACTGGGAAGCAGGAGATCTCAGTTCAATTCAATGGGCTTTCTGTGACACCTTGGGCAAGTCACTTAATCACTGAGCCACGGTTCTCCACCTTTAAATTGGGACACTAATAATTTTTGCAATATGTTATCAGTCTTGTGTATTCAAATTGTAAGCTCTGTAGGCCAAGGACTGTCTCTCACCATATGTGTGGACAGTGCCTAGCACGATGGGGCCTCTAATGGTATATCAACACAGCAAAAAACCCTCAGTGGCAGCAAGTCTTAAAGCCTGGGTCTACAGATTCGGAGTTGTGAGACTTGTGCAAAGGTGCTAAAAGCAGCCATGTAGACATTCAGGCTTGGGCTGGCCTGGGCTCTGAAACTCAGGAAGGGGAATGAGTTTCAGAGCCCAAGCCCCAACTCAAGCCCAAACATCTGCACAACTATTTCTAGCACCGTAGCACAAATCCCAGTCTGTATAACAAGGCTCTGAGACTCACTGCTGTGGGCTTGTTTTGACACATAGACATACCCAAAGACACAGCTGTGTATGCTTAATTAATAATAAAGAATAGGAATACAAATGTGTGGCATGCAACATTACACTAGATACTGTTTCCAAGAACCTGTTGGAAACCTGTTGTGATGCAAAAGCTTTCATGAAAAATAAGTTTAAAGGAAAAGAAGGCAGTATTCTAATTTCAAAACTATTTGGCTTTTTGAATCTTAAATGTGATTTTGTGATCCGTGAAGTTCATGAACTAATAAGTACATTTTAATCACATCTTTTCTGGCTTTCCTAAAAATTCCTGTTAAGGCACTTCACATTTCTGAGTAAGATATACAAAGACATACAGGGGTAGATGCTATTTCCCTGCCATGACTTAACGCTGCATTGTCTGTTTGAAGTGAAAGTGTGACAAACAGGTTGAAAACTAGAGTTCTTCTGAAAAGCAGTGTTTTTTGGTCTTTTCTTTATGGAGGCTTAGAAGGTCTCTAGTTCAAGCACATACTCTTATCACAACAGTTGATGTTCATTTATATGTCTAAATGGTAAACAGCTATGTCATCCTATTACATTCATGAATCGTGTACTGTATCGCCAGGAAGGTTCGCAGAGTCTGAGGAAAATGTCAGCTAAACATAACTGTAGACTCACTCCTTGTGCATAGACTATCTGTCTGGTACCCCTTCTCAGAATGGGGACCCTATGGTTCCTCTGCCCTCCAATCACTCTTTAGACAGCATAAGAAATATACAAAATAAGAAATGCCTGTACCCAATTTGGTGCCTCACTTTCCTCACCACTCTTATTTGTTCATTGGGATGTAGTCAGTGTGCTTTCAGGGTTCCAGGCCCCTTCTTCTGGACTAGACTCCTCCAGCTTAGGTGTTTCTTCTAGATCATGGAGTCCACTCTGACTCCTGTAACCAGATTCCTTTTGCTTTAGCTAGTCCAGCAGTCAAAGGGCTCCCTCTAGCTCAGAAAATGTCTCCTGTATGTGTTTCCTGAATCCCACAGTGTGTTGTTTTAAAAGCTAGCACTAACACCTTGGTTCTTTTTGTTCATTATCCTGTCTTTTGTTTTTGTTTTGTTTCCATTCTCCATCAATCTGCAGACAAGCTGGAGAGAAGTGGTTTCATTTAGGCTGCAGTGCTTCCATTGTTAGGACAAGGCAAATCAGTTGTTGACAGCCCTTAAAGACTGTACTATTCAAAGGCAGACACCCAGGCACTATCCCCCTATTTAACCCCATCAGTATAATGCAAGAAAATGGCAAGACAGACCTCAGGCATAAACACACACAGTGTATAATATCAAACAGAAGTCATACATTTTTATCTAATTAGGTACCCCATCACACCGGGTAATAGTTAAACAGATCTTAAAAGGTTCTGCCATTCAAATTTGGGTAAGCACTCAATGATTCAATTGCTTATTTGCAGTGATTTTTAGCTTCTTTAGTGTACAGTTTAGGGTATTCCTTCAAGAGATCAGCTGTGAAGAAGATATCATTGACCAGATTCATCTCTCAATTATACTGCTCTAAATTTGGAAGAACGTCATTGTTACTCAAAATCTTCTTCTTCCTGATGTAAATGTAGAGCAACAGCTATAATTTTAGATTTAGATGGTTAAGCCAGTTAATTGCACCTGGACTAGCAGAGTGTATTGCTGTGATGACTTTCATATGTGTGAATCGGGCATGGAGTTATGTTCCATGGTCTGTTCTGGGTGACCACAGTCACATACTGGAGAGTCTTAGTTTTCCATTTGTGCAACAAGAATCCACATCCGTTATGGTTTGCACGGATGGTTTAGGGTTGCCCATGAGGTTTGTGGGAGATTGAAGCCACGGATCTTCTGCATTGGGTTTTTCACAAAATATATGTTTGTGTCTTCTTGTGAACTGTATTTGGCTTTCCAAGCTTCATGAGGATTGAAGTTGCATTGTTGAAGGTTAAATGTGTGGGTCCAAAAGGGGCTTATGCAACTTCAAGGGGTGGTGAAAGATGTTGTTAAGGTCTTGATGAATGGGAAGGCACTCATTTTCCATGATCATCTGAATTCTGAAAAAGTTGCAGCATGGCGATGAATGGATGGGGCAGCAATGGGCGACAGCATTAACAAAGTGTTGGGGTCAACTTGAGGATTCCAGTGATGCAACACATAGCAGTGCTCAGCTGGACATCAACAATGGCTACTTCTGGTCCATACTGGTGCACAGTACTCTACTATGGAGTACACAAGGGCCATTGCTGATGTCTGTAATGCTGACTCTCCCCAGCTTATGCTTGCTAGTTTCTGGACCACGTTGACCGTTGTCTTTGTCTTGGCAGCTACCTTCTTCAGATGGTCATGGAAGGTTAGCGTGTGATCCAACCTCACTCTGAGATAGGTCAAAATGGGGTCATGTCACACAGTGTTGTCACAGAAGGTCACTTTCAGGATGCACTTAGCATTCTTGTTATCAAGATGGAATGCAGTGACTATTTGTTTTTTGTGAGGATTTGGTTTGAGCTTCCATTTCTGGATATATTCCTCCACAGTGTCTAGGTCCCTTTGCAAGTGACCAGCAGTAACTGGGATCATAATCTGGAATAGCTACTTACTGTATTTGTGATCCCTGGTAAATGCTGAACCTTCAGTCACATGCAAGTGTAGTGATAATAAAAGCACAACTACTTAATCAAACTTTAACAAACACATTTGTATTAGTTTCCTGTTGAACAAAGGTTACCATTTTATTGGTTCACTGCAGACTCACTCAGAAATTTAGTTCCAGGTAATGAACTATGTTATATACTGGAACATGCACATTTTAGTATTTTAGGAATAGATTCTCAGCTAGCATAAGTCAGCATGTCTCCATTGGCTTCATTGGGTGCATACTGATCTACGCTAGTTTAAGATCTGGCCCTTTAGTTTTCTTATAACAGATACCAGCTGACTTATACATCATATCAGCTTTATTCACCTGCTCTTTAATCTGATTCACCACTAAGCGACAGTCTCCAACACGTGTAGTATTAAATATTTATAAGCCTCCTGAGGCCATAATCAGGATTAGGTCCTTATGGTGTCACATGCTAATTAGAATGATTTTGTCCTTTTCCTGTGTTAATAAATATTTTACTTGTAGCATAATATTGATACCATGAAGTATTCTTGTCAATTACATTGCTACAGCGTGATACAATTAATTCTGGGCCAATCTGAAAAGGCTTTGGGGGCTAGTAGAGAAAAACATCTTAAGTTTTGGAAGTTTAAAGTGTTTTGATTGGCGTAACTAAATTGTCAAAACATGGCTTTATGGTTTTTTTCCACACACAAGCAATTGATTGCATGCTCACTCAAATGGTTTTGTGTAATGTAAGTTTTATATTACTTATGCCAACAAAAAATAAAATGTTTGTATATGTAAGGTTCTGTGCTCACAAATGAAGACCCTGCTCATATTTGTATGTGTGTGTCAATGTTTCCCAACAAAAACTGATTAAAAAAAGGAAAATAAATAATGGTTGATTAGATGCTAATATCTGCTGTAAAGAAACTGAAAAACAGAAGGCTAAAGTGTAGCCTCTCTTACATACCAGGAAAAAATCATGCCCTTAGACAAAACAATTCAGACCCCGCCCCCAAGTTTAAAGGTGTGATTGTAAAGAAGAAGACTAGGTCTGATGTCATTTATTTTGGCTTATATGAATTACTTTAATAGTTGATGTAGTCAGAGAAATAATTGCATTGCTTCTAAAGCTTGCATCAATCAAGCTTTTATTTATGCTGTTAACTCTGGTGTCTACTTAAAACTTCTGCTGTCAATTGCTACAATTTAACTTGGGAACATGAGCTAAATATTGATAGCGCCAGCTCAGAGTCACGAAAGTATTTTAAGATTGTGAATGGTGGAATTAACATTGACGTGAATAAATTCAATTATGAAATCACATAATGGATGTTATGCTACAAGATGACAGAAAAGTGACATATAATGAATCCTGTTAGTATCAGACTTGCCCTGAAATGGTTGAGTAAAATATGCTGTCATCTATACGCCAGAGTTTCTGTTAATGCTGTTTAGTATTAACAGCTACTCATTTTAAGAGATGCTTTATATTACTGACATTTTTATTATATGAAAGACCATTTATTTTTAAAAAGGGGAAACTTAAAGCAACAGCATCTCTGAATATAGTACAACCCATTCTTTACACATAAAGAGTAAGTATTAACGAGCTTAAAGAAAAAACTGGCTTAAAAATAATAATGATATTTTAAAATGTTGCATCCATTTTTGTTTCCTGATTTGAGCTTCCATAGAACACCTGAGTCAAATTTAAAAACTTTTTTTAAAAATTTTATTTTAAATGAGGTCTGGGTTTCTCATGTAATCATATTAATCTAGGAGCTGAGCCTTTAGATTAAAAAAAAGTGAGATTTGAAATAAAATTTGCAAGAGTTGGCAACACTGAATTGAAAACACTTATTTAGTTCCAGATGTATTTAGTCCTGACATTTCTTACTACTTATTCCTGGAATGGTGAGTGTTGAAACAGCTAACTTTCTGGTAAAATTAGTTAAGGCTTACTTCTTCAAGTACTGGAATGGAATGTTTTGAAATTCACCCATCAATATTAACCCTTGTCTACTGTCTTTCATAAATATTTAGAGGCATTTTTTTCAGCATCCCTGAATCTTTGCTGGAACTGGGAATCCAAGTATCACCATGCACTAGCTCAAGAGTTCTCAATGTGGGGTTTGCAAACCGGTATCAACAACCACTCTGCTCTTCCCATATTGTTATATGGGGAGAGCATTCCCAGCTAGATTGAAAGATTATGATATGGGGAAGTTTGAGGCCAAGGTCAAAGCTGTATAAAGGGAAAACTGAACTATTTATAGTTGTTGTGGTTCTGAGTCTGTAACCAAGGGGAAAACTCAGTTGTGGGTTTTCAAGGATCAGAGCCCCAGGTTGGCATTGGGGTGATCTGTTAAGGTTTTTAGCATGCATATAGGTTTTTATTGTTTTTAATGTTTTCTCTGTGAAGTTTTCACCTTAAGAAAAAATGTGCTTTCTTTGAAAGAGCTGTGGGACATCATACCTTAGAAGATAAATCAAAGCATGGATGCTGGTCTGTTTAGGCAGTCTTGCTTGCTTGGAATAACACAGTGCAGTCACATAATTGTACAGCCTGTAAAAATCCAGTCAGGAGGGAGAAAGAGACATGTGTCTTTTTCCCATACAAGAGAGGTAATGACGGAGGATCCAGGACCAAGAGAGGGTGCCACTGGTGTGACATGGATGGGGAATAGAGGTGCAGTTGCCCTGACCTGTAACACATGGCATGGGGAAGTTTGAAATCACTGCACTTGCTCATGGCAAACATAAGGCATGGCTTCCCTCAGCAAATAGTCAAACAAAACCTATTACAGCACACCCAGTGGCTAAGGTGGGAGAGTGGGAGTAAGGAGCTCTGGCCTATGTCCTTGTAAAATGATACCTGCTTTACTGAGGTATAGGAAGGCGCAAAGTACATTAAAATACATCCTAAAGTGCCTGAGATCCTCAGATTAAAAGCTTTATAGAAGTGTAAAGCATGAGAATCAAATTCATGGGATTTCTGAAAGTCTCTAAAGTTCTAGGTTATTCCTACACCCAGTCAAGTAAAAAGATACTTTTATGTGCTATGTCCTCCCTCTGATCATATGCGCTGTCAGCTATATCAGAAGCCTCTCATCAGTTCTAGAGCAGGGAGATTGTCTATAAGAATAAAACATGCATGTATTCAATATTCAGTAACTGATTCATGTTTATGGTATTCTTATCTTATGTCCTATGGGATAAAATCACATTAACCGAAGTCAGTCAGGAGGGGATGCAATGGCTGGGCTCAGTGCAGAAAGGATTACTGCTACTTCAGACAGTCCCCAACTCCTGCAGTGCATCTGTCTACACTTCCATATATCAGTCAAAATAGTTAAATGCCTACATTGAATACAGAGCCATTCCAAGGACACAGGATATCAGAATTAATTGGTGGCAAAAGCTGAAGATAAATATATTCATTGACTGATTAGTTAACTATTCATCCAAGAAAAACAGAACAACAGTGGAAATCAACATTTCACTCACCCCACTGCACCTCTCTTCCCCCCACACCTCAATGTCAAATGCAGCAAGGTAGTTAGGCACAATGACTAATTTTAATCATTGACTCCTAAACTGGAGGCTTTGAGAACAGAATTTTAACATAGAGGTAGATTTTTATCTGTAAATGTCAATTTCACTGTACACACAAACTGATGATGAAATATTTACATCCATAATAATAATAAACATATATAGCTAGGCAAAGTAGTAAAAATGCTGTTTTGAGAACATTAGATTTTGATTTAGTTATTTACTTTGTGTATTTTGACACATGATGTTACCAATTTGTGATTTAACTGTTATAAAACTTTAACTTTTTGAATCCGTGTCTACTGTCATAAAATAATTGACTGACTTGCTCATAATTTCCTGCAGCTGTCAAAATTTAAATCTCTAAAAATAAATGCTTAAAAATAAATTTCTATATTATGCACTGAAATTATATAAAAACAAATCACATTCTGCCAAGCCTAAGCATAGGAGAATCTCATCTCTTCCTATTCAAATGAAGAATGTCTGACTGCCTTGGTCTTTTTTTGATTCAGTCCTGTAGATGTTCTGTAGCTACTTCTCACTGCCAGAAAACATGCATGACTTTCACTGAGTTTTTCAGGTTACAAGAGGGAAACCTCCAATTCCTCATCCTGAAATGCAGGCTTCAGTAGGAGAATTTGCTATTCACTTTCCATAAGACATCCCAGGAAGATTTGCAGGTTAGTATTTGCACCATGTTCTTTTGTACTATGTTCTCTCAGATTGTTAAACGACTTTTGTCCTTGTCATGAAAATCTGATAGTTTAAGACTTATGTTTCTGAAGTTAAAAGATATTTAGTGCAAAATCTACAGATAAGAGGTGTACTCCCAATCCTAATTAGATCTTCATCCACATGGGTCCCAAGGATCTGTTTCTTCAGAAAGGCAGTGACATCATTTATGGCCAGGATAAGATAGTCCTGAAATGTAAGATGAGGCAAAGAGTAAGTTGTTCATGAATTCTTGGAAACCAAGTGGATAAGGTCTTGGAGGCTACCCCAGCATCTAGATATAACCAATCTAATTAATAAGATGGGATCTTCTATGAGTACATCTACACTGCATCTGGGAGTGAGCCTGACTACAGGGAGGTAATGGGGTGGGGCCTTGGATAGATCAGGGATGGGAATTTGGGGAAAGGGGTGGAGTGAGGGTGGGGCCTGGGGCTGAGTGGGGGTTGAGCACTCCTGGGGAAAGGAAAAAGCTGGTCCCTGTGGCACTTAGCTATTCTTCCACTCCTGAAAGCATGAAATTAATATAGTATATTTGTTTCTCCCATTTAAAAGGACAAGCAGCTCAAATATCTAACACATATTCTGAGATATACTGATATTTTTTAGGAGGTAACAAGGGAAAAATTTATTCCAACTACACTTTGATATAGCTACAGCACTAGTGGAAGTCTGAAGCCTCAGGGCTGGGCCAGGATCAGCCAAAGCTATTTAAGATGTTGGAACATTTCTTATTTTAACATTGTACTTTGAATTTTTTGCCTTGTTCCATTACTTTGTCCAGGAGGAGTATTTAAAACCTGCACCCACTCATGTCCCCAGAGCCAAAGTTGAAGGACAAATGTCCTTAACAGAGAGTCCTTGACTGAGGCATTTTTTAAAGAAAACATCGTTCACTTCATCCTTAATATGTATGAAAAAGGAAATACCACTTTATTTGCATAAACTGAATTTAAACATTTGTAACTTTAATTATTTTCAAAGGCATAGATAGTAGTTAGGTGCTCAGCTATCATTGGAAGTCAATGACAGCCAGGTTCCTAACTCTGTATGACATCTCTCTGGTGCCATGGCCTCAGATACAGTCTCTCTTTATTACTAACCTCGGCACAAAAAGTGGGAATGTGCTAATAAAGTTTGTGGATGACACAAAGCTGGGAGGTATAGCTAACACAGAGAAGGACCAGGATATCATACAGGAAGATCTGGATGACCTTGTAAACTGGTAATAGGATGAAATTTAATAGTGAAAAGTGCAAGGTCATGCATTTAGAGATTAATACAAGATTTTAGTTATAAATTGGGGACATATCAGTTGGAAGTAAGAGGGAGGAGAAGGACTTGCAGTATTGGTTGATCACAGATACTATGACGCCGCCAATGTATATGGCATTAAAGCTGTCGCAGCCTAAAGCCATATATATGTGTGTCTGTATGGCCAATTTCGATATCTAAAGTACACTGTACCGTGGCAACACTGTGGTGCTGTGGTGCTACCTGTTAATGTCGGGCGGTGTCAATGTATCTTATGTGCGTGTGCATTTTCCTGCTCTTTTTGCCTGTCACTAGGTAGGCTAGTGCTGTTGCTAATAACAGCATATCCGGAGCAAAGGGTATCAGTCTGACCAATTGTAGTTCAGTTTCACGGTCAGTATTAGAGTCATGTGCAAAACCATGCTAGGTGCTGGGCTGCCAGCTTCTAGATAGCTTCTAGTAGCCATGTGGCAGATTATGCCTATGTGAAGTGCCACCTGGAACTGGAGTGAAGAAGCTAAGACCAATCAGATGGTGAACACGAGTAAGAGAGCCCCTTTGAACAAACTATGCTCGCGCCAAATTGCAGGATACACACAAAGGACATGCATCAACCTTCAGCCAGGGTCCCTCCGATATACGGCTCAAGACATGACATTTCTTTTTCCAACACCTACCTTCTACTAACTCATGCATGCTTCTGTGTCTGTACTGCCTGGTCAGCTGCGCCTGGAATACAGTTTGCATTCTAATTTTCTGTAAATACTTCGTGCTTTGCTTAGTCTCTTCTTCTTTTCCCTCCCTTTGGTACAGAACTGTATATATTGTTGTTGGTATAAAGTTCTGTTATATGAGAGCTGATTGTTGTATGAATGGCTATTGTGGTGGGTTGGTGTATTTTATAGTATTTGGTTTAATGTGCACACAGTTCATTTAAAATAAATACACCAACTTAATTTTTAGGGATCAGTTAGTTTTAAGCATTTGGTTCCTTGTTAATGGTGTAAGTAGATTTGTTTCAAATTGTGTAAACGTTATTGTTCCACAATACTGCTAGTTGGTAAAAGGGCTTCCTCCACCAAGCTGTGATTTTGTCTCCCTGTTAAGATAAACGGCCACGTAGTGTTTTAAGTGTTTAATTTTCTGTTTTAATTTTCCCTCTCGATTAAAATCACCAGAACCCAATTGGGGTCGGACAAAAGCTAATGCGGTTTTTGGGATGCAATGGGCCGGTATTTCAGCAAAAGATGTTAGGAGTTACAGGCTGGTTACGAGCAGTGCTCATGAAGGTTTTCAACTGAACAGAGCTATAAATGACTGATGACACATAGAACCAAAGAGCTGGCTTGTTAGCCAATAAAAGAAGGCTGAGGGAGATATGATTTGCCTTCTTTAAAATATATCAGGGATATATCAGGTGGGAGAAGCAGTTATGTTAAGCTTTATAAAATGTGGACCAAGACAAATGGTTTATCACTGTTTGACACTAGGAAGTTTAGACTTGAAAATTAGATGAAGGTCTAACATTAGAGAAGTGAAGTTATTGGACAGCTTTCCAAGGGGAGTAAGTGAAGGGAAAAGACATATCAAGCTTATCAAAGCCAATAAGTTTATGAGGGTATGGTGTATGATGGGATTAGCCTAATTTTGGCAATTAATTCATCTTTGATTAGATCAGCAGTAAGTATGCCCAGTAGGTCTGTGATGGAATGTTATGTGGATTGGGATCTGAGTTACTAGCAAAGAAGTTCTTTCCCGTGGGTCCTGCTGGTGATCTTCCCACATCTCAGGGTTAACTGATTTAACATATTTGGGGTCGGGAAGGAATTTTCCTCAGGCAGCTTGGCAGAGGCCTGGAGTTTTTTGGCCTTCCTACTGCAGCATGGGCCACAGCCTGGTCATTGCGGAGGATTCTCTGCAGCTTGAGGTCGTCAAACCACAATTTGAGGACATCAATAACTCAGCCATAGGTTAGCGGTTTGTTCCAGGAGTGGGTGGGTGAGATTCTGTGGCCTGTATTGTGCAGGAGGTCAGACTAGATGATCATAATGATCCCTTCTGACTGTAAAGTCTGAGTCTCAGTTTCCATCCCCCATCTGTCTTACACAGGCTTATAGGCCACTGTAATGCCTTTTGATCTTTCATTCCAGAGGCATAATTCCACTCTTTCCAGACTAGAAGAACATTTCCCAACTGACTGCAATAGTGTACCAGGCCCACTCTAGGCTCAGTAGTCCTTTGTTAGCCTTTGCAGGCCTCTCCACATCAGCTCGGTGAACTGTCCACAGGCCACGTCTGTCCAGTCATCCTGAGCTCTGTTTCTTTTCCTTGTCTAATTTACTTCAATGCTGCAGGATATTTCTGTACCACTTCACCAAGCCCTGTCCTCACTGGGGAAGAAGATGTGGTATTAACTCAAATTAACTAACTCAAGGTAAAGTCTAGTGAAGACAAGGCAGTTTGTCATTTTCACACAAGTTAGCAGGTTCAGTTATAGACTGACAGTCTTCACAGCCAGTAGGGTGTGTTTTTCATAGCATGGTAACTAATATGCATTTGTGTGTTTAAAAAACAAACAAACAATCAAACTGCTTCATCAGCACTAGCATTTTACCTCATCTTTGTTAACTTGCATTAGCTAACAAGTTAAGCATGTGCTTTTTATCCCCTAATGAAAACAAGATCTTTTGACATGTGGGGGATTAAGTCCCTCCTCTACCATAGAATTTCCATTCCTGGTCCCCACTCCCCTTTGCTCACAGAAACCCTGTTTCTGTTTTTACAATAACCTCTTCTTTGAAACCCCTCATGGAGTACAGTCCTCCCCAGCTCTCCTGGGGACTAGTCATCCTCCAGGTCTGACTAATCTCTGGGGAACTAATAGGGAGCAATTCTCACAACCATTCTACCCCTTCAGGTCTCTTTGAGCCAAGGCTTGTCTTATGTTTGACTTGTATAGTTCTGTAGGTCACATGGCTATCACTTGAACTGCACCACATGCCCATTACTTGGTCATGTGCTCCACCTAGAACATCGTTGCCTTTAAGGACCAAACCCAGCATTACTCAGTCTAGTGGCACCTGTTTTTAAAGGATTCAGTTTGCTCTGCTACAGTTCGATGTGTGTCTTTGAAAGTTTTTCCCTTAATTGGTTTTCTGTATTCTATTTTTTTTCTATCTGAAAGTGGATTATCAAATAACCTAAGTCAGAAGTTTTTACTTTTGTCTATTTTTGTTATGTAAGCACAGATATTTCATTTGGACCATGTGGCATATCCTAGCAGTAAGCTCTGTTTAAGAACCTAGATAGGTAGATGATAAATATACCTACAGCACATGAAAGGGTTCCCCCCCTTCCTTGTTATGTAGGTCAAAAATTGCTGCAATGATTACTCTCAGAATTTAAAATTTAAAAAATGTCTGGGCCAAGACCAAACACAGAAAATTTGAGACTCAGTGGAATTTTCTTCAGAAACTGAACAGGAGTGTTATAATGGAAGTTGGAACTCAGCCTACCTGTTCACTACCAGCTATCACAATAATTCTTCTGTTGCAGGCTTTTGGTTTGCAGATTGTAATAAAGCAATTACTCTCCCAAATATATAATTTGTATGGTAGTATAAGAGGATTTAGAAACTGTAGTAGGACTGGGTTCTGTCTTCATAACAAAATATACCAGCAAACTTTGTATGTCACACTTAAGAAGTGTAACAAAAATCAATTAAAACCTTTTCAGTTGCAATGTACCAAGCTGGTACAGCCTTCAATTATATGGATGATTCACAACCTCTAATGCTTTCCCAATCATCCTGTGCTCACACATAACTGTGTGGTTAAAAACCCCATTATTCTAAAAACATATATTTTGTAAACATAGCTTTGTAAACATAAAACTCTAGTATTGATGAATAAAATATTTTGCTGTCTCTTTAAACATCTCAAGTGTATCTCCATCTGCAAGGATAGATCAAAGTGAAGAGGATTTAATATAAGAATACTGTCCATCTCCAGCAATATATTAGAGTCAGAAAGACTCAAACTTTTTGTGCTAATATAAAACATGAGCACATATCGTATATATATTTGTGTTCAAAAACCTCCATCACTCTCAGAGAGGTTCATTCATCAATTACAGTAGAGGTGGAGGATGGGTATCCTATTATTTGCAGTCAATCAGTGTAATCTTCACTCCTGTTCATTGCCCTGCTGTGTTATGTCATAGCAACAGAAAATGATTGAACAACCTTCAGTGTGACCCAAAATTTTAAACTTGTTTGTGCACAGGTCCCAGTGCTACAATCAGATTCATACTATTAGACACCGGTGCTAGTAAAGAGCTCTACTGAAGTTACAGGTGCTCTGTTCTGGCACTGGTCTCCACCTGGGGGGGGCTCCCATGGCAGCATCACTGCCTAACAGTAAACATATGTTTGAGAATTTGGTCCTCAATATTCTGAGATTGATCCACTGTATCCAATTAAAGATAAAAATACACTTAACTCCTGCCATGAGGTAGGAGCAAATAAATGGAAGGTCTTTTCCACACTCAGTTGTATACCAGTATAGTTAAAACAGAATAATGCCCTCCCTCTAGTGTATACACAATTATACTGGTATAGCTAATTCCTCTACAAGAAGGCAAATAAGCTACACACGAATAAAACACCTTTATCTCAGTCTAACTGCGACCACATTAGGGTTCTGCCAATAATTCTGATACAAAAAGGGTTTGGACAGCAGCCCTAAAAATGGGACTAGTGATATTACAGTTGATGATCAGGTAGCAAATTTATTAATGTAACTACTGTTTTTTTCAGGATCTGAGAATGAATTTAGTGCTGATATAGGGGCACAGGACTAGAAACATTTGTTGGAGCTCAGCCATGTGTGACATTTCTGTGCAAATTTTCCCAGGAAGTGATTTGAAATGCACCTGAGCACAATCCTTGTTTACCATTCCTGAGCCTTTTATTTTTTTTTTTCATGTTAGTGTTCATAAGTTCGCTGAAGCTTAATTCATGTTCTAAAACTATTGGGTAATGATGATATGATGAAAACTGTACCCATTGTGGTACAATTAGGTGTAATTTATCATTCTTTTCTTTCTGAGATATACAGGTTCAATTATAAAAAAGCCACTGTACTGTATGTATTTGTCTTATGAATGATGAAAAATCCATCTGGGCATTTTTTTAACCTATTTTCACCATAATTCAGCTTCAGCGCTTTCTTCAGGAGAACTGATGATGGCAACAGAACAAAAAGTGTGCAAATCATTCTAAAAAAGACTGGGAGCCTGATTCTGAAATTTGCTTATACCAGTGTAAAGCAAAGTTACTCCACTGAAGGTAAAGGAGTGACATTGGTGTAAAAATCTGAGACCTTGTGTCCTTTGTTAGTCAAAGCTGACTATGTGTATTTACTAAGAACAAAGCTAGTAATATCTGCTGTATTTTCAGTATTGCTCTCTATATAGCCTCAAAAAACCTGTGATCTCCTGGACAGGGTCTTCGTTTGTCAGGAACACTGCTACATGTAGTGGGTACTCGTATAAATAAACAAACAAATGATGACCAACAAAAATATTTCTGGAAAACACTCCTGGGTAGATTCTAATAATAAAAAAAATTCCTCCTTCAATAAAGTTTTATTTTGTATGGGTACCTGACAAAATTTAAATAAGTATTGAACCAAGGCTTTAATATCTCAAGAAAGGAAATGTGAATAATTCATATCCAGGGCTTAAATCCTCAAACACTAGGGGCAAAATTTAGACTCTTGGGGAAAAACGTACAACTCTGCTAGAAGTCTAGTGGCACCTGCTTACCCTATGTCTGTATTTAGCCCTAACAAAACACCTACAGTGTCATTGATAAATAGTGGTTAACATTCCGTAATTTCAAGTGATCGCTAATTGTTGTAGGTGTAAAAGGAAGGCATTTGATTTTAACAAAGGGATCATTTGCTCATGATAGCAATAACCTTGCATTAGGGGTGGTGCGCAGGTACTCTCCAGGAGGAGGAGGTGCTCTGAAAGGGACTGTGTCTCAGAGAACCACACCCCTTTCCTTAATTCCCACAGGAATTGCACAGGAGGAGGAGCCTGCTGCACCATCCCCAAGACAGGCACTGCCTCTCTTCTGCAACTGCCAAGGGTTAGGGCATGGCCCTGCCTCTTCCTTCTCTGCTCTGGAACTCATCTAGGAGTGTTAGCAGGGCACAGCTCCTGGGTTTGTGTGAGCTCTAGGAATGTGCCCTGACCCAAAGTCCGTTGATATGAATGAGACTTTCCATTGATCAGTCTGCATGTCTGTGCTGGATTGCTGTATAAGTGGTGTATGCAGGAAAAGCTGCTTGCACCTTTCCCCACACTTCCCACCCTACCTTGTGCACCACAGCATTATCCAGGCATAAGTTTAACGATAATACAACTATGCAAATAATTTAATTTATATAAAAAAGAAAATTAAATAGCAAGATATGTTTCTTACAAATGAACTGTGACTTTCAGTGATGGCACCCATTTTATTTAATTCTTACAATAAAATCATGTGCAAGGCACAAGATGCTGTACATAAACATGAGACACTTTTCCCTGTATAATCTGTGTCCATAACTCTAAAGCTGTCAAAAGATTGTATCGGATGGAAATCGGATAGTTATCAGACCTCAGTTTGCTATTTTGTGTTTGCATTGTAACTAATATTGCAAGGGGGGATATTGATCTTTCAGGATACATTCAGTGTATGTATATTTCAGTGTAAAATCTGGAATCCATATATGATGGCTAACCAGCATGCTCAATTACCCCAAAGTGATCCATTGTATGTTTCTATGTCACATATTACAGATGAGTGCAAACTACACCCTGCTGAATAATAAAACAGATGAAAAATGTTATCTGTTTAGAATAAATGACAAAACATCACATAGGGTTGGACAGAGATGTGCTGGAGTAAAGAAATAATAAAATATTTTTTTCAGGAATAGTCACTTGTTATGATGATCTCATATTTTATAATGAATAAGAAAAAACTGACGGTTCAATGAATGTGAATTTATCAATTCACTATGCATTTTAAACCAGCAACAAACTTAATTTGTCCAGAATTTAGTTTTCTGAAAAGGAATACCTAACCTAGAAAGAAAGATAGTCTTGGGGTTCAGACACTGGACTGAGGATCTGGATTCAATTCTTTGATGTGTTGTAAACTTCCTGTGGGACCTTGAGCAAGTCAGTACTTTGTGCTTTAATTCCCACTCTCTAAAGCAGAGATGATCATATTTGCTTTCTCCTACCCTTTGTCTTTCTTTTCTATTTAGACTGTACGTTCTTCAGGAAAGGAACTGTCCTATATTACATGTTTGTACAGCATCTCGCACGATGCTGCTCTGATCATCACTTGGACCTCTATGTGCCACTGAAAAAAAAAAATAAGATGGATCTTCCAGAAATGAAACGGCCACAGAGTAGATCTTTCTTATGTATACCGCTTTTGTTCCACTATTCACAGCTTGCATATGGCTTTATAAAAGTGTTACCCCATAGTTTCAAATGTAAACCATACAGTGCTACACCTTCATATGTTGTAGGAAGTGTTATATTAGTGATATTTTTCCTGTTAATGCTTTTAATAGCTAGCTGTAGATAGTTTCTCTTCTGAAGTAACTATTTCTGAGATACCTGTCAACTGAAAATGTGTTTTGTCAGAGTTAATTTTGAAACACAATACTGAGTGTCTTTAAATCTCTTACATCATGATATCAGACCTTGAAAAAGAGCAAGGAGCATACATAATTCTGGTTTTTAGAGAGGGCAATAAAGCAAAGTACCATTATTCAAAAATGTATTACATCAGAGAATATCTGAGAACACATTTTCATGTGAAAAATACTTTCTTTTTAATATTCTAGTAGCTGAAACATTAAAGGGATGGGAATAAATAGCTTATTTGTCTCAAGTGTCCAAATGAACTATGTAGAAAATCTATTTTGCTAAACAAAGAACAGATGGTAAATAATGTTAGTGTGTTAAAATGACTATGATAGTAGTCACCACATAAAAATGAGCAGACAGTTGCATTTTCTGAAGTCTTGATGTTATAGTCTAGAGAAAAGAAATATCACTAGAGGATGAGAATAGATCCCATATCATTTCTTTTTATTACCTTCATTGAAACCGGCCTTATTGTAAGCAGATGAGTAAGAGAGCCTACAGTAAGTCATAACAGGCAAAGATCATTTAGAGAGAACATTACCATTGTCATTTTCTTTGAAATTCTTGACTGCAAATGAACACAAAGGATGCTTAATAAATATTTTAAATGAAAATGTTATTGAGTTACAGAAACACAAGTTCTATTATTCAATGGCTTAATTAACTGATTTTTTAAAAACAATTTTGCTCATTACTGTTAGCACTTGGCACAATTCTTATTGTGTTCAGTATTGTCAGTTGATTTGATTCTATCCTCTTTTCTACAATGAACAAAGATATTAGTATAAGTTCTCAGATGAGTTTCCTATAAATAAGGCCAAAACCTTTTGATATGATCTATAAAACCTTCACATTTTTATATCCTAGTTTATTTTAGCCTCCCTTTTGGCTGACTCCTAGCATGGGGTGGATTTTTCTCTTTTGTCCCACCCAAAAGCTGAACTTAGGGACCTCTAGAAGAAAAGGGAGCTTTTCCTGCCTTCTCCCCCCAAATCTTTAAAAAATCTATTTTTTTAAAAAAAGACCCAAACCTTAGTTCAACAAACATAGAAAGAAGCAAGAAACTTTTAAACACACAAATAGTTCCATTGACAGTAAGGATGTAAGGATCTATGGGAGTAGAAACTGAAGCCGTGGTGCCTGGGACAGCTGATGTGCTCGCATCACTGCTAGTGGTTATGTAGACCTAAATCAAAGGAGTACTGGCAATAGGAAGATTTGGTGTTGCAGGAAGTACCACCCAAAGGTTCCAGGAAATACCACCCAAAGGTCCCAGAGTGACAGCACCCTGTGGCCAGCTGATTGGCCCATGCCCACTATTTAACCATGGAGGATGCTCCAAAAAGTTGTCTGGAGAGCCATACAGGCTTCTGACTTGTTGCAATGTAAGACCCCCATCTTGCTTTCTCATCTCTAGTCTCTATCAACTTGTCTCTAACCCTGACTCTTGCCTCCTAATTCTGACCTGGTAACTATCTTTGATCTCTGACGCCAACCTGACTCTGACCCTGATTCTTGCCTATTGATCCTGGCTTGCTGACTACTGCCTTCTGTCGGTCCTTGACTTGTGGACACCAGTGAAGCTGGGACTGCTAGTCCAGGCTGCTGTGTCCCGGTCCCTTATAAATGGGACTACTCATGCTTAAAGTTAAGCACCTTCTTATCTACCATGCTGAATCAAAGGAGGGCTAAATCCTGAAGTCTGTAACTCGGTTCTTATACAGCCATCATTTAAGCACATTTAAATTTAACTCAGTGAAAGGCTATCCTGAATAAGGACAGAGTAAGGACCTCAGGATTTGGACCTAAATATTTACCAGTCAAGTTCTGCTATTCCCAACACTTGTCTAGGATTGGTGATTTAGATCAAAGATATCCTGAAGCAATCACTCTCTATATAAGAAGTCAGGACATATATTTTCAAAAGTGACTAGTGATCTTGCTTGCCCAATTTGACACATCTTAACAGGGTCTGATTTTTTCAGATAGTGCTGAGCACCCACTCTCTAAAAATCAGGTTCTTTTTAAGGTTTATCAGATATGGCACCAAAAGCACAAGGAAGTGAATAAAATCCATTAGTCACACTCTTGCCATTTATTTCCCCCAGCATCTAGCTTTTTCTCCTACTCAAACCAATGTATTAAAATATGTATGTGGGGGGGGGGGAAGGGAGGATGATGCTTTATTTCATTGCTTTTTCCAAGTAAATAGCATTTAAATACTACTTATTCGAAGGCAGTGCACTGTGAAGAATCAGGGTATATCAGTCATTTTGCATTATGTTTGCTCCATTACACATCTCTATTCTTTTACCTTGCCTGTGGCCAGAATGATACTAATGGAAATTTTAATCACTTGATATAGGATATACGTGGGAGAGAATTCAGCTTTCTGTACCAGACTCTCATCTCTGATACATGGCCCACAGCTAACAAAAGCAGTACAATTTATATCCCTTTGTTTCAAGAAGAGTGTAAGTTAGATCCAAAAAGATGCTACCTTTCACATCCCTCGGAAGCAAGCAGGTAAGCACATGTGACTTGCTTACTTTACAGTCACATTATTGAAAAAGAGTTTGTATTAACCCAAAGGGGAGGCATGTGTGACATGGCATTTTCCTGGAATAAACTTGAAGGACCGTATTGTATTAAGTGTATGTGTTATTGTGGGCCAGGCTTGTATGTAACCTCTCAAGAGGGGAGATGAGTGATACAAGTCCTACAATTTGCCAGCCAAGTAGGGACTTTGGGGACCAAAAACGGCAAGTGGATTTCCTGGGGAATCCCCAGGGAGAGGGCAATGCAATTTACCCAAGTCTGGTTATGCAAACACCCAGCCTTTTTAAAGTCATGCCCTAGGGTGAAGGCCATTGTCTGGTGATTACCTGTTACAGAAGACCAAAATCAAAGATCCAAGCTGTATGAAGAAATGTCTGATCTGCCCAGTTGGGGTGCTGACTCTGGATCAAAGATGCATGAATTTGTAAACACAAAGAAAACTAAAGGACTTGAAGGACTAAAATGTACTTAGCCGTGGTAAGCTTTCCAGCATGAGTGTAGGTTCTCTTATTGTTTTCTCTATATTGCTTTTACCTTAAGAATAAACGTGGTTGCTTAGAAGGAACTATTATATACTAGTCATAGCTTTTGGAAAGTAAGGAGAGCACAGCACTGGCCCATTTAGGTAGTCTGGCTTGCTTGGGATATCACATTCTAAATCTGGGAACTGTGCAGCCTTTAAACTCCCAGTGAGGTGCGAATGTGAAGTGGGGTCTCCACCCCGGAAAAAGGTGATGACTGGGAGCCAAAAACTTTAAGTGTGTGCCCTTGAGGGACCAAAGAGGGGACATACTGGTGTAGCTGCCCTGAAACCTTGACAGAATAGTCAAGGTCAAGTCTGTTACTCAGTATGCTTTTCTCTAAAAACAACCTTTAGAAGTAAGCAAGGTGAAGTTGCCAAAGGCAGTCAGATAATCTCTATGTGAATATGGACACCTCCACTGAATACTCCACTGAGTAATCCTCAGGCATGTAAAAGTGTGCACTGGTTGTCATAATATGCTGCATTCATTAGGCTGAAATCTGCAGGATGGGCCTTTCTGAAATCTGCTTATTCTGCTAAATTTTATTTGCTTACCCAACATTTCACTGATTATTTCTTTGAAGAGAGGCTTTCAAATGACCCATATCTAGGAGGGCTCTGGTTTACTCTATTTCTCATTAATGAATAAGCTGAGACTCCAAGAAAGATTAATTCTAGTGATGCCTCCAACATCCTGGTAGTTTCCTTTCACAGGGTGCCTGGTCTCTTTAAGAGGGAAAAAGGCCAGTCCTCTTTTGATTAACTAGATGCCTATCAGTACGGACCAATTTAGCTCGACTGAGTCCACTTGGGCCCAACTTAATTGGAGCTATCAATCCCAGCTGGGATTGGGGATAGGGACCCCTGTAAAGATGGGCTCACAACAGTTTGTAAAGGGGATACATGAGACTGTAGAGGCAAAAGGAAAGACTCCAGAGAAGCTAGTCTGACTGGAGATTTGCTGTTCAGTAGACTGGGACGGCTCCAGTCACCAGTACCCCAAGCCCCTGCTTGGGGTGGCAAGTTTCAGGGGGCGCTCTGCCGGTTGCCGCAAGGGCAGCAGTCAGGCTGCCTTTGGTGGCATGCCTGTGGAGGGTACACTGGTCCCGCAGCTTCAGCGGACCTCCTGCAGGCTAGATGCTGAAGGCAGCCTGCCTGCTGTGCTTGGGGTGGCAAAATGCCTAGAGCCGCCCCTGTCAGTAGAGATGAGGGAATACCCCCAAAGGAACCCAGGAGGTGGCAGAGAGAGAAAGAATGAAAAGAGCCCAAGGAAGGGCTGAAATCAGGAGAGCTGTGGGACTCCT
Organism: Chelonoidis abingdonii; assembly: GCF_003597395.2. Taxonomy (NCBI): domain Eukaryota; kingdom Metazoa; phylum Chordata; order Testudines; family Testudinidae; genus Chelonoidis; species Chelonoidis abingdonii. The sequence continues at coordinate 175,804,997 of NC_133769.1, read as the reverse complement.
GTGTCAAGGAGTGGAATCTTGTTTGTATTATCACAAAGAGTCAGGATTGGGTTGTGGGACTACAGGGTCTTCAGTTGGTAAAAGACTCCATAAATGAAATCTCATGTAAGGAAATCTTATTCTAAGGAGTCTGCTTTCTGAGTCAGTTATTGCAAAGAACCCGAAAGGAACCTGAGGTAGGGTGCCTGCAGAGCCATCCTACGCCATGAGTGCCATTCAGAGGACACCTTCATTTACACTTCCCAGTCTGTTATTCTTGTTAAAGCAAACCAGTAGTCTCATTCTGTATATAAACAGTGCTCTGGCTGCTTGGAAACACTGGGAGTCAAAATAAAGTGCTCTGAAATGATACTGTTATTCTTCTGTAAGAAATGTCAGGTACTTCATAGCCACTAGATACATTCCAAGGGGGAAAAAATAATCTATCTGTTGAGGTCCACAATGCTCTGTTGGAAAATGAAGGATTCTTCTCAAAGACATTAGGTGATATCCTGGCCCCATTTAAAGTCAACAAGAGTTTTAACATTTCTCAGATTTATCTGAGAATTGGAGCAATACCTGGAATAAATATCCTGTCCTTCCCTCTTTCAGAGAGTGGGTTCCTTGTAATATATTAGCAAATTTATCTTTCTCAGAGCTAGTTGTAGGGGACAGGAGCAGAGCCCAGCTTTGCTGTGAGGCAAACTGAAATTAGTTAACTTAGTAAATTTCACTTTGAAATTCCCATTATGCAGACAACATGCCTATGGAGCAGCAGAAATGGGAGCAGCCCAGGGAGAAAAGGAAATACCAAAGAAAGGAAAGATTAAAAGAGTTGACGGAGCAGAGAGACCCTTTGACAAGCATAAAGTTTCAGGTACTCAGATTTATTATACTCTTTGATATCTGTTCTACTGACATTTAAGGCAGTGGGCCAGAATTTGATCTCACTATGCTAGTATGACTCTAGAATAACTCCACTGAAGTCAAATGAGCCAGATTATGGTCCCACTGTGGCCCCTTTACACTACTTTGGCATAGGTCAATTTTATGGCCCTTTGCTAACTCATCCTTAAGGATTCCCCCCATGTAGGTTGATTCATTGGAAAACATAAAATTAGTATAGAAGCTCTGTGCCAATTTACCTTCTGGCAGCTAGAGTGAGGGAATACTCAGACAAAAAGGTTGTGGCTGGGATATTACTGTGCTCTGGCCATCCCTAGTTATGAGAATGTCCACATAGGGGACATGGGCAACCAGACGCAGCTGAAGGCTTCTCTGCAGCTACATAAACAATTAGTTTGTGGCAGTGCGTCGTGTGAATCTGCGCTAGCTTGCTGTGCACTAGCTCTCCCTGTGGACCTATCCAGATTGGAGGGTCCATTTCAATCTTTTTTAAAATTGCATTCTACATGTAAAAAGTTAAGTATGTTTAACTACTAAACACAAATATATGGATAGAAACAATGTAAACAGAATAACATTTTCTGATTAAAAATGCATTAAGTAAGAAAAAACTAGGAGAAAAAGGAGTAAGAAGGTTTAAGATTCTGGATCATCAGAGTATATTTTCTTCAACAGAACATTAATAAATTGTGGCTAGCACACTGGACAAGGAATCAAGAGATATGGCTTCTATTCCTGGCTCTGCCACTGGTTTGCTGAGTGACCTTGGATTAGACACTTCACAGCTCCGTGCCTCAGTTTCTCCATCTGTAAAATGGGGATGATATAACCTTTGTGAGCACTTTGAAATCTACTAATATAAAGCACCATAAGGTACTAAAAGAAAGGTAATGGCATGTGAGCTCAGCTTGTGTTCGGTTGCATTTAAATGAAAAAGACGAATATGGCTTTGGGCACAATTTGCACATAATATTCACTTGCATAAATGTTCTTTCAGAGCAATGTTAAAGGAAGCAATCTACAAGTCTTAACACATTAAAACTGCCACAACAATGCTGACTCTTGCTATTCTACCTAATCTGACTCCCACTTCCTATTGCTATCATGGGAGCAGATAGCTATGATAGTTGTCTTCACATCACCTGTTGCTACTGGTCTTGCCTTAAAGATATACCAGGCCACAAACTCTGATTATATTATGTTTGCAATACTATAAACAAGTTTCAAGGTACTTCACAACATGTAAGTAATATACATCAGAAGACAAGTATGCATCTTTCAAAACCTTAAAAGCAGTTGCCAAAGAATGTATTTTCCAAAGAAATAGATAATGAAATGATTTAAAAACATCCCACTCTCCCCGCGCACACATGCACACAATAAACATAGGCCCAAATTCTCCTCTGATTTCACTATTGTAGATCAGGGAAAATCCATTTAAGCCAGTGTGTAGATACACCAGTTGCAAAAACTAACGTAAGTGGTATAAACCTCAGGCCTTATACTTCAAATTCAGCCCTGATGTCAGTGTTGAGTTCAATGCTATTAAAATCAAAAGAATTCTGCCTATTTTACATCAAGGTGGAATATGGTCTTCTGAGGTTAAATCTGGGGACTTCAAGGAATTTTTTTAATCAACCCCAATTTTAAGACATGTATAATATATGGAGTTTATTTTTTGCTTTGTAAAGCACTTTTCACTTCTCCAGCATTGCTGCAAAGTAGAAAACAAAACCCACCGTATTTAAATGCTATAAAAACATCCGAAAGCCAGTATAAACTAAGTCACTTCAGTATGAATATGATCCCTACAAAACTTCTTACTGCATACACAGCAACCCCCAAAAGACAATGAGACTTGCATGGTTTTACTGTCTTGAATTATATAGAGCATGAAAAGCTACCTTTTTCACATTATTTTGCATGAGGACCATAGGATTAGACCCTCAGCATTTTAAATCAAGTGAGGATTTATTTGATATACAAAGACAAACTGTTTAAAGGTAACCTTAAAATATTGTTTTAATTGCCTAGATAATTTTTTATCATAGCGTATTTTTTACTATCTTTGATTTAGGAGTTGTCTGTATAATGTCAAAGAATTAATGTTTAAATCAAACCTGGTGTGCTCTAATAACAGGCTTGTGCCACTAGAGGAATACCATAAAGTCGTCTTTACAGAAAAAAAAAATCTCAATACAGTTTATAAAGTGACTTCTGCAAAATGCCTGATACTTTGTTTGTTTTTTAAATTAGAAAAATTAATAACACTTTACACTGAGTACCTCAAGTAAGCCTTTCAATTAGTATTTAACTGACTATAAGTATCCAATTAGATCACCATTAGTTTCTTATCTGAAACAGAGAATTTGCAGTGTAACCGAAATTGTGGGTGTTATGGGTAATCAGTGAGTTAGAAAGTAAAAGTCTGTGATAGCTATTAAAGTGAAGATGGGGAGAGATCCTGTATTGTAGATATTAACTCAGAATCGCATAATACAACTGTAGTGGTGCCTTCTCCTGGCCCCTCCACAAACACAGTCAGAGACCAGCTGAAGTGCAGCACCTGTGTCCTTGTATTATTTGTGTCCATTCCCACCACCTATTATTTACAGATAGATATCTACAGAGACCAACACTCTGGAAGACTGCTAACTTCCCAGCCAGCAAGGATCTAGAGCCCACACTCCTCCCTTTCCTGTCTCCCCCTGCTTCCTGTCTCTTAGTCAGCTTTATAGGGCAGGCTGGCTACCCAGGCCTGCAGGTGGACCCACTCTGGTAATTAGGGCGTGGCCTCTCAGCCAGCCCAACTACTAGCCTTCTTATGCTGGAACAGGGCTAACAGGGGCCTGGCTTGTTTCTCTTAGCCAGCACCCCGTTACAGCAACACACTCTGAAACTATATGTAATACACTCCAATATGTATATATATGTGTGTGTGTGTCAGTTAATGGGCCAAATACTTAGTGTAAAACCACCAAAATCACTGAGGTTAAACGAAGGATGAATTTGACCCAGCATATCTACAGTTTTATTCTGATTTCATCGATGCTAGAGTCTATCAAATAGAAACCCACCGAAATCCTTAGATTAACAATGGTGTAAAACCAATGTAAATTAGATTAGAGTCAGCCCCTTTTCTTGTGTTGAGACACCTAATAGAATCAAATGGACCAGATTCTGTTAGCTATTATACTTGTTTTAAGTCTTGAACAGCTCCATTGACATCAGTGAAGTTACTTCAGTTTACTTGCGTGTAACTGAGAGCCAAATGTGGCCTATAGGCCATTATCCCACAAGAGTAGTACAGAGTGGATCTGATCTAAAGCCCATTGATGTTGATGTGAGTGCCTCCATGAATGTCGATGGGCTTTGAATCAGCCCACACAACTGAGTGGACACATCACTGCACTTTATCCTTCTAGGGAGGATAACTTTCAGATTAGCATCAGAAGAATTTCTCAAACCGAAAATGGTTTTGCAAATCTAATGACCCACATGCATACCAAGATAATTTTGTTTTACCATGCAGCTTTTAAAAACCACATAAACTCTTTGTTTATTCATGATAACGTGTATACATTTTAAATTAAAAGCCATTAAAAGATTTTAAAATACCCCATTCACTTTTTTCCTTGTTCCTGTTAAGTGCTCCAGCTGCCATTTCTCCTTTGTCATGGGAATGTAAGAAAAGGGTTCTTTTATTTTGATCAAAATACTGTAGTTTTAAGGAGCAGATCTTTAGCTCTGGATATAAAGCTCCCCTTCTAGGGCGGCCAAAGAATCTTCTTGTATAAAGGAATCCCTGCGTGCTGTAGAGCTGGCATAGCTGACTCTCTACCATCACCAGTTCTAGAAGCAGTGCAAGCATGTTGGGGCTGTGGGGCAGTGATGGCAGCAGGAGGGACACACCTGGAGCATCTGGTGCTTTGGCAGTTCCCTAGGGAATGTAACGGCCATTAGGAGCTATAACAAGCTGATGTATATTAGAAGAACCCTGAGGCAAGGCTGCTCTTGCTTTCACTGAGGGCCATAGCAACTGCTAGCTGCACCTAGAATTGAAGGTGGCTATAAGCTTCCTTTGCCTTCCCTTAGTTTCTGCACTAAGCATGGCTCATCCTGATGTGGAGTTGTGGACCTAAGTGTATGGTAGAACATGTTTTCATCTAGACGAGTGTTTCCCAAACTTGTTCCGATGCTTGTGTAGGGAAAGCCCGAGGTGGACTGGGCTCTTTTGTTTTCCTGCCATGTCCGCAGGTCTGGCTGATCGTGGCTCCCACTGGCTGTGTTCGCTGCTCCAGGCCAATGGGAGCTGCTGGAAGCGGCGCGGGCCGAGGGACATGATGGCTGCTGCTTCCAGCAGCTCCCATTGGCCTGGAGCAGCGAATCACAGCCAGTGAGAGCCGCGATCGGCTGGACCTATGGATGTGGCAGGTAAACAAACCAGTCTGGCGCACCAGGGGCTTACCCTACACAAGCGGCGGAACAAGTTTGGGAAACACTGATCTAGACCTCCCAAACTGAGCTTTTATACTGCCTTACACTACTTAGAGTGCTTGAACCAGATTCTCATACCACTCCCTGTCCTGATTTTTCAGTACTAACTTTTCTGTCATAACTCATCTGAGAAAATGGCTTTTGCAAGGGTTCTGACATCCTGTATCAGTGTTTCTTTAAGCTTCATTCAGCAAAACTTTCTATAATTCTATTTGGGTTTGTATACATTCCTCATCTCTGTAGTATTTGAGCACCTTACAGAGGTCCAGTAAGTGTTGTGACTAGTGTCGTGTGTGACTCCCCACCCCCTCTTTCCTCCTATTTTCTGTCCAAAGGAAAAATTGTAATGTTTTAAACATTTATTTGATATCTTATGTATGTGTCTTGTGCTCAAAGTGGTAATAGGTGAGGTGGTTCTTAGATCCCGTAGGAGTTTTTTCCACAGCCTGGGACTGCCCCCAGAGAAAGCTCTGTCTTTACTACAAAGGAGTTTTATTCTTCCTGTGGACAGATCCATGGACTTACATGCTGTTCTCAGATTTATATATGTAACACTTGTTCTTTCCTATTATATTTAAAAAAATTGATTTTAAAACATTATATTTTGCTGATTAACATGGAGATGATCAGGTTGATGAATTATTTCTAAAGTCGTGAAATATAAGTTAATTTAGAAAGAAGTCTCTTTAGGCAATCATATCACTTTTCTGGTGTACAGTTGTAACCAACACACCTTCTGGGTGTGGTGTTCTGTCCCATCTAGTGGCACCAATACCACTTAGAATGAGAGTTAAACGAGTCTGCTCTATAGCCTTAGCTAACAGCCAGTTGGCTTTTAGCTCATGTGGTAGAGGCTCATGCACTAACTTCAGAAGTCTCTGGTTCGATCTCACCCACAAGGACCGGGGTCTGTCGGCATTACACAATACCACAGATATTCTGCTGATATCCACCGTGAGCTGACAGCATGCTTGAACCAGAAAATGTCACCAGGTACCCCTGGAATATCACTGTGGTAAAATATACTGTGTGTCATTTTGGTGTAAGTTCTCAGTTATAAAATTTAGTCAGGGACTATTAGCCAAACTGTCATTCTGTGGTATGTGAATTTTAATAGTGCTTATATAACTGTGAAATATCAATGCAGATATAATTAACATTTATTTGCAACTACTATATTTAATGACATTTTATAATTCACACACATTCATTTTCATGAACTGATGGATTCCTACTCTAGCAGTAGGATTTCTAAGAACAAGCAGCATCTTAACTACAATATTCTACTCCACCAGATACTTTTAATAATGAAATTACACATCAAAGCAGGTAGGAAAACAGTAAAACACCACATTAAAACCCCAGATATTTTTACAATGCCATTCGATATCATTAAAGTTTCAGTTTTGACTACATTATAGACCACATAATTTTAAGCCTTTAGAAATTGTTTTATGCAGTATATTTCTACTCAATTAATTCACTACTGCATGAATTCAGCAGCAACATAATCAGGTCAGAATTATAACACATATTGGCAGCAGCTTAATCAGGAGTGAGAGAAATGACCCCCTCATCAAATTAAAGTTTCTATCTTTGAAATATTCTGTGACTGAGGGGGGGAAAATAATTATCTGTAGGGAAGATAGTTTACATGTACTGATGGTAATCCCCTCATATGTATTTTTACCTTTGCTAATCAGAACACCATAGGCCTCGTTAATTTTCAGTTCTGACTTATAGTACACAATTGCCAATATCAACTTATGTGCAGATGGTTTAAAACTTGTCAGCTTCATACATTACTTCATGGTGACAATTCATCTATAGATGAAAGAATGTCTGAATTCCTATCTTGAGTGCCTAGTGACAATGATAGTGGGGGCTGTGCCTTTCCTTGAGAGACCACTGAAGTACTGTGCAACAGATATACCAATAGAACGTCTTCTTCAAAATGTTCAGAGGGCTTTGCTGTAATCTTACTGGTATCTATTGCCCATGTGGATTCCTCTATACCATATGATTTTCAGCAAACAGGGTCATTTCCAAGGCACATACCACTGGCAGGAATATCTCCAGACTAGTGGTATCTTTCTGAGAAACTGATCTTGCTATCAAGAAATAAGTTGCTTTGATGCTAGGTGGGAGAGGAAGTCATCTTGGGAAGCCAGGTAGGATTCCCTGAATAAAACTTTTTTCAGGAAAAAATAAATTTAGAAATTAAAAACTAGTTAGATATTTAAGCTCCTCAGAGCAGGGCAAGTGTGTTTGTAGGCATTTGCACAGTTTCTAGCACATCAGAACCCTTATACTCATGGTGGTCCTCTGGCAACTACTGTAATATAAATAATATATAATGGTAACAATAGGAATATAAGAAAAATATTTAATCAGCTAGTGGTCCCTGAAAACCAACATCAGAGAGCTCTGGTGGCTGGAAATATGTGATTCTGTAGGTCAATGGGGTATATGATCATAGGTTATAACCTTTTATGAAGTAGATTTTATTTAACTGATGTAACTACAACTACGAATTGAAATTTAAAGCTTGTGAAAAATGTGCGTTAAAGAGAGTCAAACCTGGGTTATTTTCTACATTGGTGAACAGATAGACTTCATGTTCAATAGCGCTCAGTGGCATATAGTACTTCAGGCCATGATACTGAAAAGACTTGAACTCAGTGAGAGTACTTTTGTGTATAAAGTTATCGATGTATATGTCTTTACAGGATTGGGGTGTAAGCTTGAAACTAGACACGAAGCGTTGAGATAACCTTGTACCACCAAGACCGTTTTAGAAACTGTGTGTTACGAATACCTATGAAGGACCAATGGACCAATATACTAGACAAAAGTATTTGGAAATTAGTCTAAAAAACTATCTAATGTAATGGACCAATTCTTCCTATTGGTTCCCCCTCCAGTTCTATAGAATTTTGTACCAGCCATATAATTTTCTATTGAAGTTAGTTAAAAATATAGAAAGGTAGTCTTCTGCTCAGTTCTACAGTTCTTCAGTTCCTAGAGGGGTATCCATTTCTAATTAGAGAAACAGGGCCAGCTCCTCAGTTAGCAAAAATCCCCATCACTCCATTTAATTCAGTTGGGCTATGCTGATATGTACCAGAGGAGGATCTGGTTCACAATCTCTTTGTAAAAGAATTAAAAAAATAAAAAGGACAAAAATACATTTAAAGGGTAAAGAAAATCCACAGTGCAGCCATAAGAAAAATGTAAACATACCTACAATGTTGAAATACAGTTCAGGAAGGCTTTTTTTTTCAAGGAGGGAAATTGTAATCCTCTGTATTTCCCCAGGAGATTCTTTAAAAGACATCTAAAGCACTAAAGATAGGCTCTAAAAAAGTAGTTAAGTACCTAAACCTCAGAGTTAGGAACCTAAACCTTGGATTAGATGCCTAACTCCTATTTTGGCTCCATTGTGAGCCACAAAAATCCCGATGAATCCTGTAGGTGCCTAAGCTCACTCAGGGCCCAAGTTTGCAGGGCCCTATGCACCTATATTTCTGCTTCTGAGAACGCATGTTGCCCCATTCTAGGTGCCATGATGCCTATCTCCTGCCTAAGCTCCAGAGCAATCCATGAGCAGAGTGACAATAGACATTTGGCCACCTAAATCTCATCTGTGGGGCCCAATCTGGTAGGCATGCTCAGAGGCTGCCTATTGGATTGGGTCCCATTCAAAATATGGCCACCAGAGGAGATGCTCACTTTATAACTTTTAGCCCAGTGATGAGCAGGGGATCTGTGAGATGCAGGTTCAATTCCCTTCTCTATTAGAGTGGGGAAAAGGAGTCTCCCACCACTCAGAGAGATGATCTACACACTGAAGTATGAGATATTCCATTGTGAGGGTCCTTCAAATTCTCCTGTTGAATCTGTTCCACTGTGGATAAATAATAGAGTGATTATGGCAGGCATGATTAAGTAATACTTAAGCACTGACTGTTCCATTGAGTAAATTATTTATTGGGCCAGAGAGAATGAGAAAGATTCTGTAGTCCAGTGGTTAGGGCGCCCACCTGTGCTGTGGAAGATCCATGTTCAGTTTTCCTGCTCCAATCACTCATTATTCATGCATAATGGAACAGCTTCAACATCAGAGACTGAAGGCACATCTACACTACAAAATTAAGTCGACCTAAGTTACACTGACATACAGCCACTGCAGTATTTAAACTGCTTTTGCATGTCCACACAAAATTCCTTGTGTCGATGGTGCAAGCGCTTCTGGTGAGGACAAGCACCAATTTAACTGTCAGTGTGGGGCATCTTGGAATGGCTTCTGAAAGGCAGCAAGAGTCAATGTAAACAACAGTGATATTGTGTCCACCTAATTATTTCTAGAGCACTGCACGAATACAAAAATGTGGATTTGCATCCAATCCGCATCTTCCAGAATCAACCCATGATCCAACCTATAGATCGTGAGCCATCTTTTACCTGCATCCACAGCCTCAAGCCATCTCACAAGGGCTAGTGATGGGGAGGGGAGGAGTGGAGATGAGCAAGTGAGGGACAAGGTCTTGAGGAGAAGGGGTGGCACAGGGGTAGGGGTTATCAGGGAAGGGGTGTTGGATCACATGGTGCTCCTGGGTACTCGTGAGTGACGGCAGCAGAGCATGTTGCATCACAGCAGGGCAGAGGAATGGGGCTCAATGTGGAATCCTGAAATCATTCGGAAAGTTCAAGAAAGAATTTTGCATGAAAGGTTATTCATGCAGCAGAACTGGATAGGGGAGAACACTGCTTTTACAGTAATAATAAGCAAGCAAGTTATATCTATAGAATGTCTGAAAAGATTTGTGGTTAATTTCTGGTTGGTAAAGAATTTTGCATGCTAGGAAGGAATGCTAAGAACAGCTTTCAGAAATCCGTCTTCAAGAGATTGATTTCTACTACTAGGAATCATTAGGGAACCTGTTACGTGCCTGAGTGCTCTGCAAGGACGAGGTTCACACACACAGTGAGTTATTTGGTTTTAATGAAGGTAAAGTGACACATCCGCAACAGGGACCCTGGGCGTTGCTGTCACTTAGGCAGGGAACCCAGCACCGAAGCTCAGCTCGGCCTGGGTCGGAGTCCAAAGGCGGACAGGGAGCATACAGCTATATATACACAATACAAAAGCAACTCATACATATGCAAAAAGGGACTTCCCACAGGCTATGTCCGCCCTTTGGCCTAAGGACATACAAACCGGTTTCAACCAGTTAAAAGCAAGTTATAACTGGCATGCCGTGTCCTACAATGATCGGCCTCTTAGTAAGCAGGGGCTTTTCACAAGGCCGCCGAGAAAGCAGAAACACCCTAGCTAGGGCGTGACACAGTCTTCCGCAGTCCCCTACAGAACCGAAAGAACTTTTAAACATCAAAGATCAAAAGACCACTAACTGCTCTTTTGAGCTAGTGGATTATATGAATGGAGATTCATTTTGTTGTTTGGAGGAAATAAAACTGATTTTTTTGTTATAGTTCTCCTGCCTCCTAATTACATAAATTTTATATGTTGAATTTAACTGTTTTTATTATTCAACATTATCACAGTTAAGTGTTAGTCAACAAATTAAAAACCAAGTTTCATTTACAGGCAGATCACACTTAAGAGAAATTAATTTGATGAAAAATTAGGAATTGTAAAGAAGCAGGATAAAATCAGAGTGAAAGAAAAAATAGATTAAAAGTTGCTGTAGTAAATTATAGTAAAAATTTGCATAGTATTAACTTTATTGTGAAAGGCAACAAATATTAATCTGACACTTGGAAATATTTTTTTACACAACTCATAATTAATCTGTAAAATTTATTGCTACAAGATATCATGCAGGCCAACAGCTTAGTAGGATTAAAAAAAGATTAGACATTTATATGGATAATTAGAACATCCATGGTTACATTTGATAGGATTTAAAAAATGTATGAGGGATAGAAGGTTATAACCCAAGCATTTTCAAAATGAGAGTGTTGGAAGTGACTTACAATGTGTACACATTAAACTATAGATGTCTATAATGGATAATTTGTGCACTTTCTTCAGAAACATCAGGTATTGGCTGCTGGCAGAGACGGGGTACTGGATTAGATGTCCCAATGGGCTGATAGATTATGGCAATCTGTATGCTCTTGTGGAAAAGAAAGTTCCATAGGTTCTCAGCACGAATAATCTGCACAGGCATGTGTCTACTTGGTTGCCATTGCTGGATCAAAAGATGTACATGCACAGGATGAGTGTGAATCATATCCACTCAGCTCTGGTAATCTGACCCAAAATGCTCTTCCATAACCTCTCCTGTAGAGGATTTGACAATTCACTTTTCTATAGGGAAAATAAGCAATGAGGTTGAAAACTTCCACCCCACACATCCCAGTAGCCCAGAGGCTCTCTGCACACTAGACAGACATTGGACCTAAAGAACGAAACTTTATATGCTATGATTCATCCTTACCTTATTTGTGCAATTGGATTCTATTTGTAAGGTGGAAGAAATCTTCCTGTACTCGTTACTGTGACCCTCTCAAGGGATTAAAGACCTCATAACAAAAATAAATCAGTTCTACTCATTATTTCATTTATTTACCAGGTGCTACAGAACTGATGTCATGAAAAACATATATTTTCCTTTTTTTAAATTAGATCTGTAATTAATGTGATAGTGTGTACAATAGCTAGATGCTTTGAGCTGCACTGCTAGAGGATTCTGGTCCCAAAGATGATATATCTGGCTGCAGGAGGATCACTTGCATGCAGAGTGATCCATCAGTGGCTTAGGGTTGGCAGTTGAATTATTTGAGATTTACTTCAGTGTAAATAAGAGCATACTCTATCCCTGTAAGATCTATTGGGCTGTGGAATAGTCTCTCAAGGGAAGTGGTAAGTACCTGATTGCTTGGCACTTTAAAAAATGAACTGGTCAAAGGACTAGAAAAACAACTATAAAGAACAATCTACTGGCAGGGGAATGGACTACTGCATGGAATCACCTTATACATCTTTTTCATACCTCCTTTTTAATGATTCTATGGGGGAAAAGGTCCTATATTTTTTTTAAAAAGATCTTCCTTATGCTTCTCTGCAAACAAGTATATGCAACTGATTTTTTCTGAACTAATATCTCCTAACTGTACAGCAGGGGTCTGCAACCTTTCAGCAGTGGTGTATACATGAAGACTCGGCGCACTCTAATTTAAGGCTTTGCGTGCCAGTAATACATTTGAACTTTTTTTAGAAGGTCTCTCTCTATAAATCTATAATATATAACCAAACTACTGTTATACATAAAGTAAATAAGGTTTTCAAAATGTTTCAGAAGCTTTATTTGCAATTAAATTAAAATGCAGATCTTTTTAATTTAGTGTGATCCTTGCCCTTGCTTTTCTTTGCTGAGTTTTCCAATGTCTGGTGGCACCTATTTAGATACTTTAAGCTGCATACAGGCTTCTGAGTTATAAGTTGATGGCGAGCAAGAAGTCAGTGGCTGGAACCCCAGATCGGCAGCTGAGGTGAGTGGAGCTGGCGGCTGGTAGGGCTGAGCAGGGCTGGAAGCCTGGACCCTGTCTGGCAGGGGGCATGTGCTGGAATTCCAACTGGAACCAAGGTGAGTGGCACTGCGGAGGGGTCCCTAGCTGGCAAGGGGCCAGCTGCCAGAACCCCAGGGTGATGGTGTGTTGACTGCCACCGCTCTGGGGTTTCCACCACAAGTTCCTGCCAGCTAGGGTCTCAGCCTGCTGCCAGCCTGGGGTTCCTTCCCCCAGGCCAGCAGCAGGTGCTGAGTGGGACCGGCGGCAGGACTCCAGCTGGTAAGAGGCCAGCAGCGGGAACCCCAGAGCGGCGGTGGGCTGAGCAGCTCATCTCGCTGCTGCTTTGGGATTTCCACCACTGTTGCTCTGGGGTTTCCACCATGGGTTCCTGCCAGCTGGGGTCTCAGCTCACTGCCAGCCTGGGGTTCCATCCCCCAGGCCAGCAGCGGGAGCTGAGTGGGACCTGCAGTGGGATCCTGGCTGGCAGGAGCCGGCAGTGGAAACCCCAGAGCAGCGGCGGGCTCAGCAACCGAGCCCGCCTCCGCTCTGGGGTTTCGGCTGCTGGCTCTTTTGCCGGCTGGGGTCTCAGCCCACTGCCAGCCTGGGGTTCCTTCCCCCAGGCCAGCAGCGGGTGCTGAGCGGGACCAGTGGCCGGCCCCCAGCTGGTAAGGGGCCAGCAGTGGGAACCCCAGAGCGGCGGCAGTCTGAGCTGCTCAGCCCGCCCCACGTGCCATCAGAAATCGGCTCGCGTGCCACCCTTTGGCATGCGTGCCGTAGGTTGCCGACCTCCCCTATATTATGTGCGCTTATATAGTATACTAAGTGTCAATGTTCCTGTGTCGGTGTCAATCAAAATATGGAACCTATCAAGTCTTTGTTAGATTTATATCTTTCTCGAACTATAAAGTTGTTAAATGCCTTTAGCGCTCAGTTGACTACTCTAATGTATAATTATCCATCCATATACAGGGAATCTAGTACATTATAGAGTGGTTAAACACTCTGAGTATCCATGGGAATTTATATACTGGTCTAAATGATGTCTGATGTTGCTCTATTTTAACCAGTGGCTTTATGCCAGGGATAAATTTGGCTTAGTTTATCTCAGACAAAAGAACTCTTTAAATAAAAGAAAAGAACCTGTTTCATATTAAATCATGCATGCGATAGACTTGTTCAATACATTGTGGAAAATGGACACAAGTTGCCCATCTTATCTAAATGGGTGAGTTATGATCCTTTCCCCAGAATGAAAAATGATAGCTACAGTGAAATAAAATAAATTCTTTACTATACGCTCAGGGGCAGTAGTTGTTATAGATTACTTTTTTCTTTTTTTTTTAAACTCTGGAGGCATATACAGGATAGCCATTGCTGAAACATAAAAACTAAATCAGAAGAAAACATCATCACTCCCCAAACACCATTCTACTTTGTGCTTGTTTCCATCTCTGGGGTCTGAGAGGTAATATAAGAAAAACTATAACTGGAAGTGAGCAAGCTGCCTTTGTTGTATAGGACCCCAAAGAAGTGTTCAGTATATTACCCGATAGCCCTTGGAGCTCATAGAAATGATACCTTTCTACAAATTGATCCCTTATAAACACACTTTATTCTATCATAAGTAACTTATTTTAGGGCAATACTTTTTTTGAATGAACAAAGCTGAGATTTATAGTGATTGTGGCAGTGTTTTTGCAGATAGATGCTTTAGTTGTGACTAAATTCTACATGCAGCTACCATGGTGAAAATCTGAAGTAAATCCAGATTTATACCCTGTGTAACTGAATGCCCATTTTGACCCTCATTGGGTATAGCAGATGGCTTGTACAGAACGAGCCAGGACTGGAGGCCACATGTCACACGGGGTCACTCAGAAACAAGGATAATTAAAAAAAAAAATATTACCACCTACCTTTTCTGTTGTGCATCATTCAAGTTGCACACTGAATGACACAGCAATGCTGTGAAAACAAAGTATATGAAATAATATTTAATTACACGATCACAAAAAGCAGCAAAGAGTCCTGTGGCATCTTGTAGACTAACAGACGTATTGGAGCATGACCTTTCATGGAGAAATGCCCACTTCGTCAGATGTGTCCAACGAAGTGGGTATAAACCCACGAAAGCTCATGCTCCAATACGTCTGTTAGTCTATAATGTGCCACAGGACTCTTTGCTGCTTTTACAGATCCAGACTAACACGGTTACGCCTCTGATACAATCACAAAGCATATGCCAAAGGAGGCTGATTTCATATTGTA
Organism: Chelonoidis abingdonii; assembly: GCF_003597395.2. Lineage (NCBI taxonomy): Eukaryota > Metazoa > Chordata > Testudines > Testudinidae > Chelonoidis > Chelonoidis abingdonii. Next base: position 175,789,808 of record NC_133769.1, on the reverse strand, counting down.
TGAGCAACTTTACCTTTGGAAATGCCTAATTTTTGAGTGCTTCATTTTACGACCTTAGAAATTACTTGGGCTACTTATGGTAGTAAACTTAAGTCTGTGTTTTGCAGAATAGGGGCCTTAATATTCTTTTAAGGTAGTTTTTTTGTGCAGAATAAATATGTAGATTTGAATGAGAGAGAACGTGAACATGCGCATGGATCTATGTGGCACTAGCAGTACTACTTTTAGTTAATGTTACCTACAACCATTTCCATTATAAGACCCTATTTTCAGTTGCTTATTACTTTTGTCAAACTTTAACTTTTTTCAAAGCCATGTGCATATACTCACCTTACTTTTATTTATGGATTTATTTGAAAACTTGCAGCTAAAATAGCTTAGTAGTTTCCAAGAATGTGGTTAGTGGAAAAATGCTTGTTCCTGTGTGTGTGTGTTTTTTGTGTTTTTTTTTAAATCTCCTTTTGTTGACAATATTTGCAAAAAGACTAGAAATTTGGCAGAGGGGACATCCCGGTGCCAAGGATATGTTTTTGCTATTCCTATGAAAAATTGCCCAAATGTGGCCAAGTTCTAAGACTCTAAAAAATTGCAGTTGCACATGTTTAGCAGACTGCACATGTTAGACTTTGGCAGCTAAATTATCTGCAGATTCCATGTACAGTGAGCATGCCTTGTCCCCTCACAGCTGGGTTTGGATGGGATTGTAGACGAGGATGGGTGCTAGGTATATAGGATAGGAGCAGAGTGGGACAGGGAGCCTAGATGCAGAAGGATTAATGACCGCTACAGAACACTCCTTTACCAAACCTGGAATCAATCAGAGTCCTCAGTTTTTACATTCCCTGCTGCCAGCAAATAGTTGTAAAATCCACTGGCAAAATGCGTCTCTCATCCCCTTTCTAATGACTGGTCAACATAGAGGTTACCAGCCTGCTACTAACTACCATTTACTCTGTTAGTTCAAACTGTACATATCTTAATTGTGGATCTAAAGCTATGAATCCTGCTGATGGCCCACTTTTGGGGTCAATATTGTCCCATGTAATGAAATCTGTCTTTTTGAGAGTTATTTTTTTTAAATTATTTTTTCTGGATTTAATTTTTTATCTTGAAAAAAAATCAAGGAAATGCCAAAATTTAGATTTCTTGTGCAACCTTAATTTGTGCATATTAATTTATATCATCTTTAATTATATTGTCAGATGTTGTTGTTCTTGTTGTTGTTTTTTTCCCCCGACTCTGCATCTTTCATTGCACAGGATGTTCCATGTTCTAGGGCTGAATCACAATAGTGTGGTGAAAGAAACTGTACTCTATAGGACCGTGGCCTCATTTCTTGCAGAAGTTGGAAGGTGTATGCTGAATGAAACCTTGAATTATAAAAATAAGAAGGATGGTCTTGTAATTAACAAAAGTTGAACGCCCCCCTAGAAAACTGGATCCTATCCCTCCCTGAGCCACACAGTTCCACCTTAAATCAAAACTCACAGAGTTGGTCACAAACTGTGTTCTCCTCATTCTCTTGTTGCACAGTGTAACCCCTGGGGCCAGGCTGGCACAATTGCTGAGTGCTCACAACTGCAAATGAATAGATTGGATCCATGCTTTGAACTTCTAACACAATATAAAAATGCTAATTACTCTGAAAGATGCCCAAAGTATCTCAAGATGGGCCCTCCAAATTAGTGGACACTGACAATTTTGGTTTTGCTCAGTCTATGCTTCAGTTCCCCATCTATAAAATGGGGATAATAATACCACCTGATCTGCAAGGCATATGATAAGATAAATTCATTAATGTTTGTGTAGTACTCAGAGACTTTGGGTATATCTAGGGGATATCACTTGAAGCCAGGATACTGGACTAGATGGACCTTGGTCTGACCCAGTATGGTCATTCTTATACACACTAGAGCTGGAAGATGTAAATTCCAGCTCCAGGAGACACATCCATGTTAGCTCTGCTCAAGCTAGCGTGCTAAAAATGAAAGCATAGCTGCAGCAACATGAGCAGTGGGAGGGGCTAGCTAACTCAGCATACGGCCCCATTTGAGACCATATGTATGTTCTGAAGGCAGCGAGCCCCTCCTGCCACTCATGCTGCTGTGACACACTTCTATGTGTAGGCACTAGGTCAATGAGACCTAGCACAGCTGTATCTCCTCGAGTTGCATATCCACACTTCCTGCTCCAGTGTAGATGTATCCTATGTGCACCATGGAAATGCATATGAGGAAATCCATGATTTTGAAAGCAGCACGGGGTGCGGATGGGGACTGGTAAGTGAAGTCTGAGTCACACACTGAATATGAAGTTTAGAAAGAAATATTGAATAACTATCCATTCCTTGAATTTGGTAGGAGGCTCATCGGGAAAAAATTGTATGTCTTTGGATCGTAATGCGTACAGCATAGAAAGTATCTGAATTAAGGTTGTACAGGCAACCTTAGCGCTGGCATTTCTTAACTTCTTCAAACGTAACTGCAACTGACTTTGCAACATTAACTATTGTTAACCTATATTTTGGATGTATTTTTTATAAATTATAGTATGTGCCCACATACATGCAATTCCCAAAGATAGCCCTTTTCCCAGCATCATTTTGCACAATTTGCAATCTCTTGACCTCCACTAACTCCCTCCATTCCCAGGTTGTTCTTGTATAGGATTCTTTTTCCTATGAGGCTTTTCTGGAGGCTGACCCTTTAAATTTAGCAGAGCCAAAAAGCTGCAATTCTAAAGGAGACATTTAGCAACTGGCTGATCCTTGCTCTGTCTCTCACTCTTTTTTTTTTCCAGCTGGTAAGTACTTTTTAAAATTTATTTTCTTCCAGTTCTTTCCCCATCTGACACATGGCCATGATTTTTTTATTCAATTTTATACTGGAGGAAGTGGCACACTCTTAATATGTGTGTGTACATGTGTATGTGTGGCTATATATGTATACATAGATATTCACAGAGGTGTAGAGGTTTTTATTGGACATATATAATCAAAATGGATCTAGATAGATATCTATGACCATTTTTAGATCATAGAATCATAGAATATCAGGGTTGGAAGGGACCTCAGGAGGTCATCTAGTCCAACTGCCTGCTCAAAGCAGGACCAATCCTCAGCTAAATCGTCCCAGCCAGGGCTTTGTCAAGCCGGGCCTTAAAAACCTCTAAGGAAGAAGATTCCACCATCTTCCTGGGTAGCCCATTCCAGTCCTTCACCACCCTCCTAGTGAAAAAGTTTTTCCTAATATCCAAGCTAAACTGCCCCCACTGCAACTTGAGACCATTAATCCTTGTTCTGTCACCTGGTACCACTAAGAACAGTCTAGATCCATCTACTCTGGAACCCCCTTTCAGGTAGCTGAAAGCAGCTATCAAATCCCCCCTTATTCTTCTCTTCTGCAGACTAAACAATCCCAGTTCCCTCAGCCTCTCCTCAGAAGTCATGTGCTCCAGCGCCCTAATCAATTTTTTTGCCCTCCACTGGACTCTTTCCAATTTTTCCACATCCTTCTTGTAGTGTGGGGCTCAAAATGGGACACAGTACTACAGATGAGGCCTCACCAATGCTGAATAGAGGGGAATGATCACGTTCCTTGATCTGCTGGCAATGCCCTTACTTATACAGCCCAAAATGCTATTAGCCTTCTTGGCAACCAGGGCATACTGTTGACTCATATCCAGCTTGTCGTCCACTGTAACCCCTAGGTCCTTTTCCGCAGAACTGCTGCTTAGCCATTCGGTCTCTAGACTGTAGCAGTGAATGGGATTCTTCTGTCCTAAGTACAGGACTCTGCACTTGTCCTTGTTGTACCTCATCAGGTTTCTTTTGGCCCAGTACTCTAATTTGTGTAGGTTCTTCTGTATCCTATCCCTACCTTCCAATGTATCTACCACTCCTCCCAGTTTAGTGTAATCTGCAAACTTGCTGAGAGTGCAGTCCACGCCATCCTCCAGATCATTAATGAAGAATGCAGTCTCTTTTCCCCAGAGGCAGCTTTTTAAAAACCCATAATTCAAAACCATTTGGATTTCTTTCTCAATTATTGTGGCAAGATTCTTCCTTTCCTTCTTCAGGAATCCTAACAAACATCTGGCTAAACTCATTTTACAAGCCAAAGTTATGAGTTCTAAAATAGACCTTTGCAACATTAACTATGGGAAGGTTTCCTTAATTTCACAATAGTGCAGCTACTTTTAATATTATTTAATAATTCTCAATTGTTGCACAGTTCTCTGAGATCTGTTACTTCAGTTAGCTGCAACACTGAATTTGGGCAACTTTTTCCAAATGTACTACCTGTAGCAAATAAGCAGAGGCATAGATAACTAATTATGTTTAGAGAAATGGAAGAATGTCATAACCTAAAATATAGTATCAATCATGTTGATTTGTCCATTCTAGAACAACCCCCCCTAAAAATTAAAAAAATTAATAGAAACCTCTGTAAAAATGTAAGCTATAATACTGTCAGTAGAACCAATTTTCATGTGAAGTGTTAATTGAAAAAGAGAGACTAGTAATTTCTTTATTGTACTTCAAGGATTGCACCATCTTTTTGACATTTTCAGTTGTTTATTCAGAGGATGTAGTCGAATGTTCAGAATGCTTGGTAGACATGAGTAGAAAAGAAAAAAAATTAAACCTTTCATAAATGCTAGAAGAACCAAACACTATCAACTACTCAAGCTCTTGTCAGTGGCTGGAAACTAATTCTGCTTTGGTTTAACATGTTTAATTTCATTTTTTGCACCAATGCCCTAACTTACATACTTTCCATGTGCACACTGGAATGGAATCCGACCAAACTTTCATATTTTAGACCGAGTAACAAAGTGTATTGAGGATTTGTAAGAGTGTTCTAGGTTCCTAATAGGCGAACCTACCCCTTGTGGTCATGAGTGATAGCATAACCAATCTGATTCTTTTCCAGATGGAGTAGCAGCAGCAGGATATGACTCTGTATGCTTTACTTAGCTGCACTATGTCATCATGTTTGAGTGTCCCAGAACAAAGGATGCAAGAATACTCAGTGAACTATAAATGACAGAGGTGGGTAGCAGGACACTGGTGATAGCTGGCAATGAATTGGCAGACAACAAGATAAATAATGCTATTAAGCATGAACAAGTTAATCTAGAGATCCCCTTGAGCAAACTGGAATTTAATAAAAAATGAGTTAAGGAGGAAATGGCAAGAACCGTGGAAATGAAAGGGAAAAAATTCTGTGAAGTATGGCCAAGAGTTGAAAATTTTGATATAATTCAAGGCCCTGCAAGGAAGACGATGTGGCTTTAATCAAAATTGAACAGGTCATTATGTATTAAGCAGTTTTACAGTAACAATATTTTCTTTGCAACACCTATTCAGAATGCAAAGAAAATGGTGTCCAGTTAAAAAAGCTATTCTGCAGTTCTTTAAGAACACTGAGAAAGATGACAGACTTTAAGTCATAACCTGCCTATGAAGTCCAGAGAAAGGTGGTCATAGGCTAAGGAAGTGGGTCTGTTGTGACACAAAACCCAAGAAGTAGAAGAAAGACACTGGTCTTTCCCTGAAGAAGACAATGGCAGTAAGGATTGTGGGGGTGTGTGTGGCTTGGTTGGGCCTTCCACAGGCTCAGATATTTTGGATAAGTGTCTAGACTCCAAACTTTGAACTGTTTCAGTTTCTTTCATCAGGCTGGCTTACTTTATACTTTAAAATGTAATTTAGCTCTGGTAAGGGTGGTTTATATCCTCAGATTACATAGGGCCAGACTTTCAAAAGAGCTCAGGACACAGCAGGTCCCATTGCAACACCCACAGCCAGACTTTCAGAAAAGCACCCACCATGCACCCAACATGCTGAACTCACTCATAAATATCTGGCTACTTATTTTGGTGCTCCAATGGGAGCTGGAAACTTGTGCCTCAGTGTGTGGAGCTCTCTTGAAAGTTCCAGCCCTTGGTATTTGACTACTGCGAGTCCTGTTCACACAGCAGGATTTAACATGAAATGTGCAGTTGTCTTACGCAGATTTCCTTTAAAAATATATCTTTGATATATCCATAGTCATAAGAATCAGTGATGATCTGGATTACCGGTGGGATTGTGGTGACTAGAAGGCTGGCGTATTATGTTATATCTTAATTATACCAACAATCATTACTATAACACCTCTAGTCTCCAACTTACTTTTCAGCTGTACATGCAATTGACAATGCTGGCAGATTTTAACCAGTCCTTATTTACAGTATAATGCAGCACACCTGGAGTCACCAATCCTCCCCCACTGTTACTTCCCCATCACATCATGCCCTCTAGGCATCACATCCAGAGGAACCCTGGAATGTGAACTTGTCTCAACAGAGCATTCAGTACTGTAGGTCTGGTTACATTTAACTGCTGCTGAGGAGGGATGCTTGGAACTTTCTCCATAGGAATCCTGTGCCGTAGGGCAAAGGGTTATTCCTGAAGTCTCCTGTTGCCACCAGAGGGAAAAGAGAAGCATATCTCCACAATAAAGCAGATAGTAGGCAGTGCTTAAAATGGGGAGAGGAGAGGTTGTAAAGGGTCAAAGACCTATTTCCAATGTAAATAAATAAAAGTCAGATTGCTGACGGGTGCACTTTTATCAGTTTTACCAAAGTTTCTGCTCCCAGATTATGAAAGAGCCTTCTTTTTCTTCAGAACACTTTAAGCAAGGATAGTGGAGAGGCATTTGGCCACACAACGTTTTAGTCCTGGTTGGTTTAAGATAAGCATCCAAATCTTGACTTATCTGCAACAAATCTGAACCTCTGATCCTGTATTAACTGGAACTGGCCAAAAACACTTCAAAATTTTTAAAGAGAGGAGAAGAAAAAAAACAAATTGTTAATGAGAATTTTTGTAAGGGGAGGGAATCACTTTTTTTTTTTATAACCACCTGTACTGTTAGCACATTCAATATGACACAGTAGGTCTGATTAATTCCATGAGGGCACTACTAGTATAATAATGACTCTAAGCACTATGATTGCACTTTAGAATTTTGTATAGCACACTGGAGATATATTTTATACAATTGTTCGCCAAAGGAGAGCTGCTGTTCTCATACTCCTCCTACTTTCAAATGTAAATTGTTAGTTTGGGTCATATTGTTGGCATGGGGAAATAATGGGGTGAGGATAAAAGCAAGGTAGATATTAGTTTCTTGGGGAACAGGATCTCTTCTCAGCAAGATTACCCTCTTAAACTAGAGGCAGATGCTCAACAAACAACAGGCAGCAGGTGTTCTTTTAAAAGTCACTTGCATAAATGAAGTAGAGGACTACTATTTTTTAAGCTTGTTTTTTCCTTGTCCTCTTTCTGAAACCAACCACAATTATATACCAAAAATAGGCTGAGGCAGCAACACCATATTACAAAGGCTGCTTTTGAGTTGTGATAATTGTAGAACGGACTTTTTTTCAATTCACTCACTATATAAAGAGACACATTGAACAACACTCATCACCTCGAGGAAGTGGAAGTGGCAGTGGAAAAATGCTCATGGGTAATTACCTACTTCTTTCCACTATACAAAACAGTTGCTTTTCAGGAGCTATAATATTATGATTATTCTGTCGAATATTGTCAAATGTGAGCTATGATGCATGAGTCCTTCTGCATTGGGACCTAGAAGAAAAAACTGTTTATTGAAAAGAAATAGATGCCAGCTGTTGTGGATATCAAAATACCTATACTACCTGTAAATTAGTAACTCCTTATGTTGTTCTACGTTAGCTGTGGATACTCCTTAAAAAACATTGTTCATTGGTGTATTTATAAACCATTTTGGAACAAACACTAATCTGAATTGACAATTTTCCTGGAAAAAATAGGCAATTGGTCTGAAACCTGTTATAAATCTCCCACATCCCAGGTGAGTGCTCTAATCACTGGGCTAAAATTAATAATGTGGGTGGTCGTGGCACCACTACATGCTTTGTGTGGAGCAAGGCATGAAGCTAACTCAATTGGGGCAACAAACATTTTAGGCATGTAAGCCACCATGGATGCCATTCATGGATTGCTAAACAGAAATAGCTACCTCCCTGCAGCCCAGATGGAGGCACTCCGAGAGAGGAGTGGGGCTTAGCTCACCCCCTGTAACTCACATCTCCCATTAGATAGTTTAGTGCTGAAAGGAGCTAATCCTCAGCTGCTGCCACAAGGATGCGCCCCAATGGTAAGTGGACCCTATTACACTCTGGAAAATCATGCAGTCTGTTCTCCTTAATCTTTTAAATTCACATTGAACTCCCAAATAGTGTAACTTCTGTGCATTTTTCAACAATCCTAGTGTACAGTACTTTATCATTTTCTCCACAAAATAGAAGTAACGTTTTTAACTTTTACTGCTCTTGTGCCTCACTCTAGAGTCTCTGCTCCATTTATGCTGGTGTAACTGTTGATTTCTGTGAAGTTACAGCTATGGAAAACTAGAGAAATGGACTAAGGAATCAGGCCCATCCACTTTTCTTAGCCACAAAACAGCAGTGTATAGTAGAACAACAAAATGCTAAAAGGACCTGAGATGGGGTGTCTACCCTACTGGCCTGTAAGAGGTTAATAGAGTCCTAGAGAAGCAGCCAATAGGAGGCATGCTGTTAGGACCAGCCAATAGGGCCAAGCTGGCCCATATAAAAAGATCCCCAGGGCAGAGCAGGGTCAGACACTGCCTGGAGCTCAAGGACAGGGTTCCTAGCAGGTAGATGGACACAGCAGTACCTGAAGGCTCTGAAGTGAGGACAAAGCTGGTGCTGGAGGCCAGAGGAAGTGGCCCAGGGACATGTACTGAGAAGTTGGAGGAGATGCAGCACATGGCTTGGGATTCTTGGGTCGGGACCTTGAGCAGTAGGTAGGCTTAGGTCTCCACCACTTGCCACTGGGGAAGTGGCTGGATAGTTGGACTGTTGTTCAAACCCCAGAAAGGAAGAGCACAGAGGTGGCACAGCCTGAGGGCTGTGTCTTGAAGAGGACTTGGCAGTCACTGGAGTGACGTGGGTCAGAAAGCAAATGTGATGGCAGGTGAGGCACCATCAGGAGAGAGTGTACTGATTTATGGAGTTAATCCCCAAGATGACCAGCAGGAGGCACCAGGGTGATGAGTCCCACCCAGTCACAGGCCCCTATCCACACCTCCCTATGGCTCTGCACCGTGCACAATTCAGCTCTGGGAGATAATATACTCTACAGCATTTAACTCAATTTAAAAACAATGCAGAAAGAAGGAACATTAATTACAAGTGCACGTTAATTTTACTTAGTTTTTAATATATCTGCAGTGTTCATTGCTCAAATATAACTAAACTATCAAAATCTTATATTAGGATAATAAGTAATTGTAAAAGAGAGAATAAGGGGAATTGGAAGTAACGTATAAAATGTAATCAGAACCATTTCTACCATGCAAATGAATAGTAAAATTAGTTTGAAATTACTTTCAAACTCCAGAAGGAGGCACTTTGTCAGTATTAGACTTTCCTGTCTTCTGGCAAGTTCATAAGTTAGCACCTGAGACATATTTTTATTTAAATATATCCCCCCCAAAAATTAGTATAAAGCATAAAGTGAAATCTGCATAAGGGGAAAAATCCTACTCCTTATTTTGTGGGTGTGTAGGGCTCTCAGGCAGCAGAACCAATGTATTTCTACTAGAGCTGATTTGTAATTTTCCTGTAAAAGAGGGTTTTGTTGGAAAATGCCAATTCATTGAACCTGAAATGTTTCACAGAAACATATAGAATTCTGTCAGCTTCTGATGAAGTACAGGCAGGGTTCCATTGGAAACCGGCCCAGTTTCAGATCAGGGGACCCCAGGGATTTCAGTCTCTGACTCCATAGTAATCCTGTCATATGGATTATCCTGGTGGAGCTCCCAGAGCAGGCAGGCTTCTGGCTCCATGGCAGGGAACCTGGAAGCCCAGATCACTTTTGTCTCAAGCTGGGTCTCTCAGGGCTTCCAGGTTCCCTTCCATGGTGCTCGGAGTCCTAGCTCCAATCTTAGCCCAATTCCCCATCAGTCTGGTAGGGCTCTGAGGGTTAATTTTTGTTTTGATCATTTTGAACCAAAATGTTTTGGATTTTACTTCCTCAAGAAATCTTGAAATTCCACTTATTTGTTGAAAATAGAACATTTTTTTAAGAATATTGGACTTTCCCATGGTGCAGAAATTCTGAGTCTTGACCAGCTCTTGTTTCCATAGAATTTCGAGTGCAGCATCAAACAATGCTCCATGGGAGCTCCATGTGCTCCAGCCTTTACTGGTGGTTTGAAGTGGGGTGAGGGTGTGGGTGGAGAATCTGCTACTATGTGGATCCTTTGGTTCCCCCACAATTATTCTGCAGCAGAGAGAAGGTATTAAGGTAAAGAATTCTTTTCCAGCTATTAGGTTTTGGAAGCCTTCATAGGAACGGCTCTGAAGAGGACATTTCTTTTGTTATTCCTCCCACTCACCAGAGGAAGAGGACAAGATAACTGGGCTGAGATGAACACAGCAAAGTGTTTGTTTCGCAGCTAATGTGTATTAATGCAATTAATGCACATAAAGCATCTTGAAATTCTTTCATTAAAGTTGCTGCAGAAGTACAAAGTACTTTGCACTTTAATGAATGCACTTTAAAAATCACATGCTTAATATTTACATGCTGGACTGCAGTGAATCCTTCTTTTTCATCCTTCATTTGTGTTTTAGAACTTAATTTTTAAAAAAAAAACCTTAGCAAAAATTGTCTTAAGTAGAAAATAATTGCACTTTCATAGCAAAAACAAAACAGTTTGGGGGCATAAAGTAATTGCTTTCCATTTCTGAGAAAACATTAAAATGGTTGAAGTTTCTACTTTTCACCAGATGAGTGGATTTTTTTTGTTAATGCACAGACCAACATGCAAAATTAATAATTCCACATACACACACACCAAAAATACCCTACCAAGTTCAGCCTTTGCCACTGCTCTGAACAAATATGAAAATGATACACTGTCTTTTGGGCTTGCTTCGGCATCTGTTGATAGTCTTATTTTTACCTACTTTATAGGGAAAACAATTTTGGCTTATCTGTGTGAAATAAAATAGAACATCTTACTTTACTGTACATACTTTGTTTATCTAGCTAATCTATTTTTATTTTAAGAATGTACTGGTCTAGTTGCCAACCATAGTTCCAGCCAGCCAGATGGCCAGTTAATTTCATGTTGACAAAATTTAAACCTCCAAACTAGTGACATACCCTGTGGTTTCTAAATCATTGTTATATAACAAAATGTATGGCTGGTATTGAATTTAGAATTACAAATTCATACTTTACAAGACGGATTGATTTATTCTTACAATATACATTTAAGAGGCTCTAAAAACCTGATCTGCTAACATGCTGAGAGGGTCTTGAGAAAAACTGAGCACTCCCAACTCCCGTATGCTTCAGTGGAAGGCAGTTAGTATTCCTCCGAAGATTCTCTGTGTCAGGCTGACTGGAGTGGCTCACAGACCTGAGTGCTAACCTCAGAGTAGACTGTAACAAACCAGGCACAAACCCCAAACTGGTTGTATGTTCGTACTTGATTGGCGAAATCTAATTATAGAAGTGTGAACTCCTTAAGCATTGTAACAAACTTAATGTGGAGTCACTGACAGTCTGTTGGGCAGTCCAATCTATTTTGCCACCCAGGCAAGCCTGTCTTTGTGATAGATGGTCCCTAACACCAAAAATAACTATATTCAGATTACTCTCAGTCCCAAAAGACTAGTCACTTACCAATTGTACCTCAGGTCTCTCACCAAAGACAATGCTTGTAGCCAATCCTATAAGAAATGAACTACGGATTTATTAACTAAGGAAAATAAATAACTTATTTACAAGGTTAAGGCAGGTAAATGTACACAGACAAATGAGTTACAGTATTAAGTTCCAAAAGGTAATAGAAATTGCTTTGTTATGTGAGCTTTCTATGTCTTCCAGAGCTAAGCCAAGCCAAACAGCTTGGGGATCCCTGGCTTATGCTTAAAAATATTGGCCTCTCCAAATTCCAAGCAGCACAGTGATACAGTTCCTTCAGACTGGGTATTTTTATTCCCTTCCCACGGTGTTCAAACTGATGGAATAAGTGTTAGTGCCTGTCTCCTCTTCATGAGTGTGTGCGGAGAGAAATCAACAAATTCTTTGTCCTTTGATATTTCACAATGGCTCATTTGGTTTCCAGGGGCCTTCTTGTGTGGAGGACCAGTACTTTAAATTAATTAATGCTTCTTTCTTCTGTGGTGAGTTACACAATTAAAGAGCAAACACTCAGTATAATTTTATACCATGAGCTACAGATGTTGTAAGTGAGATCAATCCTACAAGCATTTCATCAAGTCCAAATACAAAACACATGCTTAGCAACTTAACATGTATTTTAACAATGCTAATAGCAGACAGGTTTCCAGCTGTGCATTTATTAGTGTTCTGTGAGTCCTACAAGCCTTAGAGTCTACTAGCATCAGTCTCAGTATCTCACAGTGTCAGGCTCTAAATACACACTTTTTACAGCAAATTGCATCATAACACATGGCTAGGAAATGGCAATAGTTTGTTTCAGAGGAAGACTGAGACGCCATATCTTTGTCACCCTCAGATATGATTAATGCTAGGAGTTCTATCAGGGAGCAGACTTGTATCTTAACTCAACCTGGAAACTTAAATTGGTGCAGAAGGCAGCAGTCAACTGGATAATGAGGTGTTTCTCAGCAGGGATGCACAATACTTTGTGTTCTATTATCAACAATGGCTGTCTATTGATTTCTGGGTGACATTAAAGGTGTTTGATTTTGTGCTATAAAGACTTAAATGTCTTGTGGGCTTCCTATTTGAGGGAGCCTGTATTCTTAGGCCACAGAGCCACAGCTATAATCAGTAGAGACACTCCCATGCTGTGTCTTTTATTCAGTCATATGTATGCCTTTAGTGACTCTACAATATACTTAAGTAGACTCAATCCAAAGGCTGTAGTGTAGACATAGCATATGTCAGCAAAACATATGTAGCTCAGGGACATGAATATTCTACCTCCCTAAGCGACATAAGTGACACCAACATAAGTGCTTGTGCGCACAGCGCTATGTCAGTGTGAGAGCTTATGAAAGCATAGTTTAAATTTCCTATTTACTGTCTTATTAGAATTAGTTGCCTCTGCTCTCTCTCTGCATTGTATACTCCTTTACTGGTAGTATACTTGTATTTTTTTTAATTTGGTATTGTGTCCACACAGATTTCCACTGTGAAAGACAATTCAAACCTGTACAGACTCCCAGATGATGTAGAGTATGTTTGTGTGTCTAATTAAGAGCTGGGCAGAAACCACAATTTCACGTGATCCAGAAAGCTTACCAAGTGGGCCACCAAGTAAGTATGGGTTTGGAAGCTCAAGCTTCTGGGGAAACAAGTGAGCTGGCAGGAAACAAGACAGGTTTCAGTTAAAATTTAATCAAAATCAACATGTTCCCTCGTGTGTGTGTGTGTGTGTGTGTGTGTAAAATGTGTGCAGGCATAAATTCTTGAGTTAACTATCTTGTAGTTGAGTGACAGAACACTATTGCATGGAGAACTCAAAAAAGCATTTGTAATACCATGTTGTATTCCCTTGTTTCATGTTTTCCATGCTGTCATGGTGAATGCAATGATCCATCAAAATTATTTAGATCAAACAACTGTTATTCTAACACAGTTTCATAACCATTTGTTATTTTGTTATAACAAAGGCCGTTTTGTCATCAGCTTTTCAATTTCAGAGCCAGTGCCCATCATTTATGTTCATAACTGAAACCAATGGTAAGCAAATTTCTGCCAGAGTGAGACTGATAATGACTTGCACTAAAGCCTTTTTTAATGATTCAATTTGGAGTGACTCTGCCCAGCGAAAGGAAATTCCATTTGTTTTTTTTTCTTTCATGCAATTTAGTTCCTCGTATGAAACATAAACATAGGCAAATACCTGTTTCTGTAATTTCTTTGTCTTGGAAAATAAATATGCATGCATAAAATAAAGGGTTCTTTTCCACTCTTTTAAAAGTGTGGTAATCAAGAATGCAATCATTTTTGTAGGTGCAAATATTGCACAACTCATCATCAGTTCTAAGAGGGGATTAAATCTCCAAGAACTGCAAGTAGAAATTGGCATTGCTTAAGTGATTTTAATAACTTACATTCATTTACGGTATCATCTTGTACAGTAATGTTTCTTAGTCTATGTTAAAAAATCCTGGTTAGGCAGATAGTGGTTTAAATTACTATTTAGTACATTAGTCTATGTATCTATATCAAACATCACCCTGGTATCTGGGCATCTTGCACATTCTAATATTTATATTAAACAGCATGAATAATATTTATACTGAAAGGTACATTCATATTTAAAATGCTATCACACCTTTTAATTCTGATTTAATTATTGTGATACAAAAGGTCTCATAATACAGTGATTAAAAATGAATGCCTTAAACCTGTAGCTTCAAGGCTTTGTCAATGCCAAGGGCTTGGTCGTTGCTGAAGCATTTTGAATCGCTTTATTTGAGGTGGTCGGTGCCAATTTCGACATCTTTACACTTTCCTTCTTGGTGCTGAGTGGCAGTGTTCCTTTGTGTTCCTGCCTGTTCAGGGTCCTTGGACCTCTCTGTACTGCCAGTCTCACCTCTGAAGATATTGAAGCGGTCCACCTTGCAGATAATGCCTTTCTTTGAGGCGGCTCCTTAATGGGTGAGCTAGTGGCCCATTTATTTTCATCTGGGTGGAAGAGTGTAGATATTCTCTTACTCATGGTTGGCCAATGATTGTGCCAGTGGTGATCAGTTCATAGACGTATCAGGGAAAAGGACTGAGTCTGGTCACAGAGAGCTCTCCATTAATAATTTTTGGCTCAATTCACACTCCTTGCTGCGCCAAGCCTTCAATTTGAGGTGCAATTTTGTGAGACGTGCCCCTCACCTAGATAGATATGCACTGTGAGTGACTGTTGCTCGCAGGGATGGCCTCATGACAGGAGAGGCGCCTCTTAAACCCAGGGGATCTGGGCACAACCCCAAGAAGGGAGGACTTCTCAATCAGGAGAGGCACAGAAAAAATTAAACTTACATTAAACTAAAGAGCAACAGGGAGGGAGGGGAACAGATTGTTTTCTTTAAAGGAGGAAAACAGAAAAATAAAGAAAATGGCTAATAATTATGACAGTACCATGGAAACAGTAAGATTAATAAAGGAGCTACAGATGTATGAAGGTGTCTCCATAGGATTCCATCCCAGAGCAAGGGTGGCTGAGAAAGGACTGAATGCAGTTGGACTGCACAACACTATATAGATGCTGGTCATAGTGTGAGAAGGGGAGGAATGCTTATATGGCCCAAGGGGCACTGCTATCGAAGATTTACGATCCCAGGTGCAGGGACACTACCGCACCCATAAGGACACTATTTAAAGATAAACCTCAGTTACTACATACGGTGAATATCCTTCTCTTTATGGTACAGTAATTAAAAAATGATGCCTTGATCCTGGAGTTGCTGAGCACCATCCACTCCCATATGCCTACAGAGTAATTGAATGTCCTTCTATATCTCCCAGGTGGCACTCAGTATTCTGCAGTTTTGGACGATTAAAAGGAAGCACTCAGTCAGCATGTCTAATGGCTTTGATGTTCTTGTGATTAAGGCACTGGACTGGGTTAAGGATATCTGGCTTCAATTTCCAGCTCTACTACAGACTTAAGTAGATAAGCAAGTTACTTAATCTAAACCAAGAATATTGGTGGTCATGTTTACAGAATATGGAACTGTGCACTGGAAAAGAGTGACTCAGAAAAGAACTAAGGGAGCTGGTGGATAACTAACTAAATATGAGCTTCCAGTGTGATAAGGTGGATCTAAGAGAGAAAATGTGATCCCTAGATATATAAAGTGAGACTGTCTTTTTTTTTTTTATTCTATGTATGCAATGCCTAGTCCAATAGGGTCCTGAACTAGCAGTAGTAATAATATAGGCAGGGGAATATTGAGTAGAAATAGAGAGGTGTTTGTAACCATTGTATATGGCATTAACAATCTATTACTGTAATGCTGTGTCCAGTTATGGTGCCCACACTTCAGAAAGAAAAGAACTACAAGAAACTGGAAAACCTGCCTTCACAATGAGTCTAAAGTTAAATGTAATGTATTCCAGAGAAAGTTAAGAGGAGACTTGATATACCAACATGCGGAGAAGATTTCTGACCATAGAGGGCTCTTAAATGTATCAAAGGCATAACAAGATCCAATGTCAAAAGTCTGAAGCTAGACAAATTCAGTCTAGAAATAAGGTGCACATTTGTAAGTGAGGATAATTAAATATTGGAGCAATATTTGTAAGTGAGGATAATTAAATATTGGAGCACCACCTAGGGATGTGGTGGATCCATCACCATTTCCACTCTTTAAATGAGGAGTGGATGATTTTTCAACATGAGATGCTATAACTCAACCAGAAATTATGGGCGGAAAAATAGGGGTTTGTGTGTTAACATTCTATGTCCTGTGTTATGCAGCAGTTCAAACTACATGATCACAGTAGTCCTTCCTGGCCTTACAATCTATCACTCTCTGTGCGTCTGTTCTCCATCTGTTAGTAGGGATACAAACACTCTCCGGGTAATGCAAACCTGACTTATGGAAATCCAGACTTATGGAAAAAGTTCTGTATGCTTTTTTTTTTCTTTTTTGTGTAATTGTTGGAGATATGTTCCTGACTTACTCAAAATTCGACTTATGTAAGTTGGGGCACTTCTGTAATAGCTTCCTTTCTTCCACCACTAGTCTGTCTTGTATATTTAGATTGGAAACTTTCTGGGGCAATGACTGTCCCTTTGTGTCTGTGAAGCACCCAGCACAGTGGGGCATTGATCTCAGTTTGGGCTGCTATGTGCTACTGGAATTGAGATAATTATTAATAATACATTTCCCTACAGAACCAAAATTGATGTGATGTAATTAAAATGGCCATTTTGAAGTAGGAAACAACTTCCAGGGAGCTCCCATTTATACTGGACACCAGCAAGTGTTTAGCTAACAAACTAAAACAGGATTATGAGAACTAACTGAAACTGTTACTTGAGATTAGAGCTGGTTGGAAAACAGAAAAGAAAGCATTTTGATGAAAATATATCTTTAATATCAAATTTTGTTTGCAATGAAAATGTTCTAACCAGCTGTACTTGTGAGGGAGCTAGCTGTCATTTTATCTCTGTGGACTGTTGTTCACTGCATATTAATTTCTATAACATTCATGGAGCCCTTAGAAATGTTTCTATTCTGTTGCAGCTTTTCTCCTTTTAAAAAGCCTTTCAGATAGGCTGCTAGACAGATCATTTGGAATTGTTATAATCTACAACAGAGAAGCAAACGTAAGTGATCAATGCAAATCCATTGGTAAGTTTATTTTTTTTCTTATTTTTTCTTATTTTTTGTGCAATATAGTCACTATCTGAGGAAGTGTATGCTAAAGTAAGGCATGATCTCTAGAACATGTATTCTGTTTGGCTCACTTCTCAGTGCCAATGGATCTCCTGAATCTCTGGTTGAGTGGCTTGCTGAAGGAGTTCAATGTCCAACTGACAGGAATTATTCTAGTGAGTCCTGGCACCATATGGAATCATTTAACAATGGGGAAGGTCAGAAAGCCAGATGTTTCACAAGAAATTTAACTGGAAGGCCTCAAGAAGTTTGCTTTTCTAAATTCTTCCTTTATTTCTATTAAACCTGTAACCAGTGGATGGATGAAGAAATCTTGATTGAACCTCAAGGAAGTGTGTCTTTCATTCATTCTAGGGAAATTAGCAGAATTTTTGGCTTGTGGTGATGAGACAAAGGGAGAAAAGTTCCAAATGAGAGTGAACAGGTTACTGTGCTCTGCTAGTTTTAACAGATATTACAAACAGTTAATAATAACATAAAACCATGCATTGCTTTCTAAACAAAAAGTATTTGTAAACGTTACCTCTGGGTAAAGTTTTACCAGATGTCGGCATATCATTTTTTAATCAAACTTCCATTAGAAATGTATGTTGTTTTGCAATTCTACATCCTCCAATATTTTGTCTTAGATTCAAAAGCATGAGTTGTGACATAGTCCCTATTATATTGAGTGTGAGAATGAATTAGGGAGCAATGTATCTTCTAATGCCTACTTTCCAGCTACATTGCCATATGCTTTATCTGCAATTCACCAGCAGGAGTGTTGTGTACTGTATACATGACTACAATCATCTCCCATGTCAAGTTGATAAGTTCATTGCTTAACACTTTCACAAATGAGATGTCATCTCACTTCTGATTAGACAGTATTATTCTGCAATATTAATATTCCTTGGTGCGTTTCTGTTTTATCCAGTCTATTGTTGCAGATATCAACTCTTCTGTATTAAATTTGGGATTTGTATTTCCTAATTTGGTAGCAATATTCTAAACTCTCACCTCTTTTTTCTGCTGCATTAGACACTCTAAAGATTCTCAGTCTGCCCATATGCCTCATCAGTGCATGTTCACAACTAAGCAATTTGGCACCAATTGATTTTTTTTCGTAAGCCTCCTGACTTCACCTTTGGATGCTAAGTTATTTAATTGCAGAACCCTGCTACAACACAAAGGGACTTGTGGGCCCTTTCTCTTTAATGACCCAAAGTTGAGATTTTGCAGGTGTTACTAGTAAATCACACATAAAAACAATGGTGAATCCAATTCTCTGTGCGTTCCCTCCAGTGTACCACACAAGGTCAGCTGTTTTTTTTTGGGCTTCTTCCCAGTTCAAACAGATTTCTTATTTCGACACAAACATCATACTTTCTTTGGCTCTACTTCTTTAGTGTTCGCTTGGTGATTTTTTTTCCTAAGCTTTTTAGCCTTTTGTCTTCTGTTTCTTATTTCCCCAAGTCCTGAGTTTCTGGATGACTTAAATGTTGTTCCTCTTAAATTTATTTAACATTTCAAAGTCAATTGCCCTCAATTTGTCTAGTTCTATAATTGATATATTATGATATTGTGTGGGAGAGAGAGTATCTTTATGGTTTGCTGAAAATAGAAACAAATTGTATCCAAAAAGACCATCCAAATATCTTCAATAGCAAATTACTGTACTCTCATATTTCAACACACAGTATTCCTCATTGTACTTGGATAATTAAGCAATAAGACATGACAGGGATGAATTGTATTGCATTAATTTACACCTAGCGGATTGTTAGGCATGAGTCTGAAGGCTGACTGCTGCCAGAGCTATGCGTGAATTAACACATGCTGCATGCACAAGCATGTCTTACTGCAATTTAAAATGTTATCTTTTTTTTTTTTAAATATAGACTGTGTACATATTTTTGATTAAGTGATAAAAAATAACTAGGACTGTAATCACTGAAGGCAGAATCCCATGGTCCCTATCCTATGGGTGTTTTACACAAGAAGTGTGGGCTCTGGTGCTGCCATCATTGTCATCTCTTTAAATTCTGAGTAGCAAAATGGGCTACTTACCATCCAAGCTCAGAACTATTACCAGACAGTCAGACCTATAGAATTCTCCCTCATATTTTATAATAAATATTTTGCTGGTCTTTACTATTGTTGACAGCTTTGTTGTGAGCATTCTAAACCTAATAAAAAAAGCCCCTGCCAGTACAGCAACTAATTCAGATTTATGCTGTAAGACCGAACATATATTTAATCAGAAAACAGAATCTCTGAGTACAGTGACATCAAGGAGGGTGGTATTATTCATTCTCCAGTGGACCATAAACCACCTGCCCAGAGCATGCCTATGAGTAAATTACTTTCAATCCTAGGCACAATCAGTAAGGAGATAAGGGAGAGGAGGAATATGATGCTGTGACTCAAGGACCTCTTGATTCCCACTGGCAGAGAGCACAGGTGTACATAGGGGTAAAGGGCTCCTCTGGGTTCACCAAAAGGGGTCTCATAAGGTCTCTACTGAAAGCCTGTGTCACAGTGGTCACCATAGGCTGTTATCTGTTACACTGGTCAATCACTAGAGCAGGTTGAGACACGCTTTGCCAGTGAGCTTCACAGCTATTGTCTACACAGCAAAATAATGTGAGACTTGGGGAAATGGCTGAGTTGCTTTTAAAAAATCAGACAAAGGCAAGCATCTGGCATGGAAAACTTTAGGCCAAACAGTTTGGTAATGTTTTTTCAGGCAACTGCAAACATAAGCATATAATTGAAGGTATTAGGCAGCCTTAACTACAGGTATAACTACCAGGCCCACCTGTAGTAAGTTTCATGCTCGCAGTCAAAATCAGCCCAACCAATTTTGTGGACAATCTGGGAACAGTTCATAGTTTTAGCTGCAAAAGGGACATTTTTGAGAACATCACTGAAGGAGACAAAATAGGAATTTTGGCCTTGATCCTGTCAGTTGCTATGCTTGAGAAGAGCCCTGCTGACTTGAAAAGGGCTACATGTCTGCACATGTGGGTCAGTTTATAAGACTGGAGCCTTGGGATGGAATGGTAAGAGTCAATCTGATGATCTTGTGGGTCTAAGGAAACAAATATGTACCACTGCTCTTCAGCTGCTGTGGTGAATGGCTGTCTAACACAAGCCACCTCAAGACTAGTTGTCAGATTGTGATTGTGATGGTGTGCATAAACTTTGCATCAGTGACAAAGAGGTTGAAAAGTTGCTGTGGGCAAGGCTAGCCCTGCTCCTCCAGTCTTGTCAGTCATGTTAGGGCGGGATAAGGGTTTAAAAGAAGAACGTTCCAGTCAGTTGGGTGATAGCTCTGGGAGACAGCAGACAGTAGCTGTACAGCTTCTAAGAGGAACTCTTGGAAAGGTTTCAAAGGTCATTTACTCAAGGAGGTCACTCTCAGATTCCTTGTGCCTACAAGAAAGCAACAGACTCTGGAATACCAGGCTGGCAGAACAGGTTCGGCAAGCTGGCAAGCCATTGAAACCCTCTGGCCCTCCCAGGATTAGTAGATCCAAGACTCTATTAAAAGGACTTAGGGAGTGGAAGCCAGAAGTTCCCATCCCCTTCAAATGCAGACAGACGATTTGGATCAATTTAGTATCACCGAAATTCCTGCTTATGCAGAGCAAAGCGCTCAATGGGTTTTGCAGCACCTAGACAGTAACCCAAGAATTCAGACAGTGACATTAAACAAAAAGCATTCAACCAGCAATTTTGGTTAGAATCAATTAAGATATTTTTCAGTAATATTGTAAGGGTCTGAAATTGGGTGCTTATACAATAGAAGAATACTTGCAACTCTTAACTATGGAGTCATGACCACATTTATGATTGTTCATAATGTTTGTAAATAGAACCCTGATAATGCTCAGGGAATGTAAACCTTCATAAACCCACAGGAAAAAAATGTTTTCCACAATCCCCTTTGCATGGGAACTGCTTAAATGTTACATAGCTCTAATTGTCAGAGCATACTCATTGCTGCATGAAACATTGTATAAGGTTCAGGACAGTCTTTAGGAGTTTTGAGGTCCTTTGCTAGACCACATGGAGCTAAATCTATCCAAGGAAGCATGTGCCATCCTTCTCTACCCACACACCTTTTTGCTTTTTCTTCCTCTTCTTTCTTAGTCTCTCTTGCTTTATTTTAACTTCTTAGAAAACTGAATTGTGATTAATGTAAGAGATATGTGAAAAGGGTGCACCTGTAATTCTGTAACCAGGGCTTGTTACGTTAATTGCACTTTATTTTATGTATATGTGTATATTTATGCTTTAATATTTTTTTTAAAAAAGTTCCCATCCCTGAGCTCAGGGGAATCCCACTTGCCAATATTTAGAACAATCTGTTACCATTTATGATGATCCTCTCTTATTTGTCAGTTAGTCAGTTGATCCAGTTCACCAAGCTGAAGTTACTGTGAAATTTGTTGTTCTTATTTGCTAACTTCCAATGCAATTAGTAAATGCATTTCACTGAAATCAAATGAAATTGTACTGCAAAACTTCTCGTCATCTGTTAATGTAGCTACTCCATTAAAAAAATAATAATAAAAAACTCCACAAACCTTTAGGGATGGTGTCCCTAGCCTCTGCTTGCCAGAAGCTGGAAATGAGTGACAGGGGATGGATCACTTGATGATTACCTGTTCTGTTAATCCTTTCTGGGGCACCGGGCATCGTTCACTATCAGAAGAAAGGATACTGGGCTAGATGGACCTTTGGTCTGACCCAGTATGACCATTCTTATGTTATGTTCTTATGGTACTGAATTATTGTAAGTTATTAGGGGTAGGTCTGGTGAGGGGGTTACACATACCTAGACACCTGGTACGGTTGCTGTCTTTCAAAGGGGGAAAAAACTCATTACCAGTCTCTGGCATAACCAGTGTAATCCAATTCCATTTTTAAGAGACAAAAACACAGGGCAAGATTATTGTGTGGTTTATATGCCCCCACAAGGGAATATGGGGGTGGAAATGTCCCTTTATACTTCTGCAAGACACTCTAGGATGAGAGAAAGAGCAGCCTCTGTGTGGTGGGTGAGGAGATCCTTTGATTCCACTCCATGATTTCCTAGCCAGCACAGCTGAGTTGAAAAAGAGGGGAAGTAATCTATTCCCGGTAAAGAGTTAGTGCCGATTACTTCATTTCTGAAAGAAGGAGAGAACCAGGGACTGAATTGTGGTCAGCCACAAGTTCAGTCCCTGGCCTATTCCTCGGGCAGTGTACCTATGCACTGCTTGCTTTCTTTAAGCAGATTGCAATGTTACAATCTAGAGCCAAATGTGCTCTAGATCAGATAAGGCCTTTATTGATCCAAATAAGGAGCAGTAGGGGAACAGGACCAGCAATGAGGGCATTATTGCTATTATAAATCTGAGGCTAACTTGCAGGGGAGGAAAGGGAGAGTCACCTGATGCAACTACAGGGGGAGGAGGTGTCTGTGCTGTTATGGATCAAGCAAGTTCATTCTCGCTGCTGTATTGTAGCCACTGATGCACTGCTACTAGAGCAGGGCTAATTGTCGCAATAAAGGAGACCACTGTGAGAGGATACCAGGGAAGCAGCTTTTATACCAAAGAATAATTTCTAGAAAGATTCCATCTTGCTGCTTTACTCTCCCGGCTTGTAGAAAGTTAAGAGAGCTGCTACTACATCTAGTGTTCTTGATGGTGTGAACTGATAGCCAGCGGTGAAATATCATTACTACTTAAGGTAAAAATATCGGTGCCAGGAAAAATACCATAAATGTGTCTATCCTACTGCCTTAAAACCCCACTGCAAAAGGATGTATCTACTGAAAACCATCTCTACTCTTTTAGCTGCTTTGCTACTAAGGTTTAATATTGTAGCCATCATTACTAGAGGCTTCATTTATATTACAAAATATTCTATAATACATTTTCTTTCACATTCACTATGGCCCCATATTGACACACACCATAGTCACTGTGAATCATAACCCAGAGACAAACACATGCTGTGGTCATTAGCAGGAATTAAGCATGGGATGTTCACCACTAAAAGCACAGGCCTTTGCAACTTGATCTAAAGGAACTCCCTAAACTCTGAGAGGTCATAGGATTTACATTATCTGGATCAGCCACTAGAGAGAGTCATGATCACACCCACTAAGCTGGTATGGTACAAAATATGATCACAAACAACGATTGACAAAATTAATAAGCAAAATGCATTTTGCAAGGTGGTGTCATTGATTTTTGTCATGTTTGTCAGTTTCACCATAAGTAGTCTTGTCACTGGTATCAGTTAGGAAGTTTCTTCTGTATTAGAGAAAAGTCTAATTTAAAAACTTAGTATTTTCGACAGATAGCATTTCTAAATTCAATCCTAAAAATAATGAACCACAACCTGGATGAAAAAGTTATCTTGGTTATTAAAGATCTGCATAATGGATTGGATTTGATGTCATTCAGTAAGCTATGTACACTACTATGGGGATAATTCATATTTTAATATAGATGGCAAATATTTGCGCACTAAAATATGTATAGAAAAAAGGAAATTGACTATTAAAGATGTATGTAAAGAAAAGAAATAAAATGACATGCCAGCTTATGGTCTTCCAAGGCAGCTTTTTTCTTTTTAAATTTTCAAATTAGAATGAATGAAATCAGATTACAAGAAAAACTATTACCTGCTGTAGTAGCGCACAAAAAAATTATTCAGAGCAGTAGAAAAAGAACCTTTTGTTACTGATTATATAGCAAATTAAATAATAAATGGAAGTGCAAAGAGCTGGGTCATACTGCAAACAGAAAATGAGAGACTGAAACCTGATTTAAATCTAAAAGGAATTATCCCTACTTTTGTAGAAATCGCTATGGAAAGTCACTTCTAGAAACACACAAGTGACTACTTGGAATCATTTCCCTTTCTTACATTCTTCTTTTGTCAGCTTAGTGCCCAGTTAAGGTAGCTGTATATAGAAGAAGAAACTGGGTTGGGTGGCCAACCATGATACTAAGGTAATACTGTAGGTTTGACTCTTCTTATGTCTTGAAATGTATGTTACTGTGTTTGCATATGCAATACTGGGTTTTAGGAAGATGTGCTGCAATGTGCACCTGTACAAAGTATCTCTAATTACTGTTGAACTCTTAGATCTATATATTATTATGTGGCCTTTGTTGTGGGTGTGCAACCTTACATGTGCCGATTTCATCCTAACAGTTTTGCTCACTACTTGTGTGGGCATGTGATAACATTTGCATGTGAAAAACTCTTGGGAGTATAAAACATGCACACACCAACTTTCATATGTACAAGTGGAGGTGGGATTAAGGTCCTGTGGCAAGGCACCTCCTTCACTTCGCCAGGCTCAGCATTTCCTTCTCTGGCCGTGGGGGCTTGGAGTAAATCAGTCCCACTTTGCAGAGTGTTTACTTCTCACTCGGGTTTTTGTATTCTTCAGTATTTACAAAGTGGGCCTCAGGGTAGGCCCAAGGAGTACTCTTCAGCCAAATCAAAAGTAACAAGTTCAGAACACAGATAGCGAATATCTCACCCTGCTCTCCCTCTCCCCGAGGTGTGGCTTTGTTATGCTGGCCTCTGGGTCAATTAGCATCAATATGCCGGCCCAAACTGTCAATTAGTGTTAGCATGGTTGCTTCCCCCATAGGGAGGAGAGTGGTTTTTTACCCAGGAGAAGTCTCTCTCTCTTTCTCTCTCAAAGGACCTTTTAAAGGTCACAGGGTGTCCCTAATTGGCCTGAGGTAAACTCTCTTCAGCTTAGGGGAGAAAGGGTCTTTATTGTTCTAGGCAGGGGTGAAAGTAAGGCAGTATGGGATGGAATGGCATACTTGTAAAAAAGCGACCTGTACTGCTGACTTTAAGGAAACTGCTTAAAGCACTACCCCGGCAGTGCTTTATCATCTCTTCCCCTTTTGCTCCCCTGTCGGTGGCCCTGCTGGGTCCCTAAAGGGACAGTAACGATCCGGCAAGGGGGGGGAAGCAAAAGGTGCAGTGATGTTAAAGTGCTGCTGCGGCAAAGAGGCCTGCTAAAAGCACTGCCAGCAACGGTGGCCAGAGCCCCTGGCCCTTTAAATCCCTGCTGGAGCCCCGGGTGCCATGGGCCAGGCAGCACAGATGGGCTGGGTGGGGGATGATGACCCTACCCCCTGCTGTTCTGCCCAGGGTCCCACCCCTTCTTGCGGGGGCTGGAGCTGGCTCCGTGCCAGTAAGAGCTCAATTTTACTTTCACCCCTGATTCTAGGCTGATAGTCCTGCCTTCCACCACTCTCTTATTGCTGTCTGATCTGACTCTGTCACAGCCCTTTGGAAAATTTAGCTCAAGTCTAAACTGAACATACTTTAAAGGGCAAAATAGTGTTGTTAAAATTGATCCATTTCATACAATCATTTCAACCTGTTTTCTTCTTACTGCCTCACAACACTACCGCAGCAGTTCTTCCTACATCTCAATCAAAAGCCTGAGGAAAAAAATATATATTGTTTAGATATATACACATTGTTAGGGTGCAATTCTGTTTCCTAATAAGACGTCAGATAACCAAGCTCAATTGGAATTTATTAATCAAAGATTATTAGTCAAGGATTAATACAGCGCTATTCAGAAAGGAAGGCTATATGTTACCAAACTGACTCTGGAGAAGTGTTTCTGTTGCACAATTTACTGTAACTCTCAAAACAACAATTCCTTATACATTGTATGTGATTACAAACAAAGAAATTCCTTTCCCCACAACATAATCAGTTGTGAAATTTCCTTTATGATCCCTTTAGTTTATCAGTCATTATAAACTGAAATTTCCTAACCAAGTCATTGTCACAGAAACTGTGTGACAAAAGGAATTCTTGATGGGTTAAAAATGTATCTCAATGGTTCATATTTGCAATAAAAAGTACTCCCCTCAATCACAAATGGCCCCTGCCTAAACATCTGGCCACATTCTCCATAGTCAATGGGACAAGAGTAAGATTACATATATTCCATCTTTGATTACATACGTTCCATCATTTGGTCACCCATGAAGTTTCAACCTAAATACAGAGCCATTTTAGGTTTATGGTACAGACCGTTAGCACTTTAGTTCA
Organism: Chelonoidis abingdonii; assembly: GCF_003597395.2. Taxonomy (NCBI): domain Eukaryota; kingdom Metazoa; phylum Chordata; order Testudines; family Testudinidae; genus Chelonoidis; species Chelonoidis abingdonii. The sequence continues at coordinate 175,763,240 of NC_133769.1, read as the reverse complement.
TAGAAAGAGGATTCTGAGAACTTTATACACAAAACGTTGGGTGTTTAATATTTGCTAACAACATCATGTGCACATCTTAAATCTCCAAAGTGAGTACATCCCCCAAACATACTTGCATCATTCCTCACTTCCTACCATTAGCTTTCACTCTTGCTTTCAGTACATTAAATTTCTTCTCCCATACCTTCTCTACACTGGGAAATTGAAGAAGCATTAAGGTGTGTCTACACAGCATACTCCATATGGTGGCTTGTAGAGTACGTATACTACACCTGGTATGGGTATAAACTGCAGTGTAGACAGTGAGGCACTACTTAGGCAAGCAGAATAAAGACATGCCAGATCCCTACGGTATATACTCTACTTGGACCTCTACATGACTGTGCTGCTACTCCCATGTCTACACTGCTTTTTTAACAGTGTAGTGTCCCGCTGCCTTCCCCTTGCAAGAGCCTTTCACTGCCATGTGTATCTATGTGCATTTCAACTCTTCCTTCCAGACCCACAGACTTTCTCCCTGAGTTCCATGCCCAGTGCTCTTTCTGTTCTCCTTCTATTTCTCCCAGGTCCTCAGCTCCAACCCTTAATTCCCTCCTGCCTGCTATGTCACATGCAGAACAGTTGAAGCTCTATGGTCTCCATTGCTTCTGGGCCAATGGATACCTATATCTTTCTCCTGTATGTTGTTTGGTGATCCTTGCCTTTGGCTCCTTTGCTCTTACCCTCTGGGGGGCTCCACTGGAGGACAGAGAAGGTGCTGAGAGGGTGCCGATTGGCTAGCATGGAAAAGAGAGGTCTCAGCCACTGGCCCTGTCACTAATTAAGCAAAATACTCTATCACATGCCCTATTGAACTCAGTAGGATTTAAGCATATCTGTAAGTGTTTTGCTGAATAAAGACAGTACTATTCACATGTATAAGCATGTTTTAATGATTTGCTGAATAAGGGCTCACTAGCCAGAGACCCCTGTAGTAGCAGCGAGAAGACTTGTAGTTATAGGCTGCCACTGAAAGCCTGTAGCCCACCATCAGGGACTACAGGTCTTGAACCCTGATCCACAGGGCTTTTAGAGTCAATAAGTGTCAATCTGCCACCCAGTGATGTGGCTAGTAGTTGCCAGAACAGAAGCTGAACCCATACGGGGGACTCCAGTCCTGGAATCCAGTAGGCAGAACACTGGGGGTCCTGATTGGTTCACAGCTTCTATATAAACCCAGCACAGGCACAGGACGTTGTCCATGCAGCTGGGATCTCCCTGTTTAGGTGTGCTTTCCCTCTAATACCCGCTCTTGATCTTCTGGTAACCTGACACCTGACTCTCAGGTTTGCCTTCTGGCTTTCTTTGGACTCTGACCTCCTGGTACCTTACCAGCCTTGACTCCTGCTCTGACTACTAGGTCAGACTGCCCATATTCCATTCATGACATCGGCAAACTTCAGTGTGAGCTGATTTAGCTGCAAGAAGATAAATCTAAATATTTTAATGTGTATTGCAATATTCTTTCCACAGAAATATCTTTGAGGTTAATTTTACTATGAAAATATTAATTCTTTTCCAAATTAATAGCCAGGCGCCTATCTCATTTCATTCTTTGAAGTCACTGACCAGTACAGTGCAACCATCATGGGTATTTCTGATGAATTTTTCCCTCCCCCACAAGATAAATATTATCCTTTATAATTGTAACTAGTGAATTAAAAACTGATTTAAAATGAATTGGGAGAGAGGAAACAGAATTCATTAGCATAGAATTTAACTTTCTGTAAGATGCACATTTGCTTCTGAATTTGAAGATGCTTTTTTTAATTAATACTGTGCTCACAGGAGGCTGGATACAATGTGATGGTATGGTTAGTAGAGATAAGCAAAGTGGGCAGGGTCTATAACCAGCCAACTCAGCCCCAGAAGTGGGCAGCATGGGCTTGGGAGAGATATAGTCAGAGTTGCTGAGTATACACTGATTAAAACACTCCCTAGGCAATCTTCACCAATGAGTTCCTGTGGATTCCTTGATGGAGAATAAAAATTCTCCTACAACAGTGTTAACCAAAGTGGGAACTAGTGAGATGAAAATGGCAGGAATGAATCTGTCCCAAAAGGTGTTGAAGCAAAAGGGGGAGCCAGTGTGGAGCTGTCTCATTTCTTGCTGCCTGTGATGAAGCTGGACAATGGGAAAGACCATACAAAAAGGAATTAAAATAATTAACGTGCACAGAGATATAAATACTGTGGTGGAGTTGAGACAACAGAGTGTCTGAACATAGTTGCAGATCTAGGAGACGTGTGAGGTGAAAGATTTTGGGATCTAAGATGGTCCCAAAATGATTGCCAATGGAGACAATTAGGTGTGACATGAGGTGAAAGGGGTGTGTCTTGTTTGCAGATGTGCCTGTCCTCCAAGAGAAGTTCTACTGTGTTCGAGAGATTTGGGTGAAGGAAAGCAAGAGGAAACCATGAGTTGAATTGGTTAAGATGGAGAGAGAGGATAGGTAGAGGAGGATAATTAAAGGTGTTGAAATATGTGCACAATTAGGCATTAGTGTAAAAGTAGTAGCTAATATTAAGGTGAGACCTAAGATAACATGGAAGAAAAATGGTTAATGGAAAAGAGTTGGACTGAATATCAAACCTATAGAATTCTGTAGAGAAGAAGAGACTTAAAGTGGTGAAGTAATCACTTGGGATGGAGAGAACAGTTCAAAAAGTAAGACTCAAACTATGAACAGTGGGAAGCAGAAGAATCAATAAGTGACTTTTTATATTTGAATTTAAAGTACATCAGTATGTAGATTGTAAGTTCCTTGTGGTATGGACTGACTTTTTGTTCTGTGTCTGTACAGAGCCTAGCACAATAAGGTCCTGGTAAACGATTGGAGTCTTTGGATACTACTGCAATAGAAATAGTAATGATTATGTTCAGGAATTGCTCATAGCTTTACAGTTTTCAAAATATTATGCTAATAAACTTGAGCTACGAGCAGCAGTACCATCAAACGGATTCTGATTTTTGGCTTACTATGAGCAATCTGACACAGAATTAAAATACGTTTTTAAAACAGTTGCAGTTATAGAGGTATGAGGTGGGGTGTGTTTTTTTTTTGTTTGTTTTTTGGTTTTTTTTGGTTTGGTTGTTTTTTGTATTACAGAAGACAGAAACCATAATAGCTTTGTTTTCAGACTTATGATGAAAGGAACTGAACAATTTTAGTGTGGTGAATTCTCATGGAAAACAATGACGTACATTTCTATATAACTTAGTTATACCTATTCAGAAAAATGAAAGAGACAATCAGATTTTGTTAGCACGTGCGTTTCCTTCTCTCCAATTTTAATATAATGCCACAACTCAGCTAATGTAAATTGTCGTAGCTCCTCTGACAACAATGGAGTTTTGCTGACTTGAACCAACTGAAGATCTGATCTGAGTATCTTGTCTATGAGCTGAGAGTCTTGTGTAGTTTTCTTGCTAATAATTACTGAATATAAGCAGTAACCTTATGATTTTGAAGTTCAATCATTCTTTTCTCAATTTATAAAATTAATTTGAACACATTTTTTTAAGGAAGCTGGGTCTTTGAACACTTCATGGTTTCGTTCCTTTAACTAGTGCAAGCTATATAGACAGAATAGTGATATTATTGGCAGGGATTTATTATGTGAGGGTTCTATTAATTTTATTAATTATTATTATTATTATGCATGCACAGGTCTTGTCTATACAAAGACTGAGTTCTCGGCAAGCCAGGATGTAAATCTACTTCTCTCCACACACACATTCACTCTCTCTCTCTCTCTCTCTGTCTGGACCATTCTGCCATACGCTAAAAGTTCCCTAGTGCACACTAACAGAGATTCATAGGCTTAAGGTCAGAAGGGACCATTAAGATCATCTAGTCTGACCTCCTGCACAATGTAGGCCATAGAATCTCACCCACCCACTCCTGGAACAAACCGCTAACCTATGTCTGAGTTACTGAAGTCCTCAAATCGTGGTTTAAAGACCTTAAGGTGCAGAAAATCATCCAGCAAGTGACCCGTGCCCCATGCTGCAGAGGAAGGTGAAAAACCTCCAGGATTGGCCTCTGCCAATCTTCCCTGGAGGAAAATTCCTTCCCCATCCCAAATATGGTGATCAGTTAAACTATGAGCCTGTGGGCAAGATTCACCAGCCAGCACCCAGGAAAGAATTCTCTGTAGTAACTCAGATCCTACCCCATCTAACATCCCATTCACCAGACATTGGGCATATTATCTGCTAATAATCAAATGAATTAATTGCCAAAATTAGCTACCCACATACCCTCCAAAAGCTTATCAAGCTTAGTCTTGAGCCAGATATGTCTCTTGCCCACTAATCCCTTGGAAGCATGTTCAGAATTCACTCCTCTGATTAGAAACCTTTGTCTAATTCAAGTCTAAACTTCCTAGTGTCCAGCTATATCATTTGTTCTTGTGTCACATTGTACAAGCTAAATATTCCTCTCCTCCTGATATTTTATCCTCTGATATATTTATAAGAGCAATCATCTCTCCTCTAGGCCTTCTTTTGGTTAGCTAAATAGCCAAGCCTCTGTCTCCTTTCATAAACAGGTTTTCCATCTCGGATCATCCTTAGCCTTCTCTGAACCTGTTCAGTTTGAATCATGCCTCTAAACATGGAACAGAACTGCACACAGTATTCCAGAAGAGGTCACTAGCCTGTATAACGGTACTAACATCTTCTTATATTTTATTTGGAAATACCTCGCTGATGCATTCTAAAACCGCATAGCTTTTTAACCCATTCACATTACGGCTATAGTCATTCTGTGATCAACCAATCTCCGAGGTCCTTCTCTCCTCTTGTACTTCCAACTGATGCGTCCAATTATAACAAAAATTCTTTTGTTAATCCTAAATGCATGACCTTGCACTTTTCACATTAATATCCTATTGACTATTATTCCAGTTTACAAGGTCATCCAGGGTCTTCCTGTATGATATCTCGGTCCTTATCTGTGTAGCAATACTCCAGCTTTAGTCCACAACTTTAGTAGCACATTCCACTTTTTGTAAGGTCATAATAAAATAATAATAAGTCTGATTCCCAAACCGTCCTGAGGAACTCCAACTAGTAATTCCTTCCAGCCTGACAGTTCACCTTTCATTAGAGCCATTGAGTCTCCCCTTTAACCAGTTCCTTTTCCACTTTTCAATTTTCAATTGATCCATCTTTCAATTAACTAAAGTTCCCCATGTTGGAATGTATAAATGCCTTATGAAGACGGTAAATTAGATCCACTGTGTTTCCTTGTCTAAAATCTGTTTCCTTCTCAAGAAGGAGATCAGGTTGTTTGGCACGAGGCTACCTTTTGTAAACATGTTTATTTTGTCCCAGTACATTGACCTCAAGTCCTTAACTACTTTCTTCAAAATTTTTTCCAAACCTTGCATACTACAGATATTCAAATAACAGGCCTGTAGTTGCCAGATACGTTTTTTCCCTTCTTAAAAATAGGGACTATGTTAGCAATTCTTCGTTCGGTACACCCTGAGTTACTGATTCATTAAAAATCTTGGCTAATAGGACTTGCATTTCATGTGCCAGTTCCTTGAATATTCTGGATGAGATTATTGCCCTCCAATTTCATCCCATTAAGCTGTTAGAGTTCGGCATCTACTCGATGTGGTAATATCTACCTCCTATCCTATTCCATTTGTTCAACTCACATTACCTAAGCTTCTCATTAGCTTATTAAAGACTGAGCAAAGTATTTGTTTAGAATTAGGCCATGCCTAGATTATCCTTTAACTTCATTCCATCCTCAGTTTTTAGTGATTCACTTCTTTTTTGTTTTCTTCTTATTTATATCTATAGAACTTTTACTATTGATTAATTCTCTTTGCAAGTCGCAACTCTACATGGTGTGACAGATCCAAACAGTGGTACAGAGTTGGTAGAGGGCAAATTATCTGTCCTGGTGAATAGTTTTCTCTCCTGATGACCAGAGCAGGGCTGCCTAGAAGTAATCGGAACCTAGCAAACAATTAAGTAGACAGCTGATTAGACAACTGCAGCCAATAAGCAGCTAATCAGACCTGGGTTTAAAAGGAGCTTACCAGTCAGGAGGTGGGGACCAGAGGAGAGAAGTGCGTGTGGAGGAGTGGAGCAAGAGGTGCAAGGTGCTGAGAGTGAGAGGGTGTGCTGCTGGAGTGACATAAGGAGTAGAAGCATTATCACATCAGAGTGGAAGCCTGTGGTGAGATAAAGAAGTGTTTTGGAGGAGCCATGGGGAAGTAGCCCAGGAGTTTAACTGTCATGCAGCTGTACGGAGGTACTATAGACAGCTGCAATCACAGGGCCTGGGCTGGAAGTGGAGTAGAGCGGCGGCCTGGGTCCCCCAAACCTTCCAACTCCTGGAATGACCCACGACTGTGGGAAGATCACTGAGTGAGCAATCTGCCAATAAGCGCAGACCCACCAAGATAGAGGAGGAACTTTGTCACAATGGCTTTGGCCTTTTCTCACTTATATCCCTTAATTTCTCATCATAGCTTCCTTCTATCACTCATCTTCTACTCCTTGTAGCTTTCTGCTTTGTCTTAACACCTCTCTGAGGATGACTCGTATTGCTCATCCCTTGGTCTACACATCTGCCTATGATTTTCCCCTTTTTTTGATGCATCTCTGATAGTTTCTGCAACTTGACTTGAAGTATTCCAGCCTCCTCTGCTTTAGATCCAATTTTCAGTCCAATCCACTTCCCAACTAATTTCCTTAATTCTTTAAAGTTAGCCTTTGAGATAAAAAAAACCTAGTCCCAGTCATTATTTGTGTTTATCCTTCCGTCTAGTATTGAACTGAATTAGCTCATTGACTTCGAACCAAGTTGTCCCCTACAACCATTTCTTCTATGAGGTCTCACTACTAACCAAAACAAATCTAAAATGGCATCCTCTGCTTGTTGGTTCTTCAACTACTTGTGAAGGAATCCATCAGCTATCCAATCCAGAAAAATCTGAGCCCATATTATTACAACTAGCACTTGTCCTCCAGTCTATATCTGGGAAGTAAAGTCGCAATGATACTACAATTCTCATTATGTGTTACTTTCATTAACACATTAAAGAATTCTATTCCATATCAAATCAGATCCTGGCGATCTATAGCACACTCCAAGACTATCGCGGCATCTAGTAGCTTTTCCCAGTGTGAATTTTGCCAACAGACTCTTCTATCAACTCCACACCTTTGCCTTTATTTCTGACTTTCCTAAACAGCACACACCTTCAATTCTGTGCTCCAGTCTACGACTACTATTTCTACCAGTTTCTTTTATCCTATAAATTCCGTTTCACTTCTGTACATACGTCTAGTTCTCATTTTGTTACACTAGGCTCCTCACTTAGTGTACGAACATCTTAATCTTGTTGTTTGGCTTCACTGACATTCTTTACCTGATTAGGAACAGACATTTACCACCAGTCATCCATATTAGAGTGGTTACTACACTACCCTTCCTCCTTATGTCCATTCTCCTATCACGGTGTATCCTTTCTTACTTTGTTTCCTTCCCTTTCATGTTAATTCTTGGTGTGGAGTTACTGGACATCCACACATCTCCTCAAAATTCCTAGTTTAAAGCTCTCTTAATCATTTGTGCCAGCTCCGTCCTAGATCTATTCCCTCCTTATTCAGGTGAGCCATCCACTGGAGACAGTCCTCTGTCCATGGATGCTTCCCAGTGGCCAACACCCAAAGCTCTCCTTATAGCACCACTGCCTGAGCCAATTGTTGATCACCATAATCTTGTCACACACTTGTTTCCCTTCCTCTAGGAACATGCAGAACCCTCTAAGATCATCTGAGCCTTGATTTCCTTAAGCATCTTCCCCAGTCTGGCATAGTCTCACTTGAGACGTTCCAGCGAGAATCTAGTTGTATCATTCATTCCCACATGAAGGACAATAAGCAGATTCTTTCCCACTCCCCTTAGGATCTTTTTCAGCCTCAGGTCCACATTCTGTATCTTAGCACCCGGCAGACAGCACACCCTTCTGTTCTCTGGATCATCTCTAGTTACAGGCCTGTCTATTCTTCTCAGTAAGGAGTCCCCAGTCACGTAGACTTGCCTTTTCCTGGTGACAGTGCATTTCTCCAGTCTATCCCCTGTTCCCTCTGGCTGCAAGTCCCCTCGATTTCTATTGTCCCTTGCAATCCTCTGCAACCCATCCTGTAGCCTCTTGGGGCTCATATTTGGTGTTGTCTCCATTGACTTTTTGCCTCTTCCTATAGGACTAGCTGCTCTTCTCCTTCCTTGCCCTCTCACCTTCAGCGACCATCTGCTGTGCCCCTTCTTCATTCTCCAACTCTGCAAACATGTTCTTGAGCTCTATTTCTCCTTCACTGGGCCGTCTTTTCCTCTGCCTGGTTCTCTTAGTCACATGCTTCAACCGTCCACTTTCCTCACGCAGCAGTCTCCCCTCAGAATTCTTTGATCCTGCTTCCATCTGCAAGTCTGAGCTTTTCCCTTTGGCCTCATCATGTCTTTCCTCTATCATCCCCTCGAACCCCCTTCTAAACTCGACCAGAGTTTCCACCTGCATCTCCAATCCTCGGATCTTTTCTTCCATCAGCTCTATCAGGCAGCACTTCATGCAGACAAAACTCTTTTCAGGTACCCCATCCAGGAGCATGTACATGCCGCAGCTTCCGCATCCAGTCATCCTCGTTGTGACTTTTACTGCTGCCTCTGTATCGGTCATAGTGTTCCCACCTAAAACCTGTTAGTCCAGGAAACACAAACCAAAGCAAACCACTACCACCTACAGCAAAACAAACCTCCAACAGGCACCAGAACACCGGCAGAACACCACACCCTCCCTTCACTAGCCGGTCTATTCCTCTGGCTAGGTCTCTTAGTCTCCCCCGCAAACTCCCCCTGTAAACTCCCATTGAAACTCCCCTGTTTACAGCTCTGTTTGCTGGCTCCTATGCTGTTGTCTCATCTCACTGGCTGGCTACCTTTATAGGACCCCTAAGCAGAGAAGCCCCTTCCCCTAATCAGGGCTCAGCTTCTCTCCCAGCACACTGCCGCCATCAGCCTCCACACATATAACTACAAAATACAATACACAAAATACAAAAACCTTCTCCTCCAACAGAACTCTGACTGAAACTCCCCTGTTTACAGCTCTGTTTGCTGGCTCCTGTGCCGCTGCATACTCCCCTTTCAAAGCAGAAAGATCAAAGTACATTATACAACTCTTAATGGGCGGCAGCAGGAGCTGCAGGAACTGTTAATGAGTAGTAAACTCGTGTGAGTTAGATTATGCAAACTAAGCACTGGGGTACACAACCCCACAGTTAAAGGCAGGCAGACTGACAGTGATTAATATTATCAGCAGCCTATTATAGGAAGAGGAGGATCTAGTTTGCTGGTGTCCAGTAGGGACCAATAAGTTCATTTTGTTTTGAAAATCATGCATGAATCTTGGTAGGGCCTGGGAACATGTGCAGCATGGTGTGGTAAGAGTTCAGAAGTAATAAGTAAGTGCATAAGTTTCTTCTTCGTGTGCAAAAATGGTATTTTTTTGTGGCTTCATACTGAGCCACAGTAATAAATACTACCAGATGTTCTTTGGCTCAGTTGTCTTGAATTATTTTTTGTAAAAAAAAAAAACCTGAAGGCTAGCCTGCTGGTATCTATAATTAAGGTTACCACTGTAAGAATCTATTTTTAGTTCCTTATACCTTTGCCAAACTTTAACTATTTGGGTTGAAATTTTGGGTATCTGCCACAGGCTGATCCTCCAGGAAAATTTCAGCCAAAGTGGTTTAGCAGCTTCCAAGAACAAGACTGGGGGAAATAAATTGTTTTGCCAGTGTTAAAATTCTAGTGATCTCTTCTTTAAAAAGGTGCACCCCCATGTTTTGGAGCAAGAATTGGAAATCTGGCGGAGGGGTGGGGTGGCCTTAGAGTCACGTAAATGTCTCTTACCATCCCTGTTTAAAAATTGACCAAATTACAATCTTTTGAAAAATTGCAGTTTATGCAAACTCAGACATGAGTTTGACAACTAATGTATGTGAAGAGTCCATCTTTGCTGAGCATGCTCAAGCCTCTTACAGCTCTTAGAGATGACCAGACTCTGCATTCATCAACCCCATAGAGCAACTGGGCATGCTTCCTCCAGCCCACGGCTACAGGGGTTACACCAACAACTCACCTGATCCCTGCCTCCCTTCCTTGCATAGGGCTGGCAACACCACTCACACCCCCACGTTCCTCTGCATCCCACTTTTTCATAAAAGTGGGCATTTGTCCCATTGCTTGTGCCAACTGATCAAGTTAACAAGAACAAACAGGACAAATGCCCACTTTTGCCAAGAAAGTCAGGATGTTTGGGACAGGGCTTAAAAAAGGGACTATCCAGGCCAAAACGGGATGTATGATGGCCCTACTATTGAGATAAGGAGTCTGATAAAGGGACTGAATTGGAAGGGCAAGACAGAAAATTCCCTGGGAGTATAAGTGAAACTGGGACTTGTTGGTCAAGGAGTCTGAGAATGAAAGTCAGTAGTGGAAAAGGAGAACGGAGGGACTGGGAGTCAGTGTGAGGAAAGGAGAGAAAAATTAGATGAGGAGCCTAGACTAGGACTAAACTAGGAGTGACTGGACAAGTAGATTAGGATGAGAAAGTTGAGGAATGGAGACTGGGACTAGATAGACAAGGAATGGTAGTGGGACAAGGAGTGAAGAGATGGGACTGGGACAGATGGGAGGAAGACAAGGCAGAAGGGGTCAAGCTTGGGAGAAATGTACAGAAGTGTCTGTGCCACTACAACCCACTTCCCCACCAGAGCATGGAATAGAATTTAATATTCTGGAGTCTCAACATTCGTCTGCTGCCAACAAATATCTGGGAAATCCATTGGCAAAGTGTCTCTCTTACCTCCCTCTACTCTTGGTCCATACAGAGGAGGATAAACTGCTATCAGTTACTCCATTAGCTGAAATAGAACAGGTCAGCATGGTGGTTCTAAAGGCTCCAACTTTCCTAATGAACCATGTGAGTCTCAACATGCCACCTGAAGAAATTTCAGGAGGGGGTTAGCTTGTTTTTTAAAAAGCCTACAAAATTACACACAAACTACATGTAAGTAACATAATTAAGGATGAAAAGTCAATCATTCAAAAACTAGGAAATGCAAAGACTTAAGGTTGCATGTACAAATTTAATTTGGTGTCCTTCCACATATGCATTGAGATACCATCTTTAATTTCATAGAAACATAGGGCTGGAAAGAACCTCGAAATGTCAATTCCACCTGAGGAAAGACCAAGTAAACCTAGACAATCCTTAGCAAAGGTTTGTCCAACCTCCTATGATGGGGTTACACAACCTCCCTTGGAAATCTATTCCAGAGCTTCTCTACACTTGTAGTTTAAAAGTTTTTCCTAATATCTAATCTAAATCTCTCTGGTTGCAGATTAAGTCCATTACTACTACTTCTACCTTCAGTGGACATGGATTACAATTGATACTGTACTTTTTATAACAGCCCTTAACATATATGAAGACTGCTAACAGGTCCTCCCTAAACAGGCCCATTTTTAAAAAAAAAAAAAAAACAACTTTCCTCCATAGGTCAGGCTTTCTCAACCTTTTACCATTTTCGTTGCTTTCTCTGGACTCTTTCCAATTTGTCCACAGTTTTCCTAAGTGTGTCATCCAAAACTGGTTACTGTACTCCACCTGAGCCTCGTCAGGTCTAAGAGCTGGACAGTTACCTCCCTTATCTAACATACAACACTCCAGTTAATACACCCCAGAATGATATTAGCCTTTTTTACAACGGCATCACAATTTAAATCCTATTCAATCTGTGATCCACTATAGCCCCCAGATCCTTTTCAGTGGTACTAACACCTAGGAATTTATTCTCCATTTTGTAGTTGTGCATTTGATTTTTTTCCTTCCTAAGTTGTTCTTTGTACTTGTCTTCATTGAATTTCATCTTCAATTCAGAACAATATTCCAATTTGTCAGGGTTGTTCTGAATTCTGATCCTGTTTTCCAAAGTGCTTGCAACCCCTCCAAAACTGGTGTCATCTGTAAATTTTATAAACATACTCTCCACCCCATTATCCAAGACTTTAATGACAATATTGAATAATTTAGACCCAGGACTGAACCCTATATAACCCCACTAGATATGCCCTCACAGTTTGCAGCAAACTATTGATAACTACTCTTTGAGAGAGGTGTTTTTTTTAAACCACTTATGCACTCACCTTATAGTAATTTAATCTAGATGATATTTCCCTAATGTGCTTTTGAGAATGGCATTTCAGACTATATCCAAAGCCTCAATAAAATCAAGAGCTGTCTCGTCTACTGCTTCCTCTCACCCTTCCCCCATCCACTAGGTCAATAAGTCTGTCAAAAAGGAAATTAAGCTGGTTTGGCATGATTTGTTCTTGTTGAATCCACGCTGGCTAGCCCTTATAATCCTATTATCCTCTAGATGCTTACAAATTAATTGTTCAATACCTGAACCCATACTGGGTTTTTTCCACAGGACCCTTATTCATTGCACAAAACATACCCTCTCTGGGGATGAAGAAGGCTTGTGGAAGGGGGCTGGTATCTAGAGGACCCCTGCTTCATTTGTTGCAGAAGTTGGAAGGTGTATAGTGAATGAGTCAGAGGACTGTAAAAAGAGAAAGGAGTGTCTCAAGACTGTGAATGGCTAGCCAAGTACATAATGGCGGCTCCAGGCACCAGAGCTCCAAGCGCGTGCCTGGAGTGACAAGCCGCGGGGGGGTGCCCTGCTGGTCCCTGTGAGGGCGGCAGTCAGCAGGGCCGGCTCTAAGTTTTCTGCTACTCCAAGCAAAAAAAATGTTGGCTGCCCCCACCCCAGCCCTGGGCTCCCCCACCCGCACACCCCTGTTACCCCAGCCCTGGAATCTCTCCCCCCACCCCCTGCCACCCCAGCCCTGAGCTCTCCCCTTCCCCACACCCTGTGCGGCCCCAGCTCTCGGTTCCCCTCCCCCACACAGTGCCCCCCACCCACACAACTAACACCCGCTTGCCCCAGCCCTGGGCTTCCCCCCAGTACGCCTCATGCTGTCCCAGCCCTAGGCTCTCCCTCCCCACGCTGCCACCTCCTGCCAACCCTGAAGCCCTAGATCTCTCCCTACACACACCACCGAACTGCCCCGAGCTCGGGTTCCCCTCATTGCCCCTCCCAGTTGCAACTCCCACCGACTCCCCACCTACACCACCCAGCCCTGGGCTCTCCCCTCACGTCCACCTGCCACCCTGCCTTCCATCCAGCCCTGGGTCATTAGGTAACTTTGGCTCCGAAGGACAGGTCATTCATGCAGAATTTTGGTATGGTGCACAGAAACACAAGACAGGATTGTTCGCCCTATATAATTAACAAGAACGTCAGTAAAGTGGAACAATTTTCAGCTTGTGTGATTGGAGGATATCTGGATGCATATTATAATACTGTCCTCCATAAATGAGGAAAAGTTGAGGTCCCTTTATTATTCTTTTGTTCCACTCTTTGTTTCTATGGGGAATTTGCCAATGCAATATCACTGTCTTCCTTTTAAACAAATAAAACTACAAAAAAAAAAAGCAATGGCTATTGAAAATAGCAATTTTAGTCCTAAAAACCACTGGGAAGCATTTATTGCTCAATTTTATCCTACTTTTTCTACAGCAAGTTACAGTGGATCAGTATATTTGATTTGGGAGAAATGAGGTAACAGCTGCCCAAATTGAGTTTGAGCACTCCTGAGGGGTTCAAATCTGGAAGGCAGGTGCTAGATTCTCTTTCTGAATATTAGCTAAATCTGGAAAGGAAAAGTCAATTTTTGCTTCTATAGCTCAGAAGTGGAAATCCTCCTATGTGCCTGGTACTGTAACTAAAGCTGCCCAGGTCCCGTAGAGCCTCCCTTCCCCTACTTTTCATTTTAAATTCTAGTGGGATCCATGTACCTCCCTGGCTAGGCTTCAGATAGACAGGGGCACTGTCCATTTAGTCCACTCAATTCTTTCTTTGGGTGCTGCAAGGTGAGGTCATATAATCCAGTCTGGAGATGTCTCTCTAATCCAGTCTGGAGATGTCTTCTGCAGAGGATATCTGGGCCAAAGCTTTCTACTCCTTGGGCATACTTATTCCCCATTCACAGTGCCACCCCATTCTAGCAGTGAGCTCTCCATTCACAGTGAGCTGCAGCATGAGGTTTTAGCTAACATATTCCCTCCCCCTCCCTTTCCTGTTGATAGCGACCAAGGGAATGCTGGAAAATGTAGTTCTTTCCCTGCTCCAGGGCTGGCTCTATGGGCAGGGAGCTAACCAAGGAACTACAGCTCCCAGGGCCCCCTGTTGGGTCTCAGCTCCCCAGCTGGATCCTTGCCAGCTGCTGCCCCTGCAAATGGGCTGCCCCAAGCTGCTGTTTGCTTTGCTGATGCCTAGAGCTGCTCCTGGCAGTCAGGCAGCCTTCGGTGGCTTGCTTGCAGGAGGTCCACTGGTCCCAGAGCTTCGGAGGCAATTCGGTGGCAGGTACACTGAAGCAGCAGGACCAGTGGACCTCCCACAGGCAAGCCACTGAATCCACAGGACCGGGGACCTCCTGCAGGCAAGCCACCAAAGGCAGCATGCCTGCCGTGCTTGGGGCAGCAAAAAAGCTAGAGCCTCCCCTGCAAGTACAAAAGCAGTTTCTCCTCCCTTGGTGTTCATACCTCAACTGCTAGAAGAGGGCCTCATCCTCCCTGATAGAACTAACCTTGTTATCTCTAGATTGATTCTTGCCTGCATATTTATACCTGCCTCTGGAAATTTCCACCACGTGTCTGAAGTGGGTGTTCACTCACGAAAGCTTATGCTCCAATAAGTCTGTCAGTCTATAAGGTGCCACAGGATTCTTTGTCGCTTTTTACAGATCCAGACTAACACAGCTACACCTCTGATACTTGAGTGTCTCATGGTTAAGGCAGTGGAATTCTGCCTTAGAAAACTGGATTCTATCCCTGCCTCAGCCACAGAGTTCCTATAGAATGCTTGGCAAGTTACTTAAACCAGAGTTTTCAGAAGTAGTCACTAATTGTGTATGCCTTATTTTCTGCATGCCCAATGGACACTCTGGGGTCTGATTTTCATAAGTGCTTAATAATCACACCTGCAGCTGAAGATAATGGGAGCTGTGCTTTGAACATATCGAGTGCTGTGTAATGCTATGTATTTTGAAAATCAGGTCCTAAGCATCTCAAATTGGGCACCCAAAGTCAATAGATAATTTCAACCCTAATCTCTTTCTGCCTCTGTTCCCTCTCTGTAAAATGCAGACAATATCACCTCCTCAGCTCACAGGGTTCTTTGTGAAGCACTTGGATATTATAGTCATGAGAATCATAAAAAGACCACGTGAAAATTAGTAATTCTTTCTTCAGATCTGGGTTTGAATAGCGTGTAGTAAAGAAGGCTGGAGGCCATACTCTGAACAATGCGAAGAAAATAAAATATTGGCTAGCTGCTTATTCAAAAAGCACTGTCCATCATGTACACTGAATGAGGAGGACTTCTGTGGGGGGAAAAAATATGTGATCCTGTAACTAAAGACTGTAATCTTAATTCATACACAGAAGAAGGGCAAATCAAGGTTACATGTGCAACTTTAATTCCAGTATTTTCCAGTTTTTGAGTGCATAATTTTTCAACCTTAAAAATGTTTTCTGTTTTGTGTATAAAATTATATGAATTGTAGATTTGGAAGATTTTGATTGTCCCACAATACTTTAGGACGATTATAGGGGAATCTGGACATCAATAAGTGAAGGATCAGAAATGGACACCGTGTGGAGTCAAGCACAGGAGTTTATTATGCACAGTGTTGGTGGAGTGTCACTTTTCTTATCAGGCTCAGAGATACTGCAGAACAATTGATTAAAATAGATTATGTAGGGTGCTCATTGGGCAGAGAGAAGTGATGAGGATGGGATTTCCCAAGCCCCTGAATAGGGTCTAGCAGCAAGACAAGAAAAACACAATAAGCCAATGGTCTAAAAAATTACATAATGGCTCTGCCCATGGATTAGGTTAACATATTGCTAATACACAGATAATTTTCCTTAAACAACTCCTGTTGCAATTGTAGGTTAAATCCTGATTTTTGGGGTCCAGGGGAATGAGGTAGCAGCTCTCTTGGTTGACCAACAGGTACATTCCTGGAGATTTAAAGCAAAAAAGCAGTAATTAGTATTTAACAATAACAATTGTTTATAGTTTTACAGTTGCATTTTTGTGAACTGGGATTGGCATACATATGAGAGAGGAAGGTGTCATTACTCACATCAATTATGTTGGGCCTCTCCCTGAACTCTGTTCTGGCATCTGTTCTAGGGAGTTAATTTTGAGGCCTTACAATAACTTGCGATAAAGACACTCAGTTATAGCTCACCATCTGGAGTCATGCTGACTCCGCTCAGCGACTTGAAACGCACAAGGTTGTCTGTTTACCCAGCTTTCTCTTAGCCATGTATTATTTTTTGTCAGCTAGCCTTCATCTGGGCCTATATGAAAAGTTCTTAACAGAAACTGTAGTTAAGATTTTACAGCCACATTAAATGGATTATGGCCCTTCAGTCCGCCCTCTTGACCCTAGGGTTCCCTAACCCACCAGGTTAAATATGACAATTTTAACATTTTCAGCTTACTTTGGAGTTGCCGGTAAGGTAGGAACTCCATTAGGAATGTCAGGATGGACACTTCCCACATAATTTGGCAGAACAGCACCCAGATCCATCCCCAGGGGATTTAACCTTCACTGCCTGATTTTAAGCCTCAGAGTACTTAACACCATCCTGATCCACGGTCTCCCCTATCCAAGTGTACCTCAGACAGCCTTCCCCAATGTGTCTCTGGGCTTTGTCCATCAACTCCTCGATCTTCGCCTGCAGGGCCAGAAGACCCTCCTCTAGATGCTTACTGCCATAGTACCATCCTGGATCCCATGTCTGTGGGGTATGCAATGCCAGCGTACCCATGAGCGTGTATGGCTCACAGGCTTTTACAGCCCAGGTTGCACAATCCAAAGTAGCCACACACTCTGGTAGCCCTTGTGATACAGGAGGACTTAAGGTGGACATGTACGCCACTGGGCACTGTCGGTTGCCATGGAGCTGTGTCAGCACTGTGGCATATTGAGTCTTGCTGTCATTATAGTAAAGGTGGAACGGCTTTCCCATATCTGGTAAGCCCAAGCTTGGGGCAGAGGCTAGAACTTGCTTTATTTTTATGAATACCTCCTCTTGTTCTGTGCACCTTATTACTGTCTCATTTGCAGGTTTTCCTCCCTCTGGTAAGTTTTTCCATCGGTTCCACCTTCTCTGAGTACTCAGGTATATATGTCCTACAGTAATTAAGGAGTCCCAGCACTTTCCAGACTTCCTTAACTGTCCATGATCTTTTTAAATCTCAAATTGCCTGCTTGTGAATGAGACTATTTTGATTCTTGCTTCAAAACTAATTTCTTTTAATATGGTTTTTGCTACCTGAGGAATTTTTTCTGTTAGCAGATTAGCATTTCTTGACCTGCACCCATCTGCAACATTGTTTTTTGTAAATATTATTAATTTACTTACTAATTTTTTTGCCTAATGCAGTAATTTTTGATACACAATAATGTTAGCAACAAGACAAACAACAGAAAACAAAACGTAAAAACACAAAACACAATTTTTGTTTTGACAGTAGATTCATGGTATTTTGGGTTTCTCTTCATCTGGTACCAGTTTTTTTATTTATTTTATTTTATTTTCTGAAAGACAAGAACATGTTTCTACTTCTTTTGGGGTGGCAGATTATTGCTTAAAATATCTCTTCCTTTTATGAATATTTTTGCTGATTACAGGCAAACAGAGGAATTACCCCCATACTTGCCTGTGTTTTTTATAGGTAGGCCAGGTTTTAATGCCTTTTACCTTTTAAGGGTTTAGAGGAAACTATTTTACTGTTCAGTTATTAAATTCATAAGGTGGTGTACCTCAGTTTTCCTTTTTATACAGTAGATCAGGTATGTTCTTTATCTGCAGCTCCTTTGTGCTTCCATTTATGGGCAGTTCTCTCCCTTTTTTATTAGTGAGGTAATTTACATCAACGCAGATGCTTTCTGGCTTGCTTTTGGATTCAATGCCGTTATCAGCTCAGAGATTCTGTCTTAAAACGGACACAATCAACTTTCACCAGAGTTATGATTACTTTTAACTTTTAACTCCTGCTTCCAAAACACACATCTATTTGAAAAAGAAAACTCCTTTTCGAGTCCTAATAGGATTGTTTGCATTTCCTTTACCCCTTCTACAATATACACTGCACATGTTCTGGGGCAAATGCACATCTTTTTTTATAGTTTAACTTTTATAACATTATAGTAACCATATTAATTTTTACATAAGGTGTAACTGTTTCTTTTGTGCTTACAGAGGTTTTATGTACTCTTATTAACATGACAGTCTGATTACACAGAGCCATCTTAAGGCTCAGTGTTTTTAACATTACTTTTTTATTATTTTTGTTCTATGCACCTTACCCCTGCTGTTGCTTTAGAGGGGCACCGGCTTTTTTTTTACTACATGTTTTTCTTTACTACAGCTTTTATTTGCTATTTTGTTGCCAAAAAATAAATTTAGAATTTAGACTAACTTCAGTGCTTGTGCAGTGCTTGTTCTACTCTATTGAAATCGACAAAATTGAATCAGTTTATGCCAGTGGTGAATTTCGTCCTAAGATTATCTTTGTGATATTCAGACAAATTGCTTGTTGAACAAAAAAAAAGTAAATAGGAAATGCCAAATTTCATTCTTTTAGCCAAAAAGATGATAATTTTGCTTAATGTATTGGAGAAGTTATTAAACAGTTTCTTATTAAAGATGGACGTGTAAAGCTGTGATCAGTGAGATCTAGGACTATCTGCACATCTAGGCAAACTGCATAAGTTAAAGCAACTTGCATGGTTGGGCTTCATTCTCTCCTCTTTATGCATTTGTGACTTCCCTTTCAA
This sequence comes from Chelonoidis abingdonii, assembly GCF_003597395.2. Classification (NCBI taxonomy): domain Eukaryota; kingdom Metazoa; phylum Chordata; order Testudines; family Testudinidae; genus Chelonoidis; species Chelonoidis abingdonii. The sequence continues at coordinate 175,744,179 of NC_133769.1, read as the reverse complement.
TTATGACATATCTACAGGATGGTGTTTTAATCTATGTCCAAAATCTGCGTGAAGAAACTCAGAGAAATTTGGGTTCTGATGACTGCAAAGTTCTACAAAAATCAGTGTTTGTACAGAAAGTGAATTCACTGGAAAAATGAGGGAAATTAAACTTTTAAAGAAATAATAGCATGGTAATGATAAATACAAGCTAAGTGTTCTCTTTAAAATAATTAGCTGTAATAATAAAAATAGCAGATGAGAAAAATGTGGGAAAAACATCCTCCTTTAAGGTACCATCAATGTGCATAGAGTTTGTAGTTCCACAGCTGTGTCTCACTCTACATTACAATGCTGCCACTCTGAAACATTAATAGAATATACAGTTTAGTATTAACTTTGGCACTATGTCTTGACCAATATATCATCTTCATGTTTAATTTTTTCTCTCCATGGTGATACTAACATATTTTTACTCTCTAAGGGCTGATCTACACTACTGCTTAAATCGATGTAACATACATCACTCAGCGGTGTGAAAAGACACTCAAGTTATATTGACTTAAGCGCTGTCCACACAGGTGCTATGTTGGAGGGAGATGCTTTCCTGCTGACATAGCTTCCACCTCTCACGGAGTTATTATGATGAAGAGAGAGAACTCTCCTGTTAGCATAGCATGTCTTCACCAGGTGCATTACGATGGCGCAAACACATTGGTACAGTGGCACTGATGTAGTGTGATAGGGTAGAATTGCCTTTAATGTCATTAGAATTGGAGCTGGTCAAGATTTTTATTTATTTATTTATTTTGTCAGAAAATGATTCATTAAAGCTCAAACTTTATATCTGTTTTGATTAAACTTTTGTTGGCAAGATTTTTGGGGGTCCAGGATGAAGGGTGGAAGGTGGCCAATGGGGTGGGGGTGGTCAGAATGCCAGCCAGTTACAGCAACTAAGCCACAATAGTCTGGCGGCTGGGGCACTCATCTGAGATATGAGAGACTTATGTTCAAGTCCCTGCTCTGCTTGTTTGAAGTGGCAACTTGAACTTTCACCTGCCACATCTCAGGTGAGTATCCTAATCACCAAACTATTGGTTATTCTGGGTGGTGAGGTCTCTCTCTCTTTCTCATTTCTTTTGTCCCACTGCAGAATGGGGAACTTTTCTGAAATCTCACAGTTTCACAGGATGACAAAAGCACTTCCCACCCAACTCTAATTAGAATAGTGATAGCAAAGTCAACTCTTCTAATAGTGGTACCTGCTGTGAGATAGCCATTCATCCTATCTCGTGCATCTTTGGAGACTTACCATGTTCTTCAAACACCATCTAAGCATTTTGAAACATAATTATTTGCATAGAAGTGGGAATCTTAATATGATATCCTGTAGCAGTGTCCTTATGGAGTGATCATAGCCCCACTCCACAATGCTAGATCGCTGCCCTCTCCATGTCCCTCTAACAGGACTATGTACTTCAGTAAAACTTGGACTCGTTACAAAGCTCACTGAATACCTGTCTGCCTCCCTAATCATTTGCATGCTAATATTTTTATATACATTTAGGCTGTTGTAACATTTATTCTGCTGATATTTGTTTTTCTTCTTTCTAACCTCAGGCCACGCATCTATTTTTTTTTCTTTTAATGCCTAAAAGCCTTTTTTCCTTCTATATGGCTTGATAATGAGAAGTTCTGAATACCTCTTGTCAGGAGTTGAGTGTCCTCAGTTCCCATTAATTAAACATTGATAGCAGTTGTCATTCTGCAGGAGTCTCTCAAAATGTCACAGCTTGGAGTTTTGTCTCTCTAAAATAAAATAGTTAAGTTTTCTCCTCCTAATCAGAATGTTATAAATTTTCTCCTCCCAATCAATTTTGCCTGCCCTTCTAGATTGTAAACACATCTGTGAACATTCCTAACAAAAAATTTCCTCTGGTGAATAACTTACTGTGGTAACATAATGAAAGAACCATTCAGAAAATGTTAAATCAAATAGGAAGCAGCAATCTAGCACTGCATAGCTTAAACATACCTGGACCATTATTTGGAAATTTACAGCTTTCTACTATTACATGAGTTGAATCAAATGAGCATCTTTTTTTTTTGTCCCGTATTTCCAGGTTTCAGTTATACTTTAGTCTGATTCTGGTGTAAATCTGCAGACAACCTCTCACAAAATTCCCTTCTTATCTGCTGACCAGGTACTTTTTGGTAGTGCTGATCTGGCATCTCACTCTTACATCTGCACATAGAGCTGGGGAGGGGAAGGGGGCTAAGTCGCAACTCAAGTAGACATACTTGCACTAGCTCTCTTTGAGCCAGCATGCTAAAAATAGTAGTATAGCTGTGGTAGCATGGGCTGTGCGAGTAGCAGCACAGGCTAGGTGCTCCAAATATATATCCATGGGATTCAGGTGGGCTTGTACTCAGGGCTGTTTAGCTGTGGTAAAATGGGCTAATATTTTTAGTGCACTAGCTCAAAGAGACCAGCACAAGGATATCTGCTCAAACTGGGAATCAGACCCCTTTACTCCAAATGTATGTCCGTCATGATGCTACCTTTATGTGCCATATTGAACCTGAAGAGAGAATTCGAATAAAAGTGACTCCGTTATTTAGGAGCTACAGAATGTGCACCTACAACTAGGCAAAATGCGTATCACAATGTATGTTCAAAGTGTGTTTTCAGCACTGCTGGAGAGTGTAGAAACAGATAACAAAACATCTTTTAATCCCTGAAAATGTGGAGTGACTTACACAGCGACATAAATCATAATAGGTTTCCACATTCTTGGTAGTTCTTAGGTCCTGGATAGGGATATCTGGAAGGGAAATGGTTTGGATTCATTATGTAGACAGTAACAAAGTTTGGCTAGTATAATAGAAAATTTCCATCCTGAAGTTCTCATAGCTCTTCAGAAATTATACCCACTTCATTAGATAAAACTCAGGATTCAGATCTGAACTTTGCACCTGAGTTCAAATAGGTTTGGATTCACTGATCTGGTATGGCTCTGCCTCTGTGCATAACAGAAGTAGAGAGGAATATATCTGAGCTAAGGACACCCAGGCCAATCTCTACTCTTATTAAGGATAACTTGGGATCTTTAATATCCACACAGCAGACAGGACCTTGCTTGCTTCTCATGTGGAAAAGCACCACACTGTAAACTGTGTGGTACTAAATTTCTCTCTCTCTCAAATAAGAGGTCTTTGAACCTGTGGTCACAGGCCAATATTTTCTCTTGTGAGCAAGAGGAACTTTGACACTTTATTGATATTATTGAGTAACTTTCTCTTTCTTGGCAGTACTTACTGTGCATGGGCAAAAAAAGGCCCGTTAATTTATGTACTCACTGTAATTAACCTCATAATCAATATATCTTATTTTATGTGCTGGTATTCTATGGAATTAGCATTTAAAAGAATCCTGCAATTGCAGTGAGGCAGCAGTTAATTACAGTCTTTATCTGGTTATTATTCCACTTTTGGCAGTGGCTAATATAGATATTGAATGAAAACTTGCCCTGTATATTTTGCTTGGACCTACTTGTTGTTAACCCAGAAACATTTAATAATAAAGAAGTTTGAATTATGTTTTTGCAAATTTATCTGATTCCTTTAGCCCTTTTTTCTGTTCACTAATTATCTGTAAAGAGGTTGTGACTCTTACAGATGTACTTAATATTTATAGCTATTGAAATAGCTCACAGAAATAACTTTTAGCCTATAGCAGAATTCCTTAAACTTTTGATGGCTGAAATTTGATTAAAATTAAATCAGTCACATAGACCTTTCAGTCCTTCCACATGGTGTTAAAAACCTACCCCTAAGGAGCAGTCGTTCAGAACAGATTATATACCTCATAGTAATATGATGCTGCTTCTCCTTTCTTATATAATCTGTGAGATTTAAAGTATTATCATTGACTTCTGAGTTAGTTCTTACTGAAATAAGTGGCACACTTCACTACTATTGTTGAGGCTGTTTGCAAATTCAGGCAGTCATCACAGCATCACTTACACCTGGGTTGTGATTTTATTTTTTTTATTTTTTCTTTGCAGCCATAACAAAGATACTTTTCTTTAAAATGAAAACTGAGATGGGAGAATAATTGAGGCCTGTCAATGCCTCTCCTGGCTGTTCTTTCACATCTCTAAAGGAACATCACCCCACACTTTAGGAAACAGTGGCTCAAAGATCTTTTGTATTGATCTGAGTATTTGCTACCTGTGGTTCACTATCTGTGTTGTGAGACTAGTCACAAGTCCTGTGGTATTGTTTCTGTTTCCTGGCCTAACCTACATAGACAGATGTGCCTGAGAAGAAATACTGAGGCTTTCATGATATTAAGGAGAAAATATTTTAAGGCAAGAGTAAGCAAGCTTATAAGAGATAAGCAGGCCTAGGGCAACTAAGGACACTCTTTTAGTTTTTCCCTTTTCTCTCAAATTAGAAATGACACTATATATGAGTAATTATTTGGACCCCAGACTTACAAAAATATCTGAGTTCCTCCCCCTGTCTCTAGGAAAGATGGGGTTAAGCTGTGCTCTACACTTTAAAATGTGACTAGGGTTTTGGGGGTCCACACTGAGTGCACAATTTAAGATACTTTAAACAGGTCTGCTTGCCAGTTGGCTAAATGACCTTAAATAACTCTACGCTCGCTGTCTTTTGTTGACTAATATATGCTGGCTAGCACACATACATGTCATATTAATAATACATGTAATCTAGTTTCACATGATGTACATGGTACCTTTTACTTTTGAACACGTAGGGTATAAAAAGATTTTTAGGGGTCTAACTTTGGAAGCACATATTTTGCATGAGATGGATGTGATGTCGCTGCACAAGACAGCTACCTGGGGACTGATGTCATATAGAACCTTTTCCCTATATGATATTAGTATTGGTGTGTAGCAATAAATCTGACTGACATTGGTTATTTGGTCTCTTGGGTCTATTTTATAATTAACCTATGTGTGGGCAACCAATTGACTATAAAATTATCAGCACTTTCTTATCTCCCCTTAAGTCGCTCCTCTGCCTTGATGTATACAAAACATTAACAATGGTTAGGCATTTAAGGTGCTGTATCTGCTGTTTAGCACGCTGACCAGTATCGTCTCACTTTTTCTTTGTGCTCCTCTTGTCTGTATGAACCTGTGTGTGGTTTATTTTGTTTTGGGGTTTTTTTATACTTAGTTTGTCAACTCTCTGAGGCAGGGACCATCCTTTGTTCAGTGTTTGTACAGTGCCTAGCATAATGGGGGCTGATCCCTCAGAGGGAGCCCAAAGTGCTATCATAATACAAGTAATAAATTCTAATGGTCCTCTGGAGAGTAGTATAATTCTTTCATTTAAAGAAAACTTTCTTCTATGAAGAAAGAGAAACCTATATTAACTCATACATTTGCTTGTGCATATTGCCCCAAAATAAGGGAAGGGGGGCATATACTTCAGGAGGACGTTTTATATTGAAGGGACTTTTAATATGCTAATTTATGTAAATATAAAGAAAGCAAAATTAAATAAAACACTTTCAGTCTTGCACATTAGGATTTCCTACAATTCAACACAATCAATTAGTAAAACTGTGCTTTAAATTAAAGTTTGCATCTTTTTTTAATGGATATGGCTCATATGAGTTGAATGAATAAATAAAGATTAATGAGCCCAAGTAATTATGTTAATCATGTTCATAGAATGAAATTGCCTTATGATGAAACCTTCATAAAAATGTATTTATGGACTGTCAACAATATGTTCTAATGGCTTTGAAGAATCTTGTTTCTGCAATCTACAGCATATGTTTTTAAAGGAATAAACATGACAGTTGAAAACCTTTGAAGATGCCTTTGGGTGTGTATTTAAATACATATTGAAATATGTTACTAATCTAAATATTGATAATCCTCAAAGATTATTCTTATTTTGGTAACTGTATAACAAGTTGTCATAGCTTCCCTACTCAGATTTGAACCTTAACGTTCATAAACTGAGAAGCTAGCATGAACCCTCTAAGCTTAATTACCAGCTTAGATCTGATATCGCTGCCACCAGCCAAAAATTCCAGGGTTTTGGCTCCCTCTGGTCCCCCGCAACCCGCTTCCCTGGGATCCCCAAGACTCAGAGGCCTGAGTCTTACCACAGGAAGGGAATAAACCATTCCCCCACCTCTCTCCCACCAGATCCTCTCTGGCTAACCTGAGAGTTACTGAGCAACCTGTTACATACAATACCAAAAGCATGTCTCCTCTCTTCCACAAAGAGACAACCCGAAACCAGGAAACAGAAAAGTTCTATCTCTCTTCCCCCTTAGTTCTTCCCACCATGGGACATCAGAGAGTTAAACACAGACAGCAGTTTCCCCTCCCCTCTGTCTTTCTTTCTCTCCCCCCCCCCCGACCGCCCCCCCCCACCCCCCCCCCCCCCCCCTCCCCCCCTCAGAATTTCTGGGTCAAACTAGAAAAAAAAAAGTCAACCAGGTCTTACAAAGCAAAACTTTTAATAAAAAAAGAAGCAAAGAATAAATACAGTTCTCTGAAACCTAGATGGTAAGAACAGGGTTCAACTGTATAGAAAAGAATAAACAATAGAAAAAGGATAAACAGCCTACCCAAACAATACAATTTAAAGTACTTATAGCCAAATACACATAAAGACTCCACCAGCCAGATACACAGATGCAAATACAGCAAAACAATTTAAAAGACTATACTTTTGCTACCTTTGTACTGGACACTGGGAAACAGAAGATTAGAAGGACTGGAAATAGATCTTCTCATAGCTGAGAGAGCACAGACAGACAAAGACCCAAGACCAAGAAAAACCCACAAATTCCCTCCCTTAAGCTTTGAAAAATCCAGTTTCCTGATTGGGCCTCTTGTCAGGTGTTTGGTTCTCTTTGTTAACCCTTTACAGGTAAAAGAAACATTAACCCTTAGCTATCTCTTTATGACACAAGTGTACCTGGATTCACTGTTATACACTTAACGCCCTGTTTGAAGAGTAATTCCTGTCATTCTATAAATGTTTGAATGTACATAAAGTGTAAAAAAAGCTAAAATGCATGTTGAACTTTGAGTGTTCAGTCTATTTATTCTCGAAATAAAAACCAAAACAGAGACTCCTGTGATATAAACAAAGGAAATACAAAAGAATATTAAAAATGAATGCAATAGGAGCTGACTAGACTTTAATAAGAGATGGGCCTGAACCAACACCTTGGATCTCCATACCTGCAGCCTTCAGGAAGCTCATAACAGTAGCCCTATTCCTACTTCAAATAGTTAATGTGTTCATACTTCTTCATTGTGATAAACTGAATAAAATATTTTCTTCCTTTCCCATCCCCCTACCCCTGCCCCCTCTGTGGTGAGCCTATTAACCAAAGCTCCTTGTCCTAGCAGCTGGGGCTGGTGTCGTACCTACATAGGTCTGAAGGAACAGAAAGTCACATCTCTGGAGCCCGTTCCATTAAAATGCCAGTGTGACGATCTGACACTAAAACATATATCATACATACCCCTTTGGAGACCTGTGTTTTTTGTTTCTGTTTTTTTCTGTTGGGCTAGTGAGGTGGTTGCTGGTCTGCTTCACATGGATTTGTAGTCAATTAAGTATATCACCCAAAAGCCAATGGTGCTGTCTTTTACTTCTCTGAGTCAATTTATTTTTCTTTTCAAAATGTTCAGAATGTATTGCAGGTTTCTCAGTTTGAGCAAAATCTGAAATGTGATTCTGGATGTTTTCATAATGTACTGACTGGTGCACTAATGCTTTCTACTTATTGGAATATCAGAATGGTTTTGTTTGTTTGTTTTATGGCTAACATCTAGAAGAAATAAACAATAATACTACTATAAATATGAGTGAAGGGAATCTCTTTTAGCAAAAATTAGCTTTTTGGAGGGGGTGGCGGTGTTTATTTGAGAGCTGAAAATCCTGTGTTCTATCACTGATGCCATCTTTGTGCAATTTAGCTGAGGAGTATGATCTGTTTTGTATAGCTGAAGACTCGTAAGTGTGAGATTTCTACAGAGATCTTCATGCCCTGTTAAAGTCACAATGACATCAACATTAATAATTATGCACAGCTCTAAATAATGAGTTCATCCTTTTCCCTAGAATACTCAGCCTGGAACACACCTTTTGAAAGTCACTTTCTTTGCTTGTGTGCAAGCTAGTCAGTAGTAGTCACTCAGACCAGGAATCATAAGCCATATCCATCCTTTAATTACCTCGTCATAGTCAAACAGGGGTCGCACGCTGAGTAGAGGTGATCTGTGAAAAGCAAACTCAACACAGCAGTTAAGTTGACTGCGCCACTGAAGGCTATAGTAACGACAGTGAGTGACTGCTGATATTGCTAACATAAAAAGCAGAGTGTAGAATGGAAATAAAGAAATGATTCATTTGCCACATTACCAGTCAGCTGTGTCTTGCTTTAGGCAATGGCACACATGCTAGGTTTAACTCCTGCCCCCCTTTCCCCTCCCCTACACTTCAGCATTTTTCAAATTGTTCTGAAGTATTGTAATAAGTAGCATAAAGCACTGTTCTAGTATGTTCACTAACATTTCTAGATAGAGCTTCAGTGCTATCCTGTGTAATTCATTTTTGTTGAAGAAAATCCTAAATAGATATCCTGACTGGCTGTCACTTGATCTAGTACATGTTGTTAAAACAATGCCAACATCAGTAGTAAAATATCAAGTGTGAGGGCCACCACCATTCTCCTCATGATATCCACTTGTCGGAGTGGCTGCAGAGCAGTGGGTTTCAACCTTTCATTTGTGGAGCCTTAAAAAATTTCAAATGGAGGTGTGGATCAACTTGAATATGGCCAGTACAGAAACCTGTTGAGACCACAGATGCTATCATGAAAGGCTTAATTGTGATCCAAGCAGCCAAGAAATTCCCGAGTTAACATTTATTATTCATTTTAGCACTTTGAAGAAAATTCATAATCACCTTCCAAAGTGTGTGTGTAGCGATCACCTCACTTGTCCCATTATTGAGCTGCTGCTATTCCTGGACTGGAAGGTAACAATTGTTCAATAGTACTTTGTGCTGTCTAGGACAGGAAATGAAGACAATATCATGCTGCAGGGAAAAATTAGGGAATAATATAATAACCTCAGTGTCTTGGCTAAATTTCCAGGTAAACACCCATATTTTTACAAAAAGTGATGTAATGACAACAAGCATTTAGGAGATAAGATCTGTATTGAATTTGAAAGAGCACGCCTCTAGCCATGCAATGCTAATATTATACTTAATATTTGTGGACCTCCCAGTATTGTTATTTGCATAGAGAGGTGTTTTTATAATATATATCTGTGGTATTCTAGTCACGATTTATGTATGACAAACAAAACTACTGATTTCTTAACTTAGTTGTTTAATATTCATATTCCCCTATGAAATGTTATAGATGTGGATATTAGGAGGATTTCTGGTATTAAGTTATTGTTTATAAGTAATAATTCATTGTAACTACTTTTTTCTGTTAACAGCTACTGTTTAGCAGCAATGATTTTCATTAACAAATTGCTTTTTCAGCTTAGAAATACTCATGTTAATTATTGCTATAATTCTTTGTATTGTTTTTGGTTTGGTTGTTGATTCTTAATTATAATATAACTTTTTTCTGGTAGCATAATGCTCTATGGAAGTTTCTTATAGAAAATTCCTTTAGAATTGAATACAAATTTATCTCTAAGTGGGGGGCTTTTGACCTTACCAAATTAATAGAAAATAGTATTTCTGCTGTAGAAAAGAAAACCTATAGAAAAGAAAACCTATACAGAATGCTCTCCTTTCTATTAAATCCCATAAGTTTTTTATTTTCTATGTAACACAATCATATAGAAACCCTGTTAAATGTCATTAGAGCCCTATTGGTTTCATCCTTGCATTATTCTATAAGCTGTTTCCATCAGCATAGCAAACAGAAATTGCCATTGCGAGGCTATCAAACTTTTGTATGTAGACTGCACCTTCTTAGGACTTGCCTTCACTACCAGGATAAGTCGATCTAAGTTATCCTACTCCTGCTACATAATAACATAGCTGAACCCTGCGTAGCTTAGGTTGATTTATCCCATTGTCTTCACTGCACTGCACCGATGGGAGACGGTCTCTGGTTAGCTTACTTTACTCTTCTTGGAGAAGTGGAGTACCAGGGTCAACCAGAGTGTGCTCTGCCATCAATTTAGTGGGTCTTCACTTCTTATCATTGATGGCTAGAACATTCCTTGCAATTTTGGAATTGATCAGATATAGCAAGAAAAAAAATGAAGTGCAACAGAAGTAGGAAAAATGCTAAACAACCAGTGGGGTTTGTGGATGATTGAGATGCTAATGAAGTACTCAAGGACAATAAGGCCATTGTGGAGAAACTAAATGAATTCTTTACATTGGTCTGAGGATGTGAGGGAGATTTCCAAACCTGAGCCATTCTTTTTAGGTGACAAATCTGAGGAACTGTCACAGATTGGGATGTCATAAGAGGAGGCTTTGGAAACAATTGATAAATTAAACAGTAATAAGTCACCAGGACCAGATGGTATTCACCCAAGAGTTCTGAAGGAACTCAACTGTGAAATTACAGAACTACTAACTGGTTGTAACCTATCATTTAAATCAGCTTCTGTACCAAATGACTGGAGGATAGCTAAGGTAACATCAGTTTTTAAAAAGGGCTGCAGAGGTGTCCCTGGCAATTACAGGCCAGAAAGACTGATGTTGGTACCAAGCAAACTGGTTGAAACTATAGTAAAGAACAGAACTGTCAGACACATAGATGAGCATAATTTGTTTGGGAAGAGTCAACATGGTTTTTGTAAAGGAAAATCATGCCTCACCAATTTGCTAGAATTCTTTGATGGGGGTCAGCAAACATGTGGGCAAGAAGGATCCAGTGGAAATAGTGTACTTAGATTTGCAGAAAGCCTTTTACATAGTTGTCATAAACAGATAGTTAAGGGTTAATGTTTCTTTCACCTGTAAAGGGTTAATAAAGGGAACCAAACACCTGACCAGAGGACCAATCAGGAAACCAGATTTTTCAAAGCTCAGGGAGGGAATGTTTGGGTCTGTATCTTTGGTCTGTCTCTCGGCTATGAGAGGGATCTTTCTATCTTCAAGCTTCTAATCTTCAGTTTCCAAGTTGTGAGTACAAAGGTAGAAAAACAATAGGCTTTTATTGTTTTACATGTGTGTCACGTTGCCTGGACATGTTAAATTGTATTTTCTTTTTGATAAGGCTGTTTATTCATATTTTTTTTAATGCAATTGAGCCTGTATATTGTACCTTGGTAAGAGCCACATTTTTATGTCTTCTTTTTTTATATAAAAGCCCTTTTCTCTTAAAACCTGTTGGATTTTCTTTGCTAAGGTGAGCCTAGGGGATAGAAATCCTGTGCCGGATTACGGTCTCTCTCAGGAAAGACTGGGAGGGGGAAAAAGAAGGAGGAGGGGAAGGTAATTGTCCTCGTGTTTTGTAACTGTCAAAGGAGTTTAAGTACAGTAAATCTCAGGGATTAACCATGGAGGGGAAGCCTGGGGAGGAAGTAAAGAGAAGACAAGGGGAGGGGGGTTATTTCCCCTTGTTGTGAAATTCAGGGCATCTGAGTCTTGGGGTCCCCCAGGGAAGGTTTTGGGGAGACCAGAGTGAGCCAAACACTGGAATTTTTGGCTGGTGGCAGCGATATCAGATCCAAACTGGTAATTAAGCTTGGAGGTTTCATGCAGGCACCCACATTTTGGACTCTAAGGTTCAGAATTGGGAATTATGCTTTATGACAATAGTTCCTCACCAAAAGCTCTTAAGCAAGTCATGGGAAAAGAGGGAAGGACCTCTTATGGATTGGTAACTGCTTAAAAGATAGGAAACAAAGAGTAGGAATAAATGCTCCGTTTTCAGAATGGAGAGAGATAAATAGTGGTGTCCTCCAGGTGTCTGTTGTGGGACCATATTCAACATATTTATAATTGATCTGGAAAAATGGGTAAACAGTGAGGTGTAAAATTTGCAGATGACACAAAACTACCCAAGCAGACTGCAAAGAGCTGCAAAAGGATCTCACAAAACTGGGTGACTGGGCAACAGAATGACAGATGAAATTCAATGCTGATAAATGAAAATTAATGCACGTTGGAAAACATAATCCCAACTATACATATAAAATGATAGGGTCTAAATTAGCTGTTACCACTCAAGAAAGAGATCTTGGAGTCGTTGTGGATAGTTCTCTGAAAACATCCACTAAATGTGCAGCAGCAGCCAGGAAGCAAACAGAATGTTGGGAATTATGAATAAAGGGATGGAAAATAAGACAGAAAATATCATATTGCCTTCATATAAATCCATAGCATGCCTGCATCTTTGATACTGTGTGCAAATTTGGACACCTCATCTCAAAAAAAAATTTTTGGAATTGGAAAAGGTTCAGAAGAGGGCAACAAAAATGATTAGTGATATGGAATGGCTGTCATATGAAGAGAGATTAATAACACTGGGACTTTTCAGCTTAGAGGAGAGATGACTAAGGAGGATGTGATAAATCAAAGCGGGGGGGGGGGTAGCTCCTTTATATGGACACCCAGCCAGCCAGTTAGCTGTATAATCCCTCTTGGTAGCTGTACTCTGTTTGCTTTACCTGTAAAGGGTTAAAAAAGTCCCCCAGGTAAAAAAAAGGAAGTGGGCACCTGACCAAAAGAGCCAATGGGAAGATAGAACTTCTTTAAATGGGGAAAGAAACTTTCTCTTTGTCTGTTGTTCTCTGGAGAAGGAGACAGGCAGTAGCAATGTTATAAGCAGGAATGCTGTATTAGATGTGAACCAGGTATGAAAACTCATCTTCCATACCTAAGGAATCTTTTGGACAGGGAATGTTTAAATAGACGGGATCAGGTTTATTTCTGTATTTTGGTCTGTGGATTTTGTCTGTGCTAACCCCCAGGGGCTTTTGTTTGCTTTTAAGCTGGACCCCAAGAAAGCTATTCTTCGTACTTAATTTTTGGAATTGCTCTTTTAAAATCTAGCAAAATCTTAAGTATTGTCGTCTTTTTTGTTTTTAATAAAATGTAACTTTTTTATGAACAGGATTGGATTTTCGGTGTCCTAAGAGATTTGTGCATATGTTCTTTAATTAACTGGTGGCAACAGCTAACTTCCTTTGCTTTCTTTGTCAGTTCTTCTCCAGAGGGGGGTGAAAGGGCTTGAAGGTACCCCACAGGGTGGAATTCCAAAGGGTTCCTTCCTGGATTCAACAGAGTTTTTTTGCATTTGGGTGGTGGCAGCATTTACCAAGCCAAGGTTAGAGAAAAGTTGTAACCTTGGAAGTGTAATACAAGCCTGGAGTGGCTTGTATTAATTTTTAAAATCCTAGTGCCCCCCTTCCCTCCCCCTTCTGCACTCGAAGTGCCAGAGTAGGGATTCAGCCTTGACAGGGGGATATGATAGAAATCTATAAAATCATGATTGGTGTGAAGGCAGTAAATATGGAAGTGTTATTTACTCCTTCTCATAACACAAGAACTAGGGGTAGCCAAATGAAATTAATAAGCAACAGGGTTAAAACAAACAAAAGGAGGTATTTTTTCACACAACGCACAGTCAACCTGTGGAACTCCTTACCAGGGGATGTTGTGAAGGCCAAGAATATAACAGGGTTCAAAAAATAACTAAATAAATTCATGGTGGATAGGTCCATCAATGGCTATTCCACCTTCTCCTGACCCCCTCCCTGCCCACTTGCTCATGGGGTAAGGATTGGGGCATGCAGCCTCTTCTCTACTCCACAGCACTTCAGCTACACTTGAAAAAGGTCCTACATGACTGCACAGAGAGTGGAAGAGGGCCTTGCTTCCTCCTACTCCTTCTGCAGATATGAAGGAGCAGAGCACAGTCTTTCACTAAATCTCTGTGTGTGTGTGTGTGCACGCTCGCACAAGAGTATTTTATTTTAAGTAAAGTTAACTTGTTTCTGCTCTATGTAATTACTTTGTAGGTTGGGGAGGAAGGCAGAAATTAATTTCAGGCAACTAGATCTCTGCACCATCTATATTTTGTCCATAGTCTCATTTTAATTCACTTTCCTATCTGTAGGATACAAAGTGAAATCTAATTGTGTGAAACATTATATTAAAGAGTGAGAGCAAACTTTTCTGAAGTAAAAAAAATCATCTGAATTCTGGGCCTGAGACTTTTCCAGTTGAAGCCAATGGAAAAGTGTGCGTTAACTTCTTAGTTCAGAAAGTTTGAGCCACCTTGATCTTTCTCCCGCAGCAGACTACTCCTTTCTACTTCTTAGTATATACCAATTGGGCACTGCTCAAACTTCGGTTAGAGTGTTTGGCACTGACAGCCTGAATTCCATGTTGTTAGTACTCATGCTGGAGCCAGCTTCTGAAAAATTTCCTGTAGCTTTTATTGTAGCACTTATAGTCAGTCTTTCAAAATGTTACCAGAATATTAGTACCCATTGAGAACTTAGATAAAACAAAGCTAATCACCATGTTTTTTGTTCTCTAGGCAACCATGGTGTTAGTAGCTGTAGTTTGGGGGTGTTTTAATTTACAGCCTCAATCCTAATATTTTGCTGAAAAATGCAAAACCAGATTGAAATCCACATTTCCCCAAAATGTTGGGGAAGGGGGATTTGCTATTCAGATTTGCAGTTTTACTTCAGGCCTGTCTTTGAACGGGAAATGTACTTTTGAGATTAGAATCTGCTCTATTTCTAGAGTGCAGCTGAGTAAAGTGATTTCAAATTGTTTGCAGATTGCAGAGGGTCATGAATGATTACTGAAAACATTTGAACTGCCTAGCTTTGAAGTAAATCTGTTGTGTTGAGAGCGGATATGGTCAGGGCTTGCAAAGCCATTGGCTATTGAAAGTAGTTGCATATCTGCATTTTTCTGATCTGAAGGGTGTAAAGCTCACTTATGCTGGACAGGTGTCAGTCAGGATGATGTCATTATACAACTAATGATGATAAAAAGTTAGTATCCAGATGATTTGTTTAAGAGAATGAGCCTCATTAAATAATGAATTAGGAGGCTTTTCTTTTAGTTAAAGACAATTAAACATGAGGCTGTTTGCTTATTAAATGGATCATATTTTACCAGCTAAACTGCATGATATCTAAATTTAAAGGATTTTAGTTTTTTAAGGTGTTTGTGAGGAAGTGTCAGGGTTGGACAGGACCATACTTAAGTCTGACTCTTCATCTCACTTTCTGATGTCTCTAACAAGTGAAATAATCCATTCAGTCATTTGGTTAAGACTAGCAGGCATCAAATGTCACATATAGCAACACACACACACAAAGGCAGAGTTTCAGAGCCCAGGTCAACTGGCTTGGGCTCACACTGCAGTAGTCTTTGGAGTCCAGGCTCTGAGATCCCACCCCCATCACAGAGTTTCAGAGCCCAGGCTCCAGCCCAAGCTAAACAGCTGTGCTGCTATTGTTAGCCCCAGAGCATGAGCCCTGTGAGCTTGAATCAGTTGACATGGGCTCTGGAACTCACTGCTGCAGGGTTTTTTTGTGTGGTGTAGTTGTACCCTAGGAGTCATCTTGTCATATAACCAATAGAAGGTTATGGTTTAAATTTTCTATCTCTGGGCTCATGCTGGATTCCTGTAGTCTTGTGGCTTTAACATACTCACAAGGAAGATATTCTTAGCTGCCTGACCATGTTAGAAAGCACGAAACGCATAACATGACATGGTCCCATATTCTTATTTGATTCCAGTCTTTGCTTGTTCTTCTGATGACTGTCACTTCCATTTCTGCATTTTATTTGTGTCTAGTAACTATCCTCTTTATTTCCTACAGCACAGCAAACTCTCCATTCCAGATCATTAGATACAGCTGTAATGAGAAGGCAGCCTTCATTTTTGGATCTCTTTTATTATTCAACTTTATAGTTACATAGCAAGCAAAGTAATATTGGCACCACTAAAAGAAGCACTTTTGCAATAGAGAACTGATTTATGCTAGTAGTTATAGTTATTTGCCTTCCAAAATTATTTTCCTAGTTCTAGATGTTCTTCATATCATGTGATCTAATTTTGCTTCTAGGAACACAACTGCTTATTCTTAAAATAAAAGAGAAACTTGGTAATTGAACTTCCTGTTGAGTTCTTAAGTTGTCATGAAAATCTCTTTCCTCCAAGAGCTGAAAGATAAAGGTTTTAAGGTTTCTATTATCCTTCTTTCATGCCATCTTAATAACTCAGTGGAGAGTAAAAAGGCTCAGTCCTGGAACAGATGAGATGAGTAAGGTTAGAACATTTTATGAATTCATATTTTTTTTGTTCACTCTATTTTGAAATGTCATCAGTGACATACGATGAACTACTTCAGCAAACATTATAAGGAAATGTATCTGTACTCCAAATATGGAATCCTCTAAATTCCAAACATCAGACATAGTTCACCAGTTCTATTCCTCAATGGAAACTAATATGGGAGGGAGCAATTAAGAAAGAAAATAAGTATGCTCAACAAAACAAATAATCAAAGTGGCCAATTTCATAATCCAAGCTCTCCAGAATTAAGAGGTGGACAGACAACCATGAAAGATTTACTAAGCTGCATAGTATGTATAATAGTGGTGAGCAACATGTGACCCGTGGGCTGCATGTGACCCATCAGGGTAATCTACTGGTGGGCCGCGAGACAGAATCATCTCTCACTGATGACTCTTTGGCGTCTATCACTTTTTTTGTCAAGCCATTCTCTTATCTTTCTGACACAACATCTTTACTTCCTTATCTTTCTCTACATAGTCCCATTGCATCACACATTGTTCTTCTTGTCATGTCTCCTGTACTTTTTAAGACTTTACTTTTTCAATCAATTGCCATGAGTACAGCTGTAGCCACTCTTCTTTCTTTGATCCTCTTGGTACAAGTGAAGTTGTGGGAGCTTCCCAGTGGACATCTCTAAAGCAACCCCCTTGTCCCTCTATATCATTCGTTACCTGCTAATCTTGGAATCCATTTGAGAGCTGGATTTCCAAATTCCTCTTGATACCTGGGTAAGACAGTTTTTTCCCCCATATCAAATACAGTCTCTTTTCTTATTAGCTTGTCTTTTTAGTTTTATTCTACATATTCAGATGACAAGATAAGGATCGCTTCCTACATCAGCACTTGTAAGAGATCATGAATCCAGCAGCGAACATCTCCATCATCTGCTGACAGCAATGTGATTCAATTGTTTCTTAGTAATTCCAACATTTCACTTCCATTTAGTTTATGTTTCCCGAAATGGGGGAAGTGTCCTCCTCCACTTCCTGCAAAACACAAGGTTATACATCAATGGGAGCCAACCTGTGGCCCGCGGGCCGCACGTGGCCCATCAGGGTAATCCCCTGGGGGACTGTAAGACAGTTTGTTTACATTGACCATCTGCACGCTCTTGCAACCACGGCCACTGGGAGACATGGCCACCCGCAGACGAAAGGTGTGATCTGTAAATTACCAAAGAAAGGAAACCAACTGATGTGTGACAATTGGTAAGACATGACACTACTTTCAGTACCAGGAAAAGTGTTCTGTAGCATACTGTTGAACAGAATCAAACTGCTGCATCAATGGAAAAACCCCATACTGAGAAAGCAGGCTTTAGACCAAAATGATTGTGTATACATCACAACTTTTCCTTGAGGTGATTGATTGACAAAGTGTTTGCTTACCAGGGAAGATTAGTCTTAACATGTATAGATTTCACCAAAGCTTTCTACTGCATTCGTAGATAATCACAATGGAAGATCTTGTGACAATATGGGTTTTCTAGAAAGACAGTGTCACTTGCCAAGATGCTATATGAAGGTTCAAAATACTGCACAATGACAATGTGGAGAGACGACTCATTTCATATCACTGGGATGTGACACAGTTACATCTTATCATTTCTTTTCTGTACTGTGATAGATTACGTGATGTGGAAAGCAACATCAAAGGAAGATAAAAGATTTGCAGATGAAGTTGTTCTGTTGGACACTGATGATGCTATGAAAAAGACCAGTGCCTGCATCAAATGTGAGGCCACCACAGTAGGATCAAGAATTTGCCAAAAGAAAATGTAAGTCATGATTGTGGAAAGAAGAGTCAGTAAGGATGGTGCATATGGTAGTGAAGAATAAGGCATGGTTAACACATTTGTATATCTTGAAAGCACTATTAGGATTGTTGGCCAACTTCATAAGGAGTTAGAAGCAAGAACTGGAGGCAAGTGGAACTTTTTTGAGACTGGCAAATATCTGAAAAATTAAGAAACTTCACACAAGAACCCAGATAAATTTATACAGTGCCATTGTGATACCCACGTCGGTTATTTGTGCTGTCTTAAAAAAGTAATCAATCATCATAGTATTGCATTAGAGTGGTAGCCATGTTGGTCTGGATCTATAAAAAGCAACAAAGAGTCCTGTGGCACCTTCTAGACTAACAGAAGTATTGGAGCATAAGCTTTCATGGATGAATACTCACTTCATCAGACGCATGAGTCTGACGAAGTGGGTATTCAACCACGAAAGCTTATGCTCCAGTACTTCTATTAGTCTAGAAGGTGCCACAGGACTCTTTGTTGCATGTTATGGGAGTTGATGTAGAAATAACATGGAGTTCTCAGGAAAAAGGGGTTGGGGGAGACATGGGGTCTTTGTGTAAGCTAGATAGTCTCCTTGATGTGTACAGAAGACCTAGGTATGGAAGACAGGGTCTGGATTTCTGCCAAAACATATATTTCCCACACTGTTAAACTAAAAGATGAATTGGTATTTCCATTACACACCCCAGCTTTATTTTACAAGCATTTCAGTTTGCATTTGCCTGAAACATGGCCCATAAATTATAACCTGTGGTGGAGTGACTTGAGTTAAAAGATGAGTGTAAAAGACCTTAACTCTTGCTTTCCTGGCTTCTCTGAGTATGACAGAGATTAATGTAGTCAGATATGTTTTCTCTTTTCTTTCTGAAGAAACGTATTATGTATGTTTTAATAGTTCTTAGTTGAAAGTCAATATAGGCCCATAGCAGTTGTTTGTTGTGCATGGGTATAATTTTAAGGTGGAGTAGGGTAGAAGGTGATGTCTCCCCATATTGCAGCAAGTGTGTGAACAGCCCTCTGTGCGTGGAGAACAATGAACAATTGAAGGGGGGTGGAATTGTCCAGTAATTCTTCAAGTCCTCTAGCATTCAGTCTTACCATTCTGGTGAAACCATCTATTAGCAGCTTATCAGGAGAAGTGCTCTACCTTCCTCAGCACAGACACAAAGCCAGTAGGATTTTCCTCTTGCTGTTTTCACTGATGAGCCTTTGCCTCCTGCACCAGCCCCAGAAAGGGGAAGCTAAACTGATTACCCATCGCACTGAGAAGAGAAGGGCAGGGGTGAACAGACCTGTGGCCTTTCAAAATGGAGGGGGAAAGACTGTTGTCTGGAAGGGGTGGAGAATCAGAGGTGAGAGACTGGAATAAGGGAGTATGGGTGCGGTTGGGGAGAAAGGACTAGAGTGAGGGCAAGGGAGGGAATATGAGAGAGATGAAATGTACAGTTTGGTGAGACTAGGGTACAGTGGAGAGGGATCAGTTACTGGGATTTGATGCATGTCCTGGGAGTTAGCAAGGCCTCTTTCAAAATGAATCTCCAACACTTGGTAACAGAGCTGATGACCTTTAGAACTGTAATTTCCAGCTGGGTTATCAGCAACCTGATATCTTGGCTGTTTTGTTATATTTTCAGGATTTTAATCCTTCTATGTTTAATTATAATTTCTAGCCTAAATTTAAATAATTTTATAAAACTTTAAATTTTGCTATTTCCCAATGCATCTCACCTCAGTGATTCAAGTCCGTGGGGTTTTAAGTTTCATCCAGCTTCTTAATGAAGCTTCTTCTGGCAATTGTCACTTCATACTTCACCTCCTGAATAGTGATATTGAATATATTAAAATTAGGGACCTAAAGTATTGTTGAACTACGCCATCCCACTTAATACTAGTGTCTGGGAAAGGAGGTACTCAAATTGCCCATAAGCAAGATGGCACCATCTGAGTATGTTACACCTCAAACTGCATACATTTAAATAAATCATAATCTGAGTTGGGGAAAGGATTTGAAAACATCTAAGGGATTTTGTAATACAGGTCCCATTGAAAATCAATATTAAATCCCTCGGTTACCCCTGGAAATTTTCCCCTTATCTCCTTTTTATTTTACTCATGGGCATTCAGGCTGCAAGTATCAAAGGACCTTAAGAGGAAGTAGGTGCCCCAAACTAGTACTGGGCATTTTTTTTGGATTAATACTTTATGCAACAGAAAATGCAGTTTTGAGTCAACTGAAACTATTCACTAATTGAACATGAATTAGCCAAATAGTTTCAGCCAAAAATAAATAAATAGAATATTTTGGGCTATATTCACAGAACTAGGACAGTGGGAGTCGCGATCCCCCGGACCTGCAGATGGGGCAGGTAAACAAGTCGGCCTGGCCCGCCAGGGTCTTTCCCTACACAAGCAGTGACCCTTGTATGAGGAATCCTGCCTTATATGTTGTAGCTAGAACATTCAGGAAGACTAGGACTCAAATCCCAACTCTGCTTGATATGGAGCAAGGGCTTAGAATTGGGTCTCCCACCTCCCATGTCAGTGCAGTAACCTCCCAGTCTACAGACTGTTCTGGGATGGGGCTTTCTCAATCTTTCCTGTTGAATGTCTTCCACTCTGTATAAAATTCTTTTAATATTTATTCAAGCAGTGATTGAAACCCAGATTCCCCTCGTCCAGATGAGTCCCCTAATCACCAGACTATAGAGTCACTCATTCAGTCTCTCTCTCTCTCACCCAATGAATATTTAAGTGTTTCATACAAAGTGGAATAGCTTACACAGGAGAGAATAAAAGAGACCCATCTGTGATGGACTGTACTTGCCCTGCAATGGAGAAGGAGGTAACCCCACATGTTGGGTAGAGGAAGCAACACCCCTTTCCTCTGCTAGGCATGATTGAATAGGAGCAGATTAGTCAGGGCTGACTGCCAAGGAGAGAGGATGCAGATTGCAAGCTCCCTCCTGGACTTGCTCCTATGGGAGCCCCATATCATGGAGGCCAAGCATGCCAAGACCCAGGCAGACACCCAGCTGCCTCTGGAGGCCCAAGGGGAGATGGAGTCTCTAGGAGTCAGCAAGCTGATGATCCAAGAGGCCCAGGAGACCTGCAGACAGCCATACTGGAAGTCAGGGTAGGAAGTAACCCCGGGAATTAGACATTGGTCTGGTTGTGGAACCAGGACAAAGGCAGTGTGTTTTGGAGTGATCCCTGCTGAACTAGTCACTATCACCCCATCAGAGTTCTGGGTTGTGACCCGGTGGAGCAGGGAGGTCCCAGATCCCCCTACCCAGACATCTACCCATCTCTGCATAGAGACCCACTTCCCCTGTGGCCACTGGGCTGTGCAGCTCCGCCGGAACGGCAGCAATATCAACTCTGACCACTGGACCATACTGCCCTGAGGCTAGGGGTGGCCAATCAGACTCAGCCATGAGGCTAGAATGCCCTTCTCCCCACCCCAAAGGGCGATAGGATGTATTTGCCCCACGACACCATCCCAGAATACCCCATAGCCCAGTGATCAGGCTATGACATCCTATGCTTTGGGGGAGCACCTTGTAACCCCCATATTCCTTATGTTTATATAATCATGATCTTAAATATAAAGCATAGCTTATAAGGTATTGGGGAAATGTTATGATCTGCTGAAAGTCATTTCTCTATCCATATGTGTATATCATTAATGCATATTAAGTTATGAGAATTGTGTTGTATGGTGGTCACTAAAATATACTGTAAGTTGGGGATTCAGCCAGATATTAGCTCCTCCAAGGCAACAGCAAGGAAAATAATCAGCGCCCGAGTGGGGTGTGAAACAATCCATCATCAGTCATTATCCAGCAAGGGAACTATAATTCAATGTCTCACCTGCATGAGGCCACACCAGGGGAATTGCTCAACCTTGCCTGGAGACGCAGCAATGCCCACCCAGATGTGCCTGGACTTGTGGTGTTCGGGGAGATTTTGGCTAAACCAGTAAAGTGCCTAAACCACTATTGCTTGTTGCTGACAGTAGCCAAGTTAGCAGGCCATACTGAGCCATTCTTGCTTATTGCTAACAGTAGCCAGTCAGCAGGTCGTAAATTGGTCATGCAGCAGCCTCAGAATAACCAAGGCAGGAGGGGAGGGGGTTCTGGATGCCACAGACAGGGCAACTTGACCTTGCATCCTTCCTGCTAAGAATGTTGAAATTGCTGATCTATGTATTTTAGAAAAACAGGAAGTCTGTCTATATGTGCCCCCAGGAATGTTTGTCAAGGACCCAAGGCATGGACATTCTGAAAAAAAATTATGGTAAATTGATTACCATAAGGATATCTCTTGCTTGAACTTTAAAAACTACTTGCTTAGCAAGTTTTCTTTAAGGGATATGTAATTATGTTACTATTATATAAATAAGGGGATAAAGTTTGAAGTAACCGAACTTCTCAGAAAGTGCTCTGTAGGGATGCTACCTCTGGACGCATCTTCGGGTCCCCAATGGCAGATGGAAGCCTGGCCAGCAGAAGCCTATTACGGTGCCACTCAAAAGCCATGCTCAGCTTCGGGTAATTATCAAGAATTGGGGGTGGTTTACTAACCTGTTGTGGACATGTGTAAGTGCTTGAGACTAAGTAAAGTTTAGCTTTAAGTGAAAGCACTCTTGTGTTCTCCTATTTGTGCCAGCCATCTATCAGTCGGATGGCCGTGTCTCCTTTGATTTGTTTCCTAATACCATCTCACACAGAGTAAAAGTTACCAAGAGTTTTGGGTTGAAAGAACCCCAGGTAACAGTGTTTTCCAAGCACATGGACTGAGGGTATAAAAGAGACACAGTAGCTACATCTGGGGCCTTTCTCCTGCCTCCATCTATGCTGCAAGCAACAAAGACATCGAGAAGAAGACTGAAAACTCCAACAGAGGAGACTGGCCCAGATTTAAGGGACAAATTTGTATATTAACAATTGCAATATTCAGTGGGGTGAGAAAAAAACTGCTTAATCTAGATGTTGCCCAGTCTAATAGGGTTGAGAGATTACGATATGTGCTTACATTTTTTATTTCTTTTGGTAACTAACTCTGACTTTTTGCCTATCACTTAATAGAACTTAAAATATATCTTTTGTAATCAATAAACTTCTTTAATTGTTTATTTTACCAGTAAGTTTGCCTGAAGTGTGCGGTTAAATCTGCTCAGGTTTTGCAAAAGGTGGTGTATATCCACTTTCCACTGATGAAGTGGTGAACAAATTAGTAAATCTGCATTGCTTATCTTGAGCAGTGCAAGATGGTATATTCCTGAGGTACAGGTCTGGGAGCAGGGAGGGGAGGGAATTTGGCTCTAGTGCTACTCTCTGTGTGATTTTTGAGTGGCTCTGGGAGCATTCATGCAATATAGTTGGATGTGAGGCTCCAGATGTGGTTGTGCTGAGTGATAACGGCACCTGTAGGTGTTTGCTGCTGGTCACTAGCAGGCATTGTGAGATACCGCCCAGGCTGGAGAGAGTTCAGGGGCACAATGGTCCCACAGTCCCAGACTGCACCCCAGGGGCATCCTGTCACACAGGGAACTCCCCAGAGAGTTGGAAGACTCACATTCAAGTTCCCGCTACATATTGGGCAACTTGAATCTAGGTCTCCCACATCCTAGGTGAGTGTCCTATCCCCTGTGTTGTAGGCTAAAAGGGGGCTGCTGCCTTTGATTTTGTGAATGGTGTTTCCAGATTTCATTTGCTTTTAATAAAAGCACA
The DNA here is from genome assembly GCF_003597395.2 of Chelonoidis abingdonii. NCBI lineage: Eukaryota > Metazoa > Chordata > Testudines > Testudinidae > Chelonoidis > Chelonoidis abingdonii. The sequence goes on along the minus strand of NC_133769.1, from coordinate 175,720,325 downwards.
GTTACCCAGAAAATAAACTAAAAGTTTATTTGAACCCAAACCAATGTTGTGGGTTTTTTGTTTTACCAAGGAAACCAAAATATTTTCACTTTGGATTGATGCAAAACAAACAAACAAAAAATTAAAATGTTTTTCATGTCAGCCAAAGCACTGAAGAATCATTTGTTTGGACTTTTCTACCCAAACCACATCTAATTTCAATGGGATTTAGCCACTTAACTCCCATTGAAACTCCCAGCTTAAAGGCATGTCTATACTACAAAGAAAAACCCACAGCACCAACTCGGAACTTGAGTCAATTGAGTTGGGCTTGCAGGACCCAGGCTCCAGGGCTAAAAATAGCTATGTAGACATTCCCACTTGGGCTGGGTCTCACAACTCGGGTTCCAGCCTGAGCCCAAACATCTGCACTGCTATTTTAGCGCCACATTCTGAGCCTGAATTGATTGACCCAGGCTTTGAGACTCAGTGTCATGGGTCCTTAATAGTGGTATAGATGTACCCTGACTGTCTGTTCCAGTTCCTGTGTCCTTTTCAGTCATGAAGAAACATCCTCAACTTTTTTTCTAAATAAAATAAATCCTAAACATTTAGGAGATTTAATGACACCTTTCTCTTCTGTGCTGGTGAGTTCTGACCTTATCCTTTGATAATAAAACAAAAACCTGTCACTGAAATTTTAAGCTCATGGAAGAGAAACTGATACCGTACATATGCTCTCTTGAATGAAGCTGTCTAGTCTTGTTTAGCTGTTACCTAGTTACTTTTCTTTTATTACTACATTTGAGCCTTGTGTTACTACTGTTAGAATGAGGCTAATATGGGAAGAAGAACAGAAATAAAGTGTTTGTCATGCACAGTAGTTAGAAAACTGATCATTGTTTCTCTGATTAGGTGTAATCTTTTCTCTTAAGTAACCATGTTTAGCTATGCCTTATACAGACATAGAAATTATTTAAACTCTGGAACAAATCTATCAACTGACAGTCACATTGTACAGTCCTTCTGGGGATTTCTAGCCATAATGGCAAAAAGATATTAACTCCTCAATGCATATTATCCTTTGATGCATGCTTAGCTCCTATTACTGTTAATGGGAATTAAACATGCTGAAAGAAGGAAATATTCTCTGGTGTGTCATTTCTAAGACCATAGCTTTTAAGCATCTTGCTTTATGAAAATGGCTTATGTATTTTGACCAGTGTTAAGGAATCACTACGGCCAATTGTACCGTCTTACAACTAGGACTGTTTTGTGCCTTAAGGTGTCAGTAAGTAGCATGCGCATGCACAAAAACACACACACACACAGCTAAAATCTGTTAAAAGTTTTGTTTGGACAAATACTACCTGCTAAGGCTCATCTCTTCCTCAAATTGAGGCTGTCTTTGAGGTGGGCTATAAATTGTTCTGTATCTTATTAGTATGTTGGCTAGCCACTTCTTAATTGCAGAATTATTTTTTAAAGGCACATTGTGATAATATAAATTGTTGCAACTACTGTTAAGATTTAGAATAGGAATAATTCTTTCTTGCTCTGTAATGTGTGGGTCCTTTCCCAAAATACAGTAATTTAGATTTGTATTGAACTGTCTTGATGGTATGTTGCAGGCCATTGTGTATGTGTGGCCATATATTTTGGATCTGAATGTGTGGTGATAACTTATAATATCTACCTCCAGCCACTCCTGCAGAGGTTGCAATGTTTGGAGCAAGCTTCAAGGGGTGGTTACTATGAATCAGTTTTGATTTTGCTAAATTGAAATTATTATACTCGTGTCAGTTTCAATATACCTAGCGCATTTCAGCAGATCTCAAAGCACTTTACTGCTACAGGTGTTATTATCATGGTACTAGTCTCCTTTGTAATGGGGAGTGAATTGAGATGGGCATGAGTCAGAGTGGTTCAGACAACCAGATTTCTGTATATTTTAATATTGCTGATTCCTTGCAAGAGCCAGGTGGCAGAATCAGTGAGTGAAATGCATGCATGACCCCATCATCATGACGATAATCCAAACAATATGTTTATTGCTGAAAAGCTACCCTACAGGTTCGCTAAAACTGTATCATACTTACTGTAGAGAACTAACACCTTTTCCACACTCACTGAAGCAAATTTTTACAAGTTCTGTCTTCAGAGTAGGGATAATTACCTTCAGCAGTGCCCCTTTAATCAATAAGGTGACATTAACAGTAAAGACTGTAGGCCAAGTATCTGTGTTCTGCCTCTGAGAGGCAAAGTATAGAACTTGCAGTCTAAAGAGAAAGAAGGCTTATGTGACTTTAAGCCACTTTTGTGTCCTCCAGATCCTTGGCTGCTCCATGGGGCCAGAATTATGTAAAGTAACTTCCATAAACTTAATGGAATGTGCCTTGCCACACAGAATTGCTGTAGTGCTCCATGCCATGGCTCCACCCATGACATACCTGTTCCTGCCTGGCATATCTCCTGTACCAGAACTTGCAAGGAATACGTTGGCCAGAATGTAGTTGTTCTTTCTCAGTTCCTCTGCCCTGGAAAATTCCTTGAATGCACTCTGCTCCCCCACACTCTGGTCTGAAGTAGTTTGAAGGTGCTGACTTACAGAGTATCAGAGGAGTTGTCATCTTCTGTCTAGCAAGCTGCTTTATTTTAAAAAGGTGTGTGGACCACAGTTGCCATCTTTCATGTGGTAAATAAGCACCCTGACTTTCACAATAAGCCAAAAATCAAGCTAATCCCATTTCAAAACAAGGCCAAAACAAACCAATCCCTAAGAACCCCAACCCTCTAGGTGACTAGATTCCCCTGGTCTGCAGTTTGGAAGTGTGGTGGGCTCACTGTGCACCCTTGACTCTCTTCACCCCCCCCCCTTCCTGGGACCCAATCAAAAAAAAAGCAGCAACAAGCTATAAGCCAAAACTTGCCAACAAGCAACTCACAAGCCAATTATGCCAAAACCAAGCCCAATTTCTGCATTTTTTTCATGGGTTTGGCATGTCTAGTGTGGACATGTGCTGGGGTCTCTCTCACAGAGCCACAGGATTGTTGCTCTGACCCCAGATTTGAAACAGCCTCTGGGGGGACTTCTTCAGTGAGTCAGACCCCCGAGGGGTTTCTCTTTCTCGGGAGTATGTTCCAGGGCTTCACTGTCTCCTTAGGCTGGACTTCTGGTCCTTTAGCATTCCTGCTTCAAACCATGATCTCAGTTCAGTGAGTCATACTGAGGCAGGTCACTGAGGGAGACTTGTACAATTTTAGGGAGCAATGCATCTTCGACAGCATCTGCAAGAACCTTCATACAGCAAAGTTAAAACAGAAGGGTTTATTAGTCAGCTGGAACACAGAATAGAAAGTCCTTGACTAGCATTGAGAAAAGAGCTTCAGCATGGCCCTTTTCAGTTGCCCAAAGCCCCAGCCAAGCAATGTTCCTCCTTGGGTCCAGCTTTGTCTCCCCCCGCCCAAGTTGCTCTGTCCAAATTTCTGGGCCCATCCGACCTGGACCTCCTCAGTCCTTTGTTTCCAGCTGGTCCACCATGGCTGACTTGCTGTGAAGGAAGGGTGGGCACTCCATCATCGTTAGTTCCTTAACAGCAAACGTTTTAGGGATTGGATTTGCCATTGTCTCTATAGACCCTCCATTGACCTGGGCCTAAACCTGAAACATCTATGCACCATTCACACTTTTGTCATAACCTGCCCAAGAATAAACAGCCTTTCCCCACCACCTAGTTATCTATGCAGCATATAAAGTACGCTGAGGTACACACACAGTATTCATACAACGTATTTACAGAAGTCGCACTACTTTAGTGTCACTCACTCCCACACAAGCCCTGAACTGATTAATGTGGGCTACCAGGGGCCAATTAACCTTAGATACTGCACTTTGAGGGCAAGCAGGGCTTAATAAGGCCTAATGGCAGATGAAGGCCTCTGGGGGCAGAGCTGGGACAGGATTACATGTAGGGAAGTGAGATCATGAAGAGATTGCAGGGAGGAGGTCTGCAGTCATTCTCTAGAAGGCAAGGGAGTTGATCAGGAACAAAGAGGAGATCCAAGGGGAGAGTAAACCCAGGGCTCCTGCTCTGGACTAGGCAATCTTATAAGAGGCCTAGAGAGCTGAAGTAGCCATGAGGAGCAGTGGAAGCTCTGGGGGTAAACCCAGAGAGAGGCAAGGTAATAGAAAGGTGGGATAGGAAAGAGCCCAAGGAGACAACAACACGATCTGAGACTAAGCAGACCTAGATTGCTAGTCTTAGGGTTCCTGGACTGGTACCCAGAATAGTGGGTCGGCTCTGTTTTTCCTACTAGCCATTGGGGAAGTGGCACAGGACCTGGAGACTTGAAAAGAAGACTGTCTGAGATAGTGGTGGGACCTTGTTATCCCAGAAGGAATGGGAACTATATAGTGACCTGGCCAGACATCCAAGTCATGAATGGGGAGCACCCTGAGTAACAGAGAGTGATGGGGCCTCAGTGTAAGCAACCGATGGAAGGGGATGCCTGATAAGGCAAGATTTAATTCCCAGATGTAGCTACAAGAAGCTGCCTGTGAGGTGAGTGAATCTTTGCACAGAAGACCATCTGGAAGATGGACAAAATTATCTACATTGTACCTACACTATTCTTTTAATGAAAATAATCTAACTTGCTTTTAACACTTTGCCAGAACATCTGTTCATTTAATTAGATATAGTGTTATGCTCAGTTGTGGTCCACCGTGTGTTTAATGCACATTGACTCTGTCAAGGAGTCTGATTCTTCCAGTACAGTCTGCAGCAATTCTCCTAATTGAGTCCTTTTGGCCCATTGTCCAGTGCACAGTATACTTCTGGGTATAAAAATGTAATAAAATATTTCACAAATATGTGTAGTGTATAGATCATCATTTGGCTTTTCTTCAGTATTGTTCTTCATCTGATATTTTTTTCTATAAGAACATTGAATAAACATTTCATGATCCAGAAGAAGGTTGCAGGGTGAATGATATAGATGCCTACACTGTGGTTGTCTGGCTTAAGTTGAAGAGGTGATAATTAGTTAGCCAATTTGACCTCTCTCTAATGTAGGTGGTTAAGGGTGGAAGAATGACCTTCCAGGCTAGCAGAAATAGAAGTACAGTGAAAACCAGAATCCTGCAGTTGAAAGCTGACTGTTAAATTGATTTTTCCTGGATAGAGATGTTGCAGAGGTGTAAAATAAAGAGTTTTTCTTAAAAAACCAACACATTTTTTTTTGTATCAACTTTCTTTATCAGCCCATGCCCTCTGTTTCTGGGGCAACAGTCAGAAATGTCACTGGCAGCAGCTGGTCTCTGAGACCAAGAACCCTCATTGTACATTTCAGCTGCTGGCCTCGTGCTGAGATTCACAAGGGCAAGGTTAGAAAAACAGTTACAGTTTGAAGTAGCTTTTTCATGTCCTTCAAAGTGCTGTATTTTAGAGAAGTCCTTTAAAATATGAAGTGGAACATTTTTAAACTTTTTTTTTTAAAGGGAACTCTTCTTTGAAAAAGAAAAGGTCGTTTTAATTGCTATAGTGAATTAGTTCTCTGGGGCAGGAGTTGGGGGGAGAGAAACGAAGTGGTCCAAGACAGTGCTTCTCAACCTAGTTACCATTGTGAGCTGCATCCAATACTAGCTGTGTGGTCCTGAGAATGTCACATGGACCATACCTCTGTGCTTATTGAGCCGCCCGAGGGCTAGAGGTTGAGAACCACTTGTCTAAAGGAATCAGCATGGTACTTGTCAATAAATCCATCCTCCTGCATCCGGGTTTCCAGCTAGAGGCCTATGTTCCAGGATTAGGATGGGATGAAACTTTCTTCATTCTGTAGAAGTAGTGAGATCATTTTTCCTAATTGTTCCCAAGCAGCCTCCCTCTATTGACTTGTCTGTACTAGGGGCTAAAAATGGATGAGCTAAATGAAGATAAAACTACACTGTGCCCTATCTACCATAGAATTTTTCAATATGTTAACAATTACATAGTAAAGGTGACATTTGTTCCTAGTGTAGACATATACCAAGATGAAAAGAACAGCAGACACTGTAAAACCTAGTTCAGCATAGAAGCTGTTTTAGTAGTTCTGCTTTGGATGGTCTTAGTGGGAAAGGGGGAAGGACTTTGGGGGTGGAGAAGAAGAACTTCTGCCTAGCATTGAACTTCTCATATGCTATTTTAATTGGAATGGGCCTGATTCTCAGTTACCCTAAAGCCTCTTTACACCTTAGTTTCCCCATCACATTAAAATAAAGAATGTGAGACATTCAGGTACTATGTTAAAGGGGAGGGCATAAAAGTACCTAAGGTAGATGAATGGAAAGTATAGATACAGAAATAGTTTACTCTTGTGCACTAATGTTAAGCTTTCCACTTTTATTCCTAAACTTGTTCTTTACCTGGAGAAAGGAAGTTCTTTGCCAAATATTTTTCCTTTCCATTCTGAGAGGTAGAAGTATCAAACACCTGCCTGCTGAATCTTTTCAGCATCACTGAGAGAGTTTTTATTAAATAAATAAAAGCTACACCCATTGTTAATATTTTCTGTGCCCTACTTAATAGTTTAACTGTGAGCAGCTATTGTTCTTGAGGTTTATTATCAGAACTCTTGTAACTTAGGCTCTTTCTAAACAATTTTGTATTTTATTCAGATTGATTAATTTGAGTAGCGGGTAGGAAGATAGAATACCCCACTGTTTTCAATCCATTTTTTTTTTCTACCAAACAAAACGGAATGCAGAGAGGAACAATATAAGATTTGTCCTCTGCACCATCAGCTTTCATGTAAACCCAAAGGGACAACTTCTATATTAAGCTGGAAAGATTTCTCTGAAGAGAATGATATAGTAGGACAAAGTTCATAGAGGTTTTCATCCATTAGAAACAAAGTTGTATTAGCTTCCTAAAGTGGATGACTGTGTCTTTCTTTCTTGTAATGGACTTCTGGCATGAGTAATGCCTGTGATGTGTTTTTATATATATACACTGAGTTCTTTGAATCATATTTCTCCAAGCAACACATTTATAACTTTAATTTTGCAAAGAGCTTATCTGTTTGGGGAAGATCTTAATTTTCAATCTTTTCAACCCATTATTTCCACAAACAAATCTCAGCATTGAAAGCTTGACCTATTTGTTTTGACTATTTCACAGTTATGACTGTCAGTTGACCAGGACAAGGGTGGTCTATTTGTTGTGGTCCAGCCAGCAAAACAACACCCACACCTCTTCTCCTGTGCTGCTCCCCAAGAGCAGACTTAGCCCTTTCCCCTCCACTGGAATGCAAAGTACAGAGGAAACTGAGACATACATAGGCTTCATAAGAATATTACAGAGAATTATCACATCTTAATTCTGCAGTGCAGCAGTGAAGTGGTTTGTGATCTCCCTCTGGGCAGAGATTTTAGTAGTCTCAGCTGCTGGCATAACTGCACTTCTGACCCTCTCCTGATCACTTCAGGTTCACCCTTCTCAGGTGTCAAGACATCATCTGTGTCTTGGGGTGGAAGCACATGTCTTCAACTCACCAGGTCCATCTACACTACAGCTCAAGGTGTAACACAGTAGCACTGATTGAGCCAGCATGCTGAAAATAAGTAGTGCTAGATGTAGCATCAGTGGCTATGGGTCAGGCTAGCCACCAGCGTAAAATCCTGTCTGAGATACAAGTAAACTTAGTCAACTAATTAGAGCCACCATAGCTATACTGCTATTTTTAGTGTCTTAGCTGAATTAAAGCTAGAATGTGTACAGCTACCTGAGCCAGAAATTACACCTCCATTTGCTCAGACCAGGCCTTGACTTGAAGTCCTTTGTGATCAGCAATGATAATGCAGGACTGTGGAGGTAAACTTCAGTACCTCAGTTCTGTTCCTTCTGGGAGCAATGGGAGTGGTATCCAGTAACCAAACAGCTTTCTTGCATCAAAGTACGATTCAAAACAAAAAATGTTTCATAAAGGAGATCTTAAAACAATAAAAGAGCCAACATGCAAGCCTGCTTCTCTCTATTTCCTGGATATGGGGAAAGCCCAATTTTTTAGACACCATCAGCAGAATTTATCTCTGTCCAAAAGTGTTCCTTTTGAAAAAGATTCCCCACCTCATCCCCTTTCCTATACCGAGAAGGGCTGTTTAGTGTCCTCTTGCTCTCTGGCAAAAGAAGGCTTGTGTCTTTGTTGGAGAGAGGATATAGACTGCTCTAAGTGAATAGCTTCTCCCATTCTTCTTTGAGTGATTGCTCATATTCATTCCAGTTAGGTGTGCTCACCGTGCGTGCATGCTTGTCGGAAGATTTTTACCCCAGCAACTCCGGTGGGCCGGCAGGTCGCCCCCTGGAGTGGTGCCACTATGGCGCGCGATATATACCCCTGCCGACCCATCCACTCCTCAGTTCCTTCTTTCCGCCGTGTTGGTCGTTGGAATTATGGAGCGCGGCATAGCTGTCCTCCACTTCCCTAGCTTCTCCTTGTTTGTTGTTCTACTAGTTGTATATAGTTATAGTTAGAGTATAGAATATTAGTTTTATAGTTGTTATTTACTTGTTGTACATAGTTTAGCAGGCTTGGGCTCTAGCCCTCTCCTGCACCCGGCGCCAGGCTTATGCCCGGTTCGCCGGGATTCAAACTGTGCTCGGCCTGCAAAAAGCCGATGCCCACGAGCGATCCCCACGACTCCTGCCTGAAGTGCCTCGGGGAATCACACATTTCCGAGAAGTGCCGCATTTGCAAGGCCTTTAAGCCGCGGACCAAGAATGAGAGAGACCAGCGCTTAAAGACTCTCCTCATGGAGGCGGCACTTAACCCTCCGTCCTCGGCACCGAGTGCCGACTCCACTCCGGCACCGGACCGCGCTGGTCCTGTGAAAACGCCTCAGCACCAGCCTTCTCTGGCACCGTGTCCCGACAAAAGGCCTTCGGCGTCCTCTACTCCTGTGAAACAGGCTCGCACGGAACGCCCGGCACTGACTTCTGCCGCGGCACCGATGCCAGTGGTATCATCGACTCCGGGCCCGAGAGGTCCATCAAGTCCGGTCCTTCACAGGTCTCCATTAAGAACAAGGGTCGAGCTGACAGTCCCTTCTACGCCAGAGACATTCTCTTCTGCCAGGGACCTCATCGCCATGACCGAATCTGCACTGCCTCAATCCCTGGTGCCTCCAGTGCGGGTTCTGCAGTCTAAGGGCAAGCCTGTAGCCATGAGACCACCGTCTCTGGATTCACCGAGCCGGCACCGATCTCCATCGCTGTCCCGACACCGTTCCCGGTCCCGTGGGAGGTCTCGATAGAGGCGCCGCTCGCAGTCCCGGCACCGCTCACCGCGGCGGTACCGGTCATACTCGCGGCGCAGGTCCTCCTCACGCCGGTCCTGATACTCCCGGCACCGCTCCGGCTCAAGCCATCGCTACCGGCACCGGGACTCGAGAAGCCATTCCCACCGTCGATGTTCCAGATCCCGGTCGATCTCCCGGCACCGAGCTGATGGCAGGTCCCGGTCTCGATAGCGGCACCGGTATGGCTCACGGCACCGATCTCCGGCACCGAGGAGGTGTCCACCATCAGGAGCGAGGGACCCATATCAGTCCCGTTCGGCTCCTCCCTGGCCATCCCGCCAGCCGTCTGTCTCCTTGCAGGCGGATAGCGCGTACGCCCTGGACACCGACGGGCCTGCTGCTCTATTCCATGAACCCCAACCTCAGGAACATGGACTGCAGCAGTGGGGATTCTGGACACCTTGGGCGTACTATCAAGCCCAAGGCCCTCAGCAGATTCCCCCGCGTTTCACTGCCTCTGAACACAGGGCTCCGGAGGCTTCGATTTCCTGTCCTCCTCCTCCTCCTCCTCCTCCTCCTTCTATGGAGGAGAGGTTATCTCAGCCTCAGGAACCTGAACTCCCTCCCGAGTCGGACGCAGTACTCCAGGCAGAGCCTCCTGCAGATCCGCTCCTGCCGGGTCTCTCCTCATCATCGTCCCTGGATGAAGCAGTGGCTGGAACAACATTCACCAGCCTGCCTCCGCTTGACCTCAGGGCGCATCAGGACCTCCTCAGGCGCGTGGCGCAAAACATGGACCTACAGGCCGAGGAGGTGCCAGAAATTGAGGATCCGGTAGTGAGCATACTGTCTGCAGACACGCCTACTCGAGTCGCCCTTCCTTTTATCCGGACCATTCAGGCCAATTCCACTACCACCTGGCAGTCTCCGGCGTCTGTTCCCCCCGCTGCACACGGAGTGGAGCGCAAGTACCTGGTGCCCTCGAAGGGGTATGAATATCTATATGTTCATCCTCCCCCGCGTTCCCTTGTTGTCCAATCCGTAAACGAGAGGGAGCGCCATGGTCAGCAGGCCCCAGTCCCAAAGTAAAAGGAAGCGAGGCTCATGGACCTGCTCGACCGAAAGGTCTACTCTGCGGGCGCCCTCCAGCTTCGGGTGTCCAATCAGCAGGCTCTCCTTAGCCGCTACAGTTACAACACCTGGGCGGAAGCAGACAAATTTAAGGAGTTGCTCCCACAAGACGCGTGTCAGGAGTTCTCTGCGATCCTGGATGAGGGCAAGAAGGTCGCGAGAACTTCCCTGCAGACATCTCTGGACGCCGCAGATTCAGCCACCCAGACTCTAGCTTCTGGCGTTACCATGCGCCACATTTCCTGGTTACAGGTCTCTGGCCTTCCTCGGAGCTCCAATATACCATCCAGGATCTCCAATTTGAAGGCCAGGGCATGTTCTCTGACAAGTCTGACCCGAGGCTGCAAAGCCTAAAAGACAATAGGGTCATTATGCACTCATTGGGGATGCATATGCCTGTCACTCAGCGCAGGCCCTTCCGGCCTCAGCAACAACACTGGCCCTACCCCCAACCCCAGCAGAGGCAAGACTTCTCCAGACAGCGAAACAGAAATGGCCACCGTAGACAATCAGGCAACCAAGGAGGACAAAACCAGAGCTCCTCCAAGCCTTCCTGCGGCCCAAAACCTTCCTTTTGAAGGTGTGCCCAAGGGCGATGTACCAGTTTCTCTGGCAGATCCGTCCCCTCCCTTTTCCAACCGTCTTTAGTTTTTCCTCCCTGCGTGGTCCCAGCTAACATCAGACCACTGGGTCTTACACACGTTGGAACTTGGATACCATCTGCAATTTGTTTCACTCCCTCCCTCCCGCCCCCCTCCGTCATCCCTTTTCAGGGACCCCTCTCACGAGCAACTCCTCCTGCAGGAGGTACAAGCGCTCCTCGTCAAGGGAGCCATAGAGGAGGTTCCCAACAGTGAGCGGGGCAAGAGATTTTATTCCCGCTATTTCCTGATCCCCAAAGCCAAAGGAGGTCTCAGACCCATCCTAGACCTGCGGGAACTCAACAGATTCCTAGTAAAATTGAAGTTCCGTATGGTATCCCTGGGGACCATTATCCCTTCCCTGGATCTTGGAGACTGGTACGCCGCCCTCGACATGCAAGATACCTACTTCCATATAGCCATCTTCCCGCCCCACAGGAGGTTCCTTTGGTTCGTGTCAACCGACAACACTTTCAATTTGCGGTCCTCCCGTTTGGCCTCTCTACAGCGCCGAGAGTGTTCACCAAGTGTATGGCTGTAGTCGTCGCCCACCTTCGCCGCAGTCGCATACAGGTGTTTCCATACCTTGACGACTGGCTTATCTGAGGATCCTCTGAGCCACAGGTCCTTAGCCATGTCCGCATGGTCAAGAGCTTTTTCTTAAGCCTAGGCCTAATGCTCAATGTGGGAAAGTCAACACTAATCCCCACTCAGAGAGTAGAGTTTATCAGCACCATTCTGGACTCCACCCTGGCCACGGCCGCTCTTCCTCTGTCGAGGTTCCAAACCATGACGACCATCATACGGAGGCTGCAGGCAGCGCCCTTGACCTCAGTTCGCGCTTGCCTGACTCTCTTGGGCCACATGGCGGCTTGCACATTTGTAATGGGCTATGCAAGGCTCCGCCTAAAACCCCTCCAGTCTTGGCTCAGGGCACAGTACCGTCCGGCCAGACATCCCTTGGACGTGACTGTCACTGTTCCCCAAGACGTCCTGGGTTCCCTCCAGTAGTGGCTAGATCAGTCCGTGGTGTGTGTGGGGCTCCCATTCCATCCGCCCCAGCCCTCGGTGTCTCTAACGACGGATGCCTCAGCCCTGGGCTGGGGGGCTCACCTCGGGGCCCTGCGAACTCAGGGCCTGTGGTCACCTCACGAGCTAACCCTCCACATCAACATCCGGGAGTTGAGGGCGGTCCGCCTTGTTTGTCAGACGTTCCGTCATCACCTGCAAGGCCGTTGTGTCTCGGTATTCACCGACAACACAACAACCATGTATTATATAAACAAGCAGGACGGCACGAGGTCTCCTCCCTTTTGTCAGGAGACCTTGAGGCTCTGGGACTTCTGCATAGCCCACTCCATTCACCTCATCACGTCCTTTCTCCCGGGGGTTCGGAACACGCTGGAGGATCATCTCAGCAGATCCTTCCTTTCCCACGAGTGGTCCCTTCAGCTGGACGTCGCTTTTTCGCTCTTCCGGAGGTGGGGATGTCCCCGGATGGACCTCTTTGCGTCCCGCGGGAACAGGAAATGCCAGATGTTCTGCTCTTTTCAAGGTCTCTCTCCGGGCTCAGTAGCAGATGCCTTTCTTGTACCATGGTCGAAGCACCTGTTCTATGCCTTCCCGCCATTTCCGCTTGTCCACAAGATCCTTCTGAAGGTGCGCAGGGACAGGGCCCTCTTGATCATGCTAGCTCCAGCATGGTCCTGGCAACATAGGTACTCCATGTTGCTGGACCTGTCCGTAGCTGACCCTGTTCCCCTGCCTCTTCACTTGGACCTGATCACTCAGGATCACGGCAGGCTCCGTCACCCAGACCTTCAGTTGCTGCACCTCACGGCGTGGATCCTGAGTGGCTGACCCGCTCCGAAATGCGTTGCTCTACCCCAGTACGACAGGTGCTCCTGGGAAGCAGAAAACCTTCTACTAGAGCGACATATTCAGCTAAATGGAAGCGTTTCACGTGCTGGTGCGCGGAACAGAACTTCCTCCCCTCTGAGGTCTCCATTTCTATTATTCTTGACTACCTCTGGTCCCTCAAGCAACAGGGCCTGGCGATATCCTCTCTAAGAGTCCATTTGGCGGCCATCTCCACCTTCCACCCAGCGGGGGACGGCCGCTTGGTGTTTTCTCACCCAATGGTGACTAGGTTCATTAAGGGTCTGGAGCGTCTCTACCCCCAGGTTCACCGCCCCACCCCCACCTGGGACCTGAACCTGGTTCTGACCCAGCTCATGTCCCCTCCGTTTGAACCATTGGCAACTTGCTCCCTTCTCTACCTCTCCTGGAAGACCGCTTTCCTGGTGGCCATCACCTCCGCAAGACGGGTGTCGGAGCTCTGTGCCCTCACGGTAGATCCCTCGTATACTGTGTTCCACAGAGACAAGCTGCAGCTGAGACCGCACCTGGCCTTTCTCCCCAAGGTGGTGTCAGCCTTCCATGTTAACCAGGAGATCTTTCTACCTGTCTTCTTCCCAAAACCCCGTTCGTCTCGCAGGGAGCAGCAGCTGCACTCATTGGACGTCCGTAGGGCGCTCGTCTTTTATATAGAGCAAACTAAGCCGTTCTGAAAATCCCTCCAACTCTTCGTTGCAGTGGCTGAGCATATCAAAGGGTTACCCGTCTCCTAGCAGAGGATCTCCTCGTGGGTAATGTCCTGCATCCGGGCCTGTTATGACTTGGCTCGCGCCCTTCCTGGCCACTTGACGGCCTACTTTACCAGGGCTCAAGCCTCTTTGCCCACGTGCCCATCCAGGAAATCTGTCCGGCAGCGACCTGGTCCTCTGTCCATACTTTCGCTTCCCATTATGCCCTGGTCCAGCAGTCCAGAGATGATGCAGCCTTCGGCTCCGCCGTGTTACACACTGCAACCTCTCACTCCGACCCCACCACCTAGGTAAGGCTTGGGAATCACCTAACTAGAATGGATATGAGCAATCATTCGAAGAAGAAAAGGCCGTTACTCACCTTTGTAACTGTTGTTCTTCGAGATGTGTTGCTCATATCCATTCCGCACCTGCCCTCCTTCCCCACTGTTGGAGTAGCCGGCAAGAAGGAACTGAGGAGCGGATGGGTCGGCAGGGGTATATATCGCGCGCCATAGTGGCGCCACTCCAGGGGGCGACCTGCCGGCCCACCGGAGTTGCTAGGGTAAAAATCTTCCGATGAGCGTGCACGTGCGGTGAGCACATCTAACTGGAATGGATATGAGCAACACATCTCGAAGAACAACAGTTACAAAGGTGAGTAACCGTCTTTTTTCTTATCACTACCTCCCAATATAGATTCCAAGACCAGAAGGCACCATTGTGATCATCTAGTCTGACCTCAGGCCACAGCACTTCCCCAAATAATACCTACAGCAGGTCTTTTAGAAACATCCAATATCGATTTAAAAATTGTCTGTAAGTGGAGAATCCACCATGACTCTTAAGTAAAGTGTCCCACTGACTAATTACTCTCACCATTAAATTATGCCTTATTTGCAATCTGAATTCATCTCATTTTGACTTCCAACCATTGAATACTGTTATGCCTTATTCCACTAGACTTAAGAGCCCATTATTAAATATCTATTCCCTATGTAGGTAGTTATAAACTGTAACCAAGTCACCCCTTAACCTCCCCTTTGGTAAACTAAATAGATTGAACTCTTTGGGCTTATCACTATATGTCATGTCTTCTAATCCTTTAATTGTTCCTATGGATCTTTGCTGAACCCCCTCCATGTTATCAATCTTGAATTGTGAGCACCATACCTGGACACAGTATTCCAGCATCAATCACTCCAGTGCCAAATACCAAGGTAAAATAACCTCTCTACTCCTGTTCAAGATTTTCCTCATCTTTGCATCCAATAATTGCCTTATCTGTTTTGGCTACAACATTGCAGTGGGAGCTCTCATTCAGCTAGTTGCCCACTGTGACGACCAAATTTGTAGGCCATACTTATTGCCAGGACAGAGTCCTCCATTCTGTAAGTATGGCCTACATTCTTTGTTCCGAGATGTATATATGTACACTTAGCTCTGTTAAAATACATATTGTTTGTGTGCTCCCATTTTACCAATCGATCAACTCAGAATCTATCCTCTTCATTATTTCATACCTCCCCAATTTTTAAGTTATTTGAGAACTTTATCAGTGATGATTTTTGTTTTTTTCCATTGGTAAAGATGTTAAATACCGTAGGGCAGGGGACTGATACCTGTGGGACTCCACTAGAAGCACACACACTCAACAATGATCCCCCAGTTACATTTTGAGACCTATCACTTTCTGTTTTTAATCCATTGAATATGTACTATGTACCATTAATTTTATATTGTTCTAGTTTTTTTAATCAAAATGTTACGTGGTACCAAATCAAACGCTTTACAGAAGTTCATGTTTATTGTGTCATCCCTATTATTTTTATCCACTAAAACATGTAATCTCATAAAAAAAAACAACAAATTAGTTTGAATCTGTTTTCCATAAACCTATGTTGATTTATACTCATATGCTGGGTGTTTGCTTAGCTATAGCTACTGTCTGTTTTCCTCACAACATCCTATTAAGCTAGATCAATATAATCATACAGGAAAATCTTATAACCTAGTATACAATAACTTTACCTCACTGCCCAGATCACAAATAGTTTTCATAACATTATTCCAAATTAGTGCCACATCTGTCACAACAGCATCTAGCACAATGGGACCCTGATAGCACTTCCTGGTGCTATTCTCATTAATAATAGAATTAATAGGGCCTCTAGAGGCAACTACAATACTAGTTAAATAATAAAATAACAGTGTTACAATGAGTTCACTGTGTGGAGGCAAAAAAGATTCTTGCTGGAAAATGGCCTTTTTTGGGAAATGTTCAGTTTTCCCTGAATTTTCATTTATTTTTAATTTTTTATGAAAAGCTAATCAGTTTTTGTGGTGTTCAAAAAGCTAAAATGACCCAAACCTGAGAAATATGTGCTATTTGAAAAATGAGAATTTTTGGCTTTCAATTATTTTGTGAAAATGGACATCTTCACTTTATTTTTCCAGCAAAAATGTCTTAATTGAAAAATCTTACCACTTTCTGCCAGGCTGTAGAGTGAGCAGGTATGTGCCTTGGTATGCCCTGTTTTGGGGGTAGTGGGAATCTGCATGGTTACAGTATAAGCTAAAGGAGGCATTATAGAAAAGTATTATATGGAAATCAGATGTAGCATATTCACTGGATGAAGTGTACGCTCCCCTCTGCAGCTTGCGAGCTCTGCTGGTCAGTGCAATGAAGAGTGGCACTGAACTACTTCCTTCTCCACTTTGGGATGCAGGTCCCTCCTATTGTGGGTAGCCCCCCTTTGGCAAAGGCAGGGCAAAATCTGATCCTAAATTAAGAAGCAGAATTAAGAGTTAACTGCACACTGAGTCTGTAAAAAGCCTTTCTAGAATAGTGAATTGTTAGTTGTAGTGTAATACACTGCAGCATGGCTAGGGTATAGTACCACAATTCCCTATTCCCATATTGACATGGGTTTCTTTGGAGATGTTAATGGCTGCAGCTTTATGCAGTAGTGATGGCAAACTAGAAATAAAAAATTACAGGTTGTCTAATTGGTGGGGGTCCCCGAGCACAGCCCCCCTTAGCCCAGTGGCTAATCTGCCACTGCTCTCAAGAGAGGGGCAGTAGTTGTATGGGTGAACTAGACAGGCCATGGCTACACTATAGTGGCAGAACTATGGTGCCGTTGCTATGCCCCTGTACTGCCATAGTATAGACCATTCCTACAGCAAAAGAATAGGTTCTTCCATTGTTGTAGGAATTCCACTTCCCTGAGCAACATTGGCTAGGTCGATGGAAAAACGATTCCATTGACCTAATTGCATCTACTTCAGGGGTTAGGTTGGCATAGCTATGGGAACTCAGGGATATGATTTTTTCACATCCCTGAGCTCTATTGCTAAGTAAGCCTAACTTTTAAGTGAACTCCAGGCCTGAGAGGCAGGCCTGGGGTGTCTGAAGAAGTTAAGCCTATCTAGATTACCATTATGGATTGGTAAACCTTTACATAAGAAACATGAGTAGCCTGGTTGTTTGTTTTTCAGTCCTTTTCTTCTCTTATATTTTGTTCCTACTGCATATAGGGAGTACTTGTGGTTTAAGAAGGCTCTCTGATCACTATATACCACAGGTCACAGACTACTGAAGGGTACTCAGTCTGCCTTGCTATGTGACCACAGTTGAGGCACAATGTACTGTAGCTCAACGTCTGGTCTAGAAGTGAGAAACCATGAAATTATACCCTGAGATAGGTAATGGCAGGAGCCCTAAGTCCTTGGGATGAGGGGTGCACTCCGAGATCAGGAAGTGGGCAGAGGTCCACTTAGCTTTGCATCCATGACACTTTCACTCAGGCAATCCATAAACTTTAAAGTAATATCTCTTGTGGCCTCCTTCCTCCCTCCCCCTATCCATTTGTGTGTGTGTAGCTGAACTGAATACAGCCCAGAGTTTGAAGGGGTAGCTGCAACGTTATGGTCTTTGAGAGAAATTCTGAAGGGCAGATACTACTTACTGCTTCTTTATATTCCTATGAAAACAATTCCTTCTGGCAGCTGCAGGTCAGTGCGACACAGCATGCAGCCTCCCAAGTTTTCTTTGGTTGGCCTAGTATATAATGTGCATCACCATTGTGTATGTATGTCAGTCAGGATAACAAATAATGGGATTTATGAGCATGTCTCCTACTTACTGCTTTGAAAATGTACCCCTCAGACTTAAAAGGAGAGAGGCAGTAGCATGGCTTGAGAATTACTATAGTTGGAAATGCATCCCTGAGGCCTGAAATGAAAAATGTTACCACGGTTTGAGAATTAAAGCAAAGTTACAGTACTCTCTCTGTATGTGTGTGTGCGCGCGCGCATGCATAGATAATGTGGCAAATTGCTAGCACTACTATGATGGGTCTCACACCATCTCTTCTTGTGGAGGCAGTGGGGGGTCAGGGTACCATTTCTTGCCCCTGAACTGGGATATTTCCTCCTCTAGGACACTAGTGGGTTAGTTGAGTGGAGAGGGAGGGACCCAGGCTCACCTTCTACTCCAGGTCCCAGCCCAGGGGCACTAGGGATAGAAGTAAACCACTTGAACTAGTGGTTCCTTCCCCGGGCTACCTCCCTCTCCTGACCTTCAGCTTCTGGGGGCTTCCTACCCTCCCTCTGCACAAGCCAAGTATCCCTTTACCTAGGGTCTTGGTCTTCTTAGCCCACTGCAGTACTTCTTCAAACTTTTCCTCTGTTTCCCTCCAAACTGCTCTCTGCTCCAGCACCAGTCCACTCTGCTTCAACTCCATTCCCTGTCTGATTGAAGCAATTTTGTTTTTGTTTTTTTAATAAGGTGACTCATTTCAGGTGCTCTAATTGGCATCAGATGCTTTAATTAATCTATAGCAAACTTTCTTCCCTCTACAGGGAATAAGGCTCCCTTCTAACACTCTCCTACTGCCCTCTGGCTATGCTGTATCACAATGTGTATGTATATATGGCAATGCCAGTTTTTGAAGAACAGTAAGTAAATGTTTTTTTTTTCTTCATATATTCTTCTTCGTCCCACAGAAAGGGAGCATTTAGGATAACTTTTGGATACATTTTCTGTCATGCCCAGGTTGAGTAGTGATGACCAAGTATGAGTAGTAAATGAAAACTGTGTGTGTGTATGAAAAGTTCAGAGTGAAAGAGAAATCAAAAAGAACATTCCAAAGAATGTCAGTATCTTTTACCATTTTACTTTACATAAATTATAGATTGCTTTTATACTGTACTTGCCTGATATACACAAGAGAACTGGTATTGAACCCCTTTACGTCAACACCAAAGAAGCGAAGAAAGATTTTTCACAGTAAAATTTAGACTCGTTCTTATTTCAGATTTACTTTCTGTTAAACATAGAATATGCGAATATTCTACAGTAGTCTCTGAATATGTAGAGGGGGACATAAGTTATCTATTCGGGTATCACACAATTATTATATTCTGTACTTGTGACACTTCAGGAGTTAGAAAATCATTTGGATATGAAGGTGGTTTTTATTGGATAATCTAGTCTATCTCCACACCAGAATTCGTTTAATTAGCCATGATGGATCGGTGTCAAGTTTAGCTTTAAATATCTCCAAATCTGCAGACCTACAACCTCACAGGGCAGGTTGCTCCTTTGTGTAACCATTCTTGCCAGTTCTAAAGGTTTTACTAATCAACATAAATTTTCACTTCTACAACTGAAAATCATTATTTCTTGTTCTGTCTTCTTTGATTTTACTCTTTAACTAATTGCTTATCTGTAGATAATTATCATATCTCCCCTCAGTTTTCTGTAGTCCCACTTCTGCAGTTCTGATTCTGATCTTGCTTACCATGGCTTTGGACTTTAAGGGAGATTAAAATCAGCCACTGTTTGTCCAGTTCACTTAACCATTTCTGTTTTGTTCTTCAAAGTTTTCATTTTTTGTTGATCTCTTCTATTCTCTCCCCAGTTTGACTGGTCTGCTTTTAACCCTTCACACACCACTAAACGGGTGGTAGTGTCTTTTCAGATCAAGGGATACAGCCTTGAGCAAAGCTGCTGCTGCGGTGCAATGTGCATATCTAGTGGATGCCCATAGCACCATATCACTGTCATTTCTGTGGATATGTACCAAATATTCATTGGATAGTGGAAAGCTCAGTGGTCTATACTGTAAATTCAGGTGCCTTTGTTGCCATTGGTCTAAATATACACAACTCAGAGAGAAAGAATTTTAATTACTTTTAGAAACTGTAAAACTTGCCTAAAGTATCTTTTCTATCAGTCTGCCACAAATTTAAGGTTTAGTTTCTCACCATCTACCAGAGTTAGAAATGAAGCACTGGTCATTCAAATCTTTACTTGTGTGCATAGTTATTATATTAGTAGTTCCACATGAAAAAAAACATTCCAAGGATTGGTGCCAGTGTACTGTATCCCTTTACAACAGGAAAATTGATAGCCTCCCTATAAAATGAAATACTCTATTTCTGACCGAAAAGCTGTGCAAATTATTAGTCCTTAAAGCTGTCAAAGAACTGCAACTTTGCACTGCTCATCTTTAGCAGTTGTAATTTTGGAGGGATTTTCCACATTTTAGAGAAACAAACTTTTTTTGAGGTAGGCTGTTGTTGGCATGTATTAATAAGGGGTTTATAGGCATGGAACAATGATAGAATTTAGCCCTTGTGGGGATGTATTAGCAGATAAGAGTATGGAAGAAGTGGTCAAAGGTGCATGATAAATGTAGTTTCTCTCTTAGGGTTCCAAGATTTTCCTCATCACATTCGGTGTGTCTAAATTACCTCTGCTCTTCAAGTTCAAAAGCAGACCTAGTGAGACTAGTATACTAACTTTGGTGCAGATCCAGTATGAGTCTCAATAAAGTTTTGATTATTTTTGAGATGTCCTAAGATAACTATTCCATTCCAGTACACAGAGGATTATGTCTGAGAATAGTAAGATTTCAATGTACTGGCTGGTACTGTGTGTGTTACTGTCTGCTGCTGGAGAGACTTTTTAAACTGTGTGAGATGACCCTCAGGTGGGTTTTGAGATGTTATAAACTGTGTTGAGAAACCAGGAAAAAGGCAGCAAAATTATGTGGCCCCTAGGGCACTAATGGGAACAAGTGAAGGATGAAGAAGAAGCTGTGGTTGGAATGTCAGAATGTGACATAAGACGTGTCTAATGTTGCTGTAGCTTAATTAAAGCTTATAGCCTGTGTCTGACATTGCATCCATTAAACAGTGCATGTACTCCAGAGCCACTATACTATTTTTTTGTTTAAGGTCTCCCTTTGGAATAGATTTGGCTAGACTGGCTTCCCTTCCCCATGGTGCCCTGCATCAAACCCTGATACAACTGTGCCGTCATCTCCTCTCTATCTGTCAATCTACTCTCTCTTGTTTCTCCTTTTCAACCCTCTCTCCATCTTCTTCCTTACTTTCTTTGTTCTTTTACTTATAGCCTTTTTTATCCTGATGGTTTGACCCCCTTGCTCCCTTTCCCTTCAACTCCCCGTCCCCTCATTGTACCTCTGACCCCAGCCCCAGTCACTGAAAGAGTATGCTTCTGGGTGGAAGTGAAAGGGAGGGAAAATACATTGATTTGTGTCACCCGGGGTTGAATTGCGTACTGTAGAAGCAAAACAAAGAACATACCTAGACATGTAGCTGGCTACAAAGAAAAGCAGCTCACATCAGAGACCACAGTGGGAGCAGTTGGATTTAAGGGTATTGGACTTCCAGCCAGCTTTAAGGTACCTGCTACCCTTGTTTAAGTGCTACAGTATTACATAATTAATTGGGGCTTGGGCTTATGCATAAATCCATCTTTGACTACTTCCATTGTTACAGCTGCCATTTAAAGAAAGCAAACAAACATTTTTTTGACCTTTTATTAAGCACACAAAAGGACCAAAGAAGTAAAAGAAATTGAAACTGGAATAATTAAGTTGAATTTTCATGTTAACAATTTCTCTTATTCTATTTTCTTTAGTTGCATGGACTGTTATGTGGGAAAATTCCTTTATTGACAGTTTTTAAATGCTCTTGTGGAGGCAAAAATGGAAAGAGTTATTGTAGGTGGTTGTGAGTAGTTCACGTCGTTGAAGTCTGATCCTGTTCCCTTCAAGACAAACTTACACAAAGGGTAAGTCTGCACTGCAGAGCTGGGCTTGAACTAGCATGCTAGAAATAAGCATAGCCAGGGGTAGCATGAGTGGTGGGTTGAGCTAGCTACCTGGATATGTATCCAGGATGAATGGGCAGGTTTGTACTCAGCCAAGGGTCACTCTTCTTCAAATTCCATCAAATTCTGCAGTATCTTCTTTGAGATGGAGTGCCCAGTGCTGCACAGAGCTTTGCAGATGATGCAGAACCATTGATTTTTATGTAAGATGTTATAATCATAGGACTGGAATGGACCTCATGAGGTACTCTAGTCCAGTCCCCTGCACTCATGGCAGGTCTAAGTATTAACTGGACCATCCCTGAATGGTGTTTGTCTAAACTGGTTTTAAAAATCTCCAGTGATGTAGATTCCACAACCTATTCTAATATTCACCAACCCCTTCCTTATGCATTCTAACAGCTTATTTGCCCTTCTTTGTTTAACTGTAACTGCACATTGAGTGGAGGTCCTTTTAGAACTATTCACGTCAACACTGAGGTCCTTTCCTGAGCTGATAATCCTGTAAGATATATGAGTAGTTCATTTCCCTCTCCTTCAATATATGTATTACTTTGCATTGACATTGAACTTCATTTGACATTATATAGTTTTAGCTTATTTAGGTCTTTCTGAAGTTCGTGACAATCCTTGCTGCTCCTGGCCAACCTAAAGACCTTTTTGTCATCTGCAAATTTCATTACTTCAATACTCATCCCTCCACACACATGCCCTCACTTTCCAGATTATTAAACACAGCACCTAGTATGGAACCTTAAGGCACCCCAGGGATAACCTTCTGCCATGGGGACAATTTTATTTCACAGACTGAGCTGGACTCTGACTTTTTACCCACTTTGGGGGATACTTAGCAGATAAGCGTAATGCAGAAGAGGGAAAGTATGGGTGGTCTTCAGAGAGACACTTGTTTTTGCTGGCAGACTAAGTGACATGACTGTAATATGTGGCTCTGTGGCCCTGAAATTTTCTCCACCACACTTCCCTGTGATTTCACTGAACTAGTCTGTTATCCCACATCCATTCATGTTACCTGCCTCTAGGCTGAGAAATGCTGAGCTTTATACTTTACACAGTTGTATGAAAGAATCAAACACCATGCAGCCAATCTCTCCTAGAAGGTAGTATTTCTGAATCACAGAATTCTGGTTTAGTTCCAAAAACAACAGCATTCATTTAGGGAGCAGGTTTAAAATAAACAAAAGGAAGTACTACTTCACACAATGCACAGTCAACCTGTGAGACATATGGTCTGGCAAGGAAATGATTAGGCGGCTTACTGTCTCTTTTCCATATCATTGCCATATGATACTATGGAACAACTATTCAAAATTTGCACAAGAATCTAAAACAGACTTAAGTGTCATGATTACAGTTATGCCTTGAACGCATCAAAGCAGTGGAATAGTTAATAGACCAGCCCAGCAGTGGAAGGAGTAGACATTAGGATCATTTAATTGTTTTTAATAAAAAGACATGGTTGGAATGAATTTAACCTTCTGGAGGAATTTTGTCACAGTATTTTTTGTTTGTTTGTTTTGAAAATGTATTTACCGAAACTTCTACCAATCTGTGTCCATGCTATTTATTCCACCACAAACTGTACAGAAAGCAAGGCAAGAGTATGATTGATTCATGAGTAAGATTTGTCATTTGCTAGAATAATTCCTCACTCTTCAGTTGTCATTTTCAATAAATGTTCTTTGTCAATTTTGAAGAGCCTAAATCTCATGGAAGTTTCTTAAATATGCATTAACTTAGGGGAAAATGTGTGGTTTATTAGGCTAAGAAATAAGTAAAAGACTTCAATAAACCTGGGCTAGATAAATTTATAGAAGACAAAAAGTAAAATTCAAGGTGTGCTCTGGACCACCTTCTGCAACCTATGTCACTGTGGAGCCTCACTAAACTCTTAGCACAATTTGCAGGAGTGGGACCTTGGCTCATAAAATAGGAACCCTGCCGGGTGGAGCAGCAGTTTCAGTGGTTGGCCTTTGTTAAGCAGTGGCTGTCTGTTGTGCTGCGCATTGTATTTTCCTCTGTGATGCTGTAGCGAGGCGGTGGGATACCCCACAGCCCTGCTGAGGGACGAACCTCCCCTACCACCACTGCGGGCGGAGCCACTGGGTCCTGCGCCACCCCTCAGAGGTATCGGCGCAGACCCGGAAGTATAAAAGGACGCCTGTAGAGCTCAGTCGAGGCTCAGCCACCACAGGGACCAGATGTCTGCGGCCGCTGCCAGCCAGAGCCCACAGCCGGCCAGCTGAGCCTGCCTCGCGCTCGCTACCTCGAGGAGGACTGGCCGAGTCTGCTTCTTGCCAGCTACCCTGAGGTGCCACTGAGCCTACCATCAGCTACTTACCCAGAAGAACTGATGGTGTTGGAGACTGCCAGTGATGCTACGACGACTCAGGTACCCGACGAGGGGGAGTGTGGAAGTAGCCCAGGGGCAGCCGACCCTAGTCTGGCTGCAACACTGCCAGAGCCAATGTCAGTGTGTTGCGGCCAGGATCCCCACTGACAGCAGAGAGTTTCTGCCGCTGCTAGGGACCCTGGCTGAGACGCAGTGGAGTGGGAGGGCCTGCGTCCCCCCTGCCACCCACTCCTTGGGTGGCTGACTCCCCCTTTTCCCTGGCCTGGAGAGGCTAGAACCTCCTGCTAACTGACTATTGACTCAGCCCCTGCTGAAAGGCCTGAGTCCCAGACTGTTTGTTTTCTGCCCCGCCCTGACCTAGGGCCTGGGCTGCTACCTAAGTACTACTGCTCAGCCCTGCCTGAGGGCCTGAGCATTCTGACTCAGTGTTTGTTACCTCGCCCTGACCTAGGGCCGAGCTTAAGACTATTACTGCTCAGCCCTGCCTGAGGGCCTGAGCGTTCGGCCTCAGTGTTTGTTGTCCCGCCCTGACCTAGGGCCTGAGCTGTTTCAGACTAGTGACTCAGCCCCGCCAGGGGTCTGAACCCCCCTAATCAAGTGTGCACTGTTCCCCAGGACAGTGGAGCCACCAGCCGGCGGACTAGAGCGTGGGACAAACCGCGGCCGAGCCACACTACAGATGCTTTTTTCTGATGTGAATAAATGCTCATCGGGAATCTAAGAGAACTTGGCAAACTTGAGATACTTGTGGTCTTCACAGGTGCAAAGCCCATTAAATAACCATAGATTCTTGTAACTTCCCAAGGATTTCATGTCTATTTTCATGAACATAACATTTGTTTTCATCCACTCAGTTTTATTCTCACCCAGTTGTGAACCTAAAGGATTAGTAAGAAGGGCACTAGCCATAGTAATTTTTATTCTGATACACAAAAAGTACTTTTAGTTTGCATTTGAACTCCAGTTCTGCTCTGAAATTGATAATGTACAAAGCCCAGTGATATTATTATATTTTGACACTGAATTACCAGATAAATTACTTGTCAGAGTTCATTTATGTTTCTGAATGTTTGGCAAAGACTGACAGTTGCACAGAGTTTATAATTCGGTGATGCATTATGTCAATGAAATGAAATAGCTTCCCCAGGAAAACATATGCAAAATTTAATCTTGGGGGTCCAGATAAGGTTTTTACTAATTCAAAAAGTGATTGTGTGCCAAATAAGAGGATTAATTTTAGAAGTCAGATAATGCCTGAGGAAAGGAGATATAGTGACTTGCCACCTTTGAGCTAAAGAAGAATTCTGGATTAGTATCAGGGTTCAGCAACTGGAAATCTTTTCTTCCTTCAGAATGAAGGAAAAGGGAGATATTACCATCATCCATACTGTGGCAGAGCTCTGACTTTGCTCCCGTGGGTCCTGTGCTTCTAGACGGTTTATACTAGCCTCAGTGGCTCACTGTGACCCTCCACGTCGCCCTTCTCTCTCTAGGGCCAGGTTTACAGTCTACTGAGCCCTTTTCATCATAGGCCTGCAAGGAGGTTGGTGAGAGAACTCCCACAGTCTCTGTTCAGGTATTCACCCACGAAAGCTCATGATCCAAAACGTCTGTTAGTCTATAAGGTGCCACAGGATTCTCTGCTGCTCCTCCCAGGAGATGTTCCTGTAGTGGTGGGTTGGGGGGAACCCAGGCCCGCCCTCTACTCCGGGTTCCGGCCCAGGGACCCTAATGGTAGCAGCTGTTGGCAGCCAACCTTTCACTGCCAGAGTTGCTACATTTCCCTGGGCCACTTCCCCACAGCTCTCCTGCTTCTCCCTTCTTCACCCTTACCTTAGAACTCCTTCAACGATGGTCTGAGGGTGTCTTTGGTAACAAGCCCTTCAGCCGTACTTCCTGGCCACTGGCTCTTCCCCGTCTGAC
This sequence comes from Chelonoidis abingdonii, assembly GCF_003597395.2. Taxonomy (NCBI): domain Eukaryota; kingdom Metazoa; phylum Chordata; order Testudines; family Testudinidae; genus Chelonoidis; species Chelonoidis abingdonii. The sequence continues at coordinate 175,694,269 of NC_133769.1, read as the reverse complement.
AGGAGTGAGCCCTTTTTATAGTATCAGCAGAGCCTTAATTAGAGTCAGGTGGTCACATTAACGGAATGGCCTCACCTGACTCTTTTCAGGTTAATTAGAGTCAGGTGTTCTCATTAGCCTGGAGCAGCCCCTGCTCTGGTCAGTCAGGGAACAGAAAACTGTTAATCCAGTGGCCAGTATATCTGGCTTCCGCTAGTCTGCTGTACCCAACTGGCCTGGGTCTATCACAATACTTTAGTCCATTGTGCACACCAAGAATATCAATGATATGCTTCCAATACGCGTGATCCATGTAAGCTACTGTACTGGTATGCTGTGATGTTCCAGCAAGATAATATGAAAGCAGAAAAACAATCAAAACCAAAGAAACACATCTGAGAAATTGAAGTAATATTAGTTAACAAACTCTTCTCAAAGACTTTACTGCTGATATTTCTCAGTGTGCTGTGACTATTATGTGCCACTCCAAAGCAGCCGTGCAAGTGATAGTTCTGATCACTGAATTATTTCTCCTGTACCCCTATCAGATGGTTAGTATAGGGCACATGGCCAGAGAGAGACAGAAGGGGATGTGGTCTGGATTTCCATATATCTGTCTAATCCTTGGGCACATTGGCAGCTGATTCAGATGACAGCAGATACAAAATTCCTCTAACTGACAGTAGGGAACTGCTCAGGTGCCTGGCGGCCTCTAAATTGGGGATGCACAAAGGTTTTTTAGTGCATTTTGGTTGGGCAGCTTTTGTCTGTGTCAGAGTATTCATATGTCTGTTCCATATAAAGGACTTCGGTCATCAAGTCTGTCAGTCTATCACCTTTTGGCCAGCACTAGATACACTTTTTTTTCAAAATGGAAGACGATTTCTGCCTATAAATAAAACACAATGGCAAATTTGTAGGTGTAAATTTTTCTATTTTTAGCTATTATCTGCAAACTGGATTTTCATCCCCAACTAGATTAATTTGCAAGAAAAAAATTATATTTGTTCATCAGTTCAATTCATGAAGGACAAAATATGACATACAGAAAATTAAAGCTGTGGATATAGCAAACTCTCCCTCCCCTCCCACCACCACTCCCACCACCTAGATACTGTGTAATTAGAAATGCTCATTTAGCGGATCAGTTCTCAATTATCCAGTAAGTGCAAGTATTTGAGTGAGAGATGGTCCCTTGTCTAACGTGACTGAACATAATTTAAAGTACAGAGTACATGATGAGATGTTAGCAACTGAAAGCAAACTGACAGATGACATTTCATACTCAGAAGAACAGTTTATGTAAAACTTGCTGTGTGCAGTCAGGTGTTTATTGAAAGGAAGTTAGTAGGTAAAATCAGAAAGAACTAATGCTAAATAACCTCACTGTATGGATTATTTCTGGGGACGTCCTGTATCACTAGTATCAGAGCTTCAGTTTTCTATAACAAGGATTTTTTATGGAATTTACGAGATTTATTTACTATAAGAAGTAATGTGGATAAGATTTATGTTGGTTATAACTGAGAATTCAGTTTATAAGTAGGAACATATCAGGATTTGGTTATTAGTCTTGTGTTCAGGAGGTTTGGCATCCAAAGAAAATCTCTCACAAATATCTTCATCTCATTTTTTAAATTGTCTAAAACAATTTATTTTAACAACTTTTTAATTACTCGTAGATTATTTTCATATGTTGAAATTACCTCGTGTTGGGGGGGGCAGAGAATTAGCATGGGGAAATTTGTAAGTGGATGGGACACTACAAAAACTAAAAATGAATTTTCCCCATACTAAATTCCCCCTACTGTTACTCACACCCTCTTGTTAACTGTTTGAAAAGGGCCATCCTGATTACCACTACAAAAGTGATTTTTCCTCTTGTTGATAATAGCCACTTTAATTGAATTGTCTTGTTAGAACTGAGCCCCACACTTGGTAAGGCAACTCCCATCTTTTCATGTGCTGTAACATTTATACTGCTTACTGTGTTTTTCACTCCTTGCATCTGATGATGTGGGTTTTAACCCATGAAAGCTTATTCCCAAATAAATTTGTTAGTCTCTAAGGCGCCACAAGGACTCATCGTTGTTTTTGCTGATACAGACTAACATGGCTACCTGTCATCTAGATCAGTGTTTCTCAACATGGGGGTTGCAGACCCCAGAGGGATTGTGGGATGGATTATGGGGGATTGCAAGTGTAGGGTTGGCATTGAGGGTGGCAAGCAGGGCAGTTGCCCTGGGTGCCATGCTGCAAGGGGCCCCACAAAGCTAAATTCCATGCTTCAGCTCTGGGTGACGAGGCTCCAGCTTCAGACAGGGCTCATAAGTGAAAAACAAGCTCAGGTATCCCACTGAAATGTAAGTACAATATTTATATTCCAATTTATTTATTTTTAATCATATGGTGAATGATTTTAATCATATGGTGAATGAAAAAGTAAGTAATTTTTCAGTAAAAGTGTTGACACTTTTTTTTATTTTTATGTATGATTTTATAACCAAGTAGTTTTTAAGTGAGGTAAAATTTGGGGTACTCAAGAAAAATCAGAGTCGTGAAAGGGGTACAGTAGTCTAGAGAGGTTGAGAACTCCTGCTTTAAGGTGTGCCAAGGACTGGTCCTGCTTGTGATTTGGATTCCACAAATATTTGTGCATACAGCTGTAAAATTTTGCTTTCTTGAACATTCACACCAGTAAAACTCCTTTAAACGAATATCCATAAAAAGTGACAACAAGAAGTATGTGTGAGTCCATTTAGGAATTCAGCTGAGTTATTGGAACAGAATATTGCATATGTTTCACCCCTACTAAGAAATGTGCACCTTTCACTCCAGGAGGTATCAGTGCTTTTCATGAATATACAAAGTATGTATTTGAATATGGTTTCAGAACAAACTCTGTTCTTGAATAAAAGGTACAATGCATAAAAGGGAGCAAAACTGTAGTGGTTATGGTATAATTTAAACATAATGCCTGGGAATTAGGCATGGCCACCTCCCTAGTCCTCTTCCTGCGTAGACAAAGTCTTTTAAAAAGTTATACTTTTTTCTTTCAGACCTTTTTGTTCTGCTACAACTGGTAGTATTAATGTAGACTAATTAAGCATTTTATACTGATCATTAGATTTCATTTTAGACAGATTAATTTCCTCCAAGTGCCTTTCAAGTCTATACAAAGAGTAATAAGATATAGGGCTTATTCAAACACTTAAACTACAAACCAGCTCTCTCTTGAAATGTGATGTTGGTCTCAAAACTTTTTTTTAAATGACCTCATAATGCTTTTAAGTGTTTTGTAATAGGTCATGCTTTAAGGTACCCACATAGAGATGTTCTCATGGCAGAAAGCATGTGCTGATTTTGAAGCCATATTTTACCCTTGTTCACTGCATTTTTACTGTCCATTGTTCAATGTGCTGTAAGAGAATCTGGAAAGTATTATTCTATAGAATGGAATACAGCTGCAAAATGAGGGCACAGACCTCTGCTGTTTCTGTCTGAAAGTTTGCATTAATTATTTTTGACCATTTCACCTTTTTAAGAAAGTGTGTGTGTGTGTGTTAAAATTTTTTTCCCATCCCCTAGGTAAATTCTTCGCTGGTGGTGAAGCACCTGTTGATATATAAAGATACTTATATTACTGATGATTAATCCTATTGATTGCACAAAAGCAGGTGTTGTTCCATGTACATCATTGGCAATGCATCAAAAAATGCAGCTCAATGTAAAATTTATTTTAAAAAAATTGTTATTAATTTAACTGGTTTTTCTGCTTTATCTGTTAGATATTAGCAGATAACTATTTAATTGAATGGATTTGTTGTTCAAAAATGTGTTGCTAATTTTTTTAAGCAGTGTGGTTTGATTGCAATTTGTAAGAATTTTGTCTGCAAGTATCTGCTACTTGTTCAAAGTTTGGGGTTGGTTGTAACTAGCTAGTCAGATGAATCACCTGACATTGTTTCTTTGACCCAATTGTACGTATACTCAAGCACTTCCACAAAATGCCTGCATGCACAAATTTAAAATTTGGATTCCACAAATATTTGTGCATACAGCTGTAAAATTTTGCTTTCTTGAGCATTCACACCAGTAAAACTCCTTTAAATGAATATCCATAAAAAGTGACAACAAGAAGTATATGTGAGTCCATTTAGGAATTCAGCTGAGTTATTGGAACAGAATATTGCAAAAAAACAAATTTCTGTGAACACTAACAATGTGGTTGGATGATAATTGTGCAAAACAGGAAGAATTCTTCCTTCTCCTTCAATGCAAGGACTTGGGTGTTGTTAGTCACCAATAAATGTAACACATTAAACAGATAGCTAAGGGTTAATGTCTCTTTCACCTGTAAAGGGTTAACAAACAGTGACCTGCAACAACTGACCAGAGAACCAATCAGAGGACAAGATACTTTCAAATCTGGGTGGAGGGAAGCTTGGGTGTATGTTCTTTGTCTGTTGTTCTCTCTAGGCTCTGAGAGTGACCACACGTACCTACAGGCTCTCTAATCTTCTGTTCCAATTTTGTAAGTACAAAGGTAGAAAGACACTTTAGTCTCTTTAATTGTTTTTCTGTATTTGCAACTGTGTATCTGGCTGGTAGAGTTTTTATGTGTATTTGGCTAAAAGTATTTGAAATTGTATTTCTGTTGCAGGAAGCTTTTTCTCCAGTGTCTATAAGCTGAAAGACCCTGTAATATTTACCATCTAGATTACAGAGATAACTTTTACTTTTTTCTTTCTTTTTTTTAATTAAAAGTTTTGCTTTTTAAGACCTGTTTGATTTTTTCCCTAGTTGAGACTCAAGGGAATTGAGTCTGTACTCACCAGGGAATTGGTGGGGAGAAGGGAAGGATAAATTTCCTCTTTGTGTTAGATTCACGGAGCTTGAATCTGTATTGCCTCTGGGTGAGGGGAAGGAGGAAGGGTGAAGGGGGAATCCCTTTGTTTAGATTCACGGAGCTTGAATCTGTCTCTCTCTCCTAGTGTACCCAGGGCGGGAAGAATCTGGGAGGAAGAAAGGAGGGGGAAGGGAAATGGTTTATTCCCCTTTGTTGTGAGACTCAAGGAATCTGGGTCTTGGGGGTCCCCAGGGAAGGTTTTGGGGAGACCAGAGTTTATCAGACACTCAGAGTTCTGATTGGTGGCAGCGTATCAGATCTAAGCTGGTAATTAAGCTTAGAGGATTTCATGCTAGTACCTCATTTTTGGACTCTAAGGTTCAGATTGAGGAAAGTATACTACGACAGTGTTGTTAGTCACCAATAAATGTAACACATGATTTCTTAAGAAACGATCATCATCATCATCATCATCAAGGCAAATGCCAAAGCACTGTAGCCTCCTTGCGTAGTGATGTGCAGTCTGCCATTTGGATGTTGATCAAGCATCCTCTGCATAATTTTGTTGCTTTCATCGTACTTTTTGCCCCCTTTTGCACTGACCACAAATTTCATGGTGTGGGTCATGGTTCTGAGTGACGCACACAGCAGATGTGGGATGTTTCCTTCCAGGAGAGCTTACTCTTCAAGAGGACAGAAGTACATGATGTTGCTTGCGGAACCTGTGACAGTTTGGAGAATCTATACACCTTATGAATTCGGGATGATGATATGAAGTTTATCATAAAATTGTTATATCAGAGATTGTCTCTGTGGATGTGGAATCCACCAGTTGCTGACATGTGCTGCAGCTAGTTTGCCTTATCTGTTGTCCTTTTTCTTCCCTGTGCATAAGTGCTGAAACTAGGGTTGCTCTCGGATCCCCTGGCTTGACATGGTTTCCATTATATACAGTATTTACCACTTGGTTCAATGGCTCTCAGCACCCCTCACTATACAGGTTGTTCCAGCTCCCCTGCATGTTGGATTGGAATTCCAAGTGGTAGGGGATGAGGGCTAACTACTGAAGCTAATTAGATCTGTCCCATCCTCTATTCAAATGCAAGCATCTAATACAAAATGCTGGGTTTATTCAGGAGAACTGGTTTACCAGGGGAAAGGACACCTGACAACGAAGTCAGCAGCCATTTTAGAGCAAGGTAAGCGAGAAGAGACTGGAGATCTCATCCAGAACAGACAAAGATGGGTATGGAGAAGAAAAAGAATCCTGGACTCCTTAGAGAGCTCTAACCTATAACCAAAGAAATCTTCTGAGAGGTGTGGAAACTGAAGGAAGGAAAATGCTTCTAGGTGTGTTTTATAATTCTGTCTAGAGCTGTGTATTTCTTTACTTAACAGCGTAAGAGTTAATAGTGGTTTATAATGCTGTGCAAAGTCTCTGTGTGTCTTTTGGCTTTCACTGTTATATACCTCTGAAGAGGTAAATTGTAAATCAGAAGGCTCGCACTGTCGCTGGGACTCTGGGGAATGTGCAAAAACCACTGGGAAGGCTTGGGGAAGATGGCACTAATTTCAGCAGTGTCAGACAGGAGGACTGTATCTGGAGTGCATGCCTAGAGGCCCAAAGCCAGGGACAGTGCCTATGTTCTGCTTATATACAGAAAGCTAAGGGCATGTGAGATTCTGCATTTGGACCCCCTCACATCAGGATGAGTGTCCAACAGGAGGAGCTCAATCAGCTCTGTGAGAGAGCTTTTGTATGCATTAACTCTGTCACTCTCATAATGTAACAAAATCAGATTCTAAAGCACATCACAACTTTTCACAGTGATAAGGATTCATTACTTAATGTAAATGAGAGCGGAATATAGTTCACAGTCTTAAACTTCATAAAGAGTTAGAGATGTGCCTAAGGAGCTAGAAATATGTCTAAGCACCCAAATTTTGCAGCTTTGTTTGAGTCTGTGTTTGGATTTTGATCTTGCTACCTTTCAGTGTTCAGACTTAGGTTTCTGGTTTGGCACATTAAAGAGAGAAGCCCTAATTTAAGCAAAGAAAAGGCTGGAAGTTGAAAGATCTATGCATAGTAACTTTACTCAAAGATTATAGAGTAAACATATCAAGAATAGAAGTATCAGTATGCATAGTTTTAGAAAGCAGTTAGACAAGTATTTGCGCTAAAGGGGGAAAAATAGTGTGAAGTACAACTGATGAGACATGAGGTGGTTTCCAGTTCATCCTAAAATCCAATATTCCTGCACCTTTCATTTTGACAATTACACCATGGGGGGAAATCTCTCATTACACTAGCATTGACATGCTTTGATTAAAATTTTAAAGATGTGTGACAAGTGAAAATTTCTCCACATTATTTTATGTTGAGAATCTGCAGGGGGGTTTAAGCATCTTCCTTTAAAGACAAATAAACCTTATTTTACCAGAGCTTGTTAAGTAAGATGTTACATATTCAGTCCACAAATTAACTTGAACTCTGGACACTTTTTCTCTGATCGCTATGGCGATATGTAGTTTTCAGTTATCACAAAGCAGATCTTCATTTATGAAGAAACTTGAAAGTATATGGGAAACCTCCCCCCCCCCCCGCCATTGTTGTGAATTTGCAAGCTGAAATAGGCCCTCAAAAATCCTTAGATCAGAAAATCCCTGAACTTGGTCGAGTTTGGGTCTGAACCTCAATTTAGCAGCTCTAGTTCATCTTAACTTTTCTACTGTATAATAGTAAAGACCCTGACCCAGCTAAACACTTCAGCATGTGCTGAAGGGCATTATATTGTTTCTCAAAATAAAGAAACTGTAAGTCTCTTCTGTCCTATATAAATCCTATGAACCCTCACCTTTTCTATTGCAGTCCATAGTTCACGGTCTCCTATGAGCTTTCATGGTCAGGCAGTCCTGGTGGCTCATTTTGAGTCCAAGGTGGGTCATTCCCTCAGAGCAACCATGAAATGCCAGTTCAGGCATTTCCTGATCATATCGCTGTTCCATATGGCAACCCAGAGAACAGAGCAATCAGGTTCATGGGAATTGCAGTATGTTGTTTTACCAAGCATATTCATTGAGCAGAAGCTCTAATACAGGGATACTTTAACTGGCTGTCTCATAGTCAGTCATTCAATGGAGAGGAAATGTAAAGGGAACAAAGCACAAAATGGGGTGTCCTGAGATGAACTTGTTAATGGAGCTGTCATCCAGGGAGATGAAAAGAGGCTTTGTTTTCACAAAGGTTGTTCACCTATCAACCACCAGTAACTGGGGATGAAGAGGCTCAAATCAGACTTCTAATCACCAGTTGTAACAGCACCCCCCACCTTCAGCAGCTCTCCAAATTTAAAATACTGGTTGTAATATATAATATGTATATATTACAGTTCAACTTAAAAGTCAAAATGACACTATCAAAACAAAATGTTTAGTCATAATCAAAATGAAAAGTTTTGACTTATTACCATCAAAATGTCATCATAATAAACACTACCCACAAAACATTTTGATTACAACATTATGATTTGCATTTTTTTTACTAAAAACTGTTTCACTGAAAAACTTTTGACCTGCTCTTGTCATTTTTCCAAATGAAGATGGGAGTAAGTCTATTTCCTTAGGGCTGTCTGAGCTCACAGAGCTGAATGTTTCAGGCAGAAAGCAGACTAAACCAGACCAGACCATAGAATCATCACAGAATCATAGAAGATTAGGGTTGGAAGGGACCTCAGGAGGTCATCTAGTCCAACCCCCTGCTCAAAGCAGGACCAATTCCCAACTAAATCATCCCAGCCAGGGCTTTGTCAAGCTGGGTCTTAAAAACCTCTAAGGAGGATTCCACCACCTTCTAGGTAACCCATTCAGTGCTTCACCCTCTAATGAAAAAGTTTTTTCTGAATATCCAACTAAACCTCCCCACTGCACTTGAGATCATTAATCCTTGTTCTGTCATCGGTACCACTGAGAACAGTGTAGATCCATCCTCTTGGAACCCCCTTTCAGGTAGTTGAAAGCAGCTATCAAATCCCCTTCATTCTCTCTTCTGCAGACAAAACAATTGCAGTTCCCACAGCCTCCTCTAAGTCTGTGCTCAGACTCCTAATTTTTGTTACCTCTGCTGACTCTTTCTAATTTTTCACATCTTCTTGTAGTGTGGGGCCCAATATGGACACAGTACTCCAGATGAGGCCTCACCAATGTTGAATAGAGGAGAATGATCTGTCCCTCAGTCTACAACAATGCCCCTACTATACAGCCCAAAATGCTGTTAGCTTCTTGGCAACAGGGCACTCTGTTGATCATATCTAGGTCTCGTCCACTGTAACCCCGGTCCTTTGGCAGAACTGCTGCCTAGCTCGGACCTAGTCTGTAGCAGTGCATGGGATTCTTCAGTCCTAAGTACAGGCTCTGCATTGTCTTGTTGCCTCATCAGATTTCTTTTGGCCCAATCCACTAATTTGTCTAGGTCACTCTGTATCCTATCCCTACCTCCAGTGTATTCTACCACTCCTCCCAGTTTAATGTCATCTGCAAACTTGCTGAGGGTGCATCACACCATGCTCCAGATCATGAAAATATGAACAAAACAGCCTAAGGCCTGACCCTGGGCACTCTGCTTGATACCTGCTGCCAACTAGACTGGAGCCATTGATCACTACTATTGGCCTGATGATCTAGCCAGTTTCTATCCACTTATAGTCATCCAGCCATATTTCTGTAACTTGCTGGCAAGTTATCGGTGGGAGCATATTAAAAGCTTTGCTACAGTCAAGGAATAACACATCCACTGATTTACCCTCATCCACAGAGCCAGTTATCTCATCATAGAAGGCAATGGTTAGTCAGGCATGACTTGCCCTTGGTGAAAAAATGCTGACTGTTCCTAATCACTTTCCTCTCCTCTAATGCTTCAGAATTAATTCCTTAGGTTGCTCCATGATTTTTCCAGTGACTGAGGTGAGGCTGACTGGCCTGTAGTTCCTTGGATTATTTTTCCTTTTTAAAGATGGACATTACATTAGCCTTTTTCCAGTCATCTGGGACCTCCCCCAGGCGCATGAGTTTCCAAGATAATGGCCAATGCTCTCCAATCACATCTCCCAACCCTTTAGCACCCTCAGATGCAGTGCATCCAGCCCCATAGACTTGTGCTCATCCAGATTTCCTAAATAGTCCCAAACACTTCTTTCTCACAGAAGTCTGGTCACTCCTCCCCATGTTGTGCTGCCCAGTGCAGTAGTTGGAGCTGACCTTGTTCTGAAGAAGAGGCAAAAAGCATTGAGTACATTAACTTTTTCCGCATCCTCTGTCACTAGGTGCTCCTCATCAGTAAAGGACCACACTATTCCTTGACTTTCTTCTTGTTGCTATGCCGAGAAATCCTTCTTGTTATTCTTAATATCCTTGCTAGCTGCAACTCTACAGACCGGTCTACACTACGCGCGAAAATCGATTTTAATACGCAATTTCAGCTACGAGAATAGCGTAGCTGAAAATCGATATCTAAAATCGATTTACTCATCCGTCTTCACCGCACGGGATCGATGTCGCGGCTCGCCATGTTGTCCGGAACTCCACCAAAACCAACAGAGGTTCCGGAATCGATATAAGCGCGCTCAGGGATCGATATATCCCGTCTAGATCAGACGCGATATATCGATCCCCGAGCAATCGATTTTAACGCGCCGATACGGCGCGTAGTCTAGACGTGCCCTCTGTGTGATTTGGCCTTCTTGATTTCACTCCTGCATGCCTGAGCAATTTTTATACTCCTCCCTGGTCATATGTCCAATATTCCACTTCTTGTAAGCTTCTTTTTTGTGTTTAAGATCAGCAAGGATTTCACTGGTAAGCCAAGCTAGTTGCCTGCCATATTTACTATTCTTTGTACACATCGGGATGGTTTGTTCCTGCAACCTCAGTAAGGATTCTTTAAAATAGAGCCAGCTTTCCTGGATTCCTTTCCCCCTCATGTTATTCTCCCAGGATCATGCCTGTCAGTTCCCTGAGGGAGTCAAAGTCTGATTTCTGAAGTCCAGGGTCCATATTCTACTGCTCTCCTTTTTTCCTTGTGTCAGGATCCTGAACTCTACCATCTCATGGTCACTGCCTCTCAGGTTCCCATACACTTTTGCTTCCCCTACTAATTTTTCACGGTTTCTGGGCAGCAGATCAAGAAGAGCTCTGCCTCTAAGTTGGTTCCTCAAGTACTCGCACCAGGAAACCTACACTTTCCAAAAGCTTCCTGGATTGTCTGGAATACCACTGTATTGCTCTCCCAGCAGATATCCAGGTGATTGAAGTCTCCCATTGAACCAGGGCCTGTGATCTAGTAACTTCTGTTAGTTGCTGGAAGAAAGCCTCATCCCCCTCATCCCCCTGGTCTAGTGGTCTATAGCAGACTCCTGCCACGACATCACCCTTGTTGCTCACACTTCTAAACTTAATCCAGAGACTCAAGTTTTTCTGCAGTTTCATACTGGAGCTCTGAGCAGTCATACTGTTCTCTTACTTATAATGCAACTCCTCCACCTTTTCTTCCCTGCCTGTCCTTCCTGAACTGTTTATATCCATCCATGACAGTACTTCAGTCATGTGAGTTATCCCACCAAGTCTCTGTTATTCCAATCACATCATAGTTCCTTGACTGTGCCAGGACTTCCAGTTCTCACTGTTTGTTTCCCAGGCTTCTTACATTTGTGTATAGGCACTTAAGATAACTTACTGATCGTCCCGCTTACTCAGTATGAGACAGGAGTCCTCCCTTCTTGCGCTCTCATGCTCATGCTTCCTACTGGTATCTCATTTCCCCACTTACTTCAGGGCTTTGGTCTCCTTCCCCCGGTGAATCTAGTTTAAAGCCCTTCTCACTAGCTTAGCCAGCCTGCTTATGAAGATGCTCTTCCTTCTCTCCATTAGGTGGAGCCCATCTCTTCCTAGCACTCTTCCTTCTTGGAACACCATCCCATGGTCAAAGAATCCAAAGCCTTCTCTCCAACACCACCTGTGTAGCCATTTGTTGACTTGCAGGATTCAACAGTCTCTACCCAGGCCTTTTCCTTCAACAGGGAGGATGGACGAGAACATCGCTTGTGCCTCAAACTCCTTTATCCTTCTTCCAAGAGCCACATAGTCTGCAATGATCCGCTCAATGTCATTCTTGGCAGTATAATTGGTGCCCACATGGAGAAGCAGGAAGGGGTAGCTATCCGAGGGCTTGATGAGTCTTGGCAGTCTCTCCATCACATTGTGAATCCTAGCTCCTGGCAAGCAGCACGCTTGTCAGTTTTCTTGGTCAGGGAGGCAGATAGATGACTCAGTCCCCCTGAGAAGGATTCCCCGCCCACCACCACCTGCCTCCTTCTCTTGGGAGCGGTGGTCACGGGACCCCCATCCCTAGGACTGTGCATCTCATGCCTTCCAACCAGTGGAGTCTCCTTCTGGTCCCTTCCCTCAGATGTATCATCTAGTACACTTTCCGCATTAGTACCTGTGGAGAGAACATAAAAACGGTTGCTCACCTGTATCTGCTCACTAGGACAGATCTTGAGCAGATGTGAAGAGAGAGAGTGTGGGCACTTCTGTCCCTGGGAGTTTTGCAAGTACTTAGAGAGAAGATTGAAGGTTTGGTGATGGAATGAGGGTTTGTCTTTTCAGAGTCAACAACATAGATGGTCTTTTGCGACTCTTGTGTCCATGTGTGTATGCCATGCTTGAGGGGATACTAAATGAGAATTGATTTAGATTAAAAGAAAGAGAGATGAATGGTAGGTACATTTTCTCGTTTTACCTCTTCTCATTGCAATGCCCAGTATTTCACAACACAGCAAGGTTTTTTTCAGAATCTGAAATCTTAGCTGCTCTGGAGGACAGAGAAAATGTACTATATGAAGATGAAAAAAAAGGCATGTTTGCAACTTGGTGCAAAAATGGAAAAACATGATTTTATCATATATTTCCCCAAGATTTTCTAGACAACCTGGAATCAAGATGGTGTGACAGACCCAGGCCAGTGGGGTACAGGAGTCTGGTAGAGGGAAAATATATTGGTCACTGGATAAGTAGTTTTCTGTTCCTTGAGTGACCAGAGCAGGGGCTGCACTAGAGTAATCAGGAACCTGCTAGAACCAATTAAGGCAGACAGGCTGATTAGAACACCTGCAGCCAATCAAGGCAGGCTAATCAGGGCACCTGGGTTTAAAAAGGAGCTCAATCCAGTCAGGAAAGGAAGAGCCAGAGGAGAGGAAGTGCGTGTGAGGAGCTGGGATCAAGAGGCACAAGGAGCTGAGAATGAGAGGGTGTACTGCTAGAGGACTAAGGAGTACAAGTGTTATCAGACACCAGGAGGAAGGTCCTGTGGTAAGGATAAAGAAGGTGTTTGGAGGAGGCCATGGGGAAGTAGCCCAGGGAGTTGTAGCTGTCATGCAGCTGTTACAGGAGGCACTGTAAACAGCTGCAATCCACAGGGCCCTGGGCTGGAACCTGGAGTGGAGGGCAGGCCCAGGTTCCTCCCAACTCCTGATCAGACACAGAAGGAGTTGACTCAGACTGTGGGGAATATCACTGAGGTGAGCAAATCTGCCAAATAAGCACAGGACCCACCAAGATAAAGGAGGAACTTTGTCACAATGGGTATAAATCTACCAAGTGTTCAAGAACAAACACAAGCCTAAAACTGCAGGAATGACATATTCAAACCTAATGAATGTGTAAATCTGTTGACTAGATGACTGATTTCATAAAAGGAAACACTGAAGGAAGAAAGTGGAAGGAAAGTAGATAACAAAAGAAACTCAATCTGTCCATGAAGCTAGGGAAATGAAATTAGTTTCCATTGTGTGGTTATAAAATAGAATGGATTTTTTTTTTAAAATGATATTAGCATGTATAAAATGCTGCTTCATGGAAACATATTAATGCAAGAGATGTGTTCTGCTGAAAGGTTAAAACATCCCATGAAAGAATGTATCTATAATGAATGTAAGAAGAATTATTAAGGTTCATAATATATAGCTGGAAAAAGAAATGGTAGGAATGTAGGCCTGGCCCTGTACCCTCTTATTTGAGGTGAGCAGTTGGATAACTTTCTATTAGTGAGTGTTAGGGCAGGTTGGGTGGCTTTCAGCTAAGAATTTGACTGGAACCAGAGCAATATTTATGCAGTGTATTTCTTTTTATGGCTACAGTGGAAAGGCTGAATGTGGCTAGAGGAAAAAAGCTAATCAAACCACTTTAAATTACATTCATGAAGTGTACTTCCAGTTAAAGAATAATTGGGGTACAATTAGAAATGTGAACTGTTTTCAGCTCTCCTAGATAAAATTCAAAGGGCCAGATTATGACCCCAGCAATGCACTCGCCCATGTAGTGGTATTGGGCATGGAGGGAAAGGGAGAAAGGGTTCCTCTATGAGGCTGCTACTCTACCCTTCTGCACAGATAGGCTGAAATGCTCTGCCTCCTCTCACACAGGTTAGTAAAGCTGAATTGCTGTGGTGGGGAAAACAGTCTGCACCAGAGCTTTACCTACACTCATGCCACCATTAATTCCACTTTGTTGGAAAAATATTTGCCCATTTCCACTTAAACTTTTCAGTGCTTTCCCTTGAAGGAAAGGTGACATTTTCCAACTATGAAAAACAAAACAAAACCTGTTTTATCAGCATAAAATTATGAATATTTTGCCTGGAGCAAATGTGTGAAGAGTTGCGACTGTGCTGTGGTGAAATCATGCTGCTATTGTAATTAAAAACTGCTTATTTGCAGAAATGGTAGATCTGCTCTCCATAAAAAAAATGTGAAGCAAAAATTTGGTTTCATATTTTCATTATTTCTCTTATGAACATCAACTGAGTCTAGTTGTATTGCACTACTGTCACGGTTGCAAGATTAGTTGCACCTCTTACTCCTCTGTGGATTCTGAGTGTTGTCCCTCAGATGTCAGGCCTCATGACTTTATTCTCCTAGGGTGGAGCTCAATCATTCTCCCACTCTTAGAACAGGCCCTGGGCTGTAGCACCCTGTATATTTGACTAAGCTTATCTAGCATGTCCAATTTGGTTTAGGCACCTATGGTTGTTCCCGTCACGAGTCTGTGATCATTGGTGAATACAGTGACCAAACAGATTTTAGAGAGGGATTTCAAATAACCTGACACACATCTCTAAAGCCCTACCATCCTGTGATGGTGACCTAAGCCGGCCTAGCTTCTCCAGATATCTCATTCGGGTTCCCTTGAACAACTACAGCCTCTCCTGAAAACCATCCTTCTTTCAACACTGCTAGAGTTCAGTGTTTGAGAGCTGTCTCTAGCCTGGTCAAAAAGAGTTTTGTAGGTTGGCTGGACAGGAGGTAAAATCATCAAAGCTAATCATTCTGGCACTGGCTCTTAACAGCTCTCACATGTCTTCTGAGAGGTGGCTATCTTGAGCCATCTTTTCCCCTCTGACCATATTTCCGGGACAACCTTCTATTGAGTTAACCCAATATATTCATATGGTAAATATCCAAATAACCAGGTCAACATACAGTATTCATAAATCATTACAGAGCATTTCCAAATCCATCATAATTACCTACATCTACAGTGTTAGTTAGACCATTACCGGAATACTGGGTCCAGTTCTATTACCTGCTCTTCAAAAAGGATGTTGAAAAATTTGAGAGGGTTCAGAGAAGAGCCACAAGAATGATTCAAGGTCTGGAAACGTGCTTTACAGAAAGACAACACTCAGTCTATTTACTTTTTAACAGGCTTGGCCATGGCCTGTAAGGACCTACACAGGGAGAAGATTTCTGATACAAGAAGGCTCTTTTAATCTAGCAGGCAAAGACGTGAAGATCCAAAAGCTGGAAACTGAAACTAAACAAACTCCAAGTGAAATTAAGGTGCAAATTTTGAATAGTAGAACTGCTTAGATAGGGATGTGGCAAATTCTCCATCACTTGATACCTAAATTGAGATTGGATGTAATTATAAAAGATACCTCAGCTTAACCACAAGTTATTGCACTTACTGTAGGAAGTACTAGATGAGGTTCTGTTATACAAGAGGTCAGATTAGATCCCTTCTGGCCTTTAAAATCAATGAATCTCTGGCTTGAAATCCTTTCATGGACTTCAATGGGCTTTTAATTGGGCCCTGTCTGAAGGAATGTAGATGATACTAATGGGAACAACAGCCACAGAAACTGAATTCAAACAGTAAAATAAACTAATATACCTGCTAGTTAACACCCTCATTTATAGAATTATTTGGCATCATTTAAAAAAAATATGGAGGGGACTGAGGGTGAGGAGGCAACAATAACATCTTTTTTCAAATCATACTTTGCCGTTCTCAGGACAAACACTGGTCATATAGTCCCAAATTTCATTCTGACAGAATATTTGGGGGAAAAAAACACCACTCAAGCAATCTTCAGTTATCTGACTTGAAATTGGCTGCCAATTCCCCCTTTCCCCCCAACCCCCACAGGTTTTATACTAGTTAATGAAATTTTAGCTCTTAGGTGGGGAAAATTAAATGAAACTGATTTTGTAAATGAAATCTGTCATATGGCTAGCTACAACTTTCACAACTATTATATCAACTTTTCCCCCGAAGAGATTGAAACAGACCAATTTACGTCTGCCACAAGCCAGAGTACCATCTTGAAGCTACCAGCTTTTAAAATATATTATTTATTAGAATTTTTTTAAAAAGTGGTGCAATATTACTCCATAGGTCTTTTTTTTTTTTTTTTTACCTTTTAGGTTATATGCTTGGAATGTTTTACTTGTGAATTTTTTTTCTGATTTGTGCCCTCAGCATCCACTCCTTTTTTACTCAGGCAAAACTTCCACTGACATAAATGGAATCCACATTTTTGAAGTGTTTGCAGCCATAGTGCAGTCTCCTTTGGTTGAAAGTGTCCACCCACAGCTGGTTAACTCAGTGCATGGTTTAGATGACCTCCTGGATTCCTTGCTGACACTAAGATCTCTCATAATAGCATCTGTGAATAACACTTTCTACCATATGCAGTTGGCTAGGAATCTCTAGCTCACACTGGTAGATAATTACCTGGCCTTGTCATATCCTATCTAGACTACATTCAATGCTGCATCTCTTGGCATGAAACCACCATCCCTTAGGAAACTCTGACCAGTACAGAATGCTGTGGCGCATCTCCTCCGCAACATGGAATATCATCATCATGTCAGACTGCCCTTTGGTCTCTACACTGTTTCCATACGATATTGAGTCAAGTTCAAGATCTCTGCTCTTATCTTCAAAGTCTCGGTGGCCTGGGCCCAGTATATCTAAACAGTTGCCTAAAGTTCCAGGATGAAGTCCATGACTGACTCCACTTTTTGGCACAAGTGAGCTTTCTATCATAAAGGTAAAGACTATCTATGCAGGTGACGGTGAGATTTCTTAGGGCCAGTCTGAGACTGCAGAACAAACTCACCAAGGAACTAAGAAGCATTACAAACCACCTTCTTCTACTCCACGTATCACGTGTACTTCTCTGATTTTGCCCTCTCTGATATAAACACATAGCAACAGGTACATTCAATAACAACAAAATGCTCCAAAAAGCTACATTGTACATAATTATTCTACAGAGAGGAGGAGAGAGAGATAATGAACCATGTGTGACAGATGTTATTTACTTTCTTTAATGAACTAGTGGAAAGTGCTCAGATATTAGTGATGAGAGCATAAGAACCTATACAAAATAGAAGTTGTGCTTGAGTAAAGGGGTACCTGATCTTGCTAATTGGGCCAAGAACTGATATCTATCACATTTGCGATCAGAACTAAATCTGCAATTTTAATAGGAAGCTATTGTTTTTTATTATTATTACGTACATTTATAAGTGACCCATAACTGTGACATCTGGGAACACTGTGTGGTTTAAATTAAGTCATTAATTCCAAATAAGGAGAGCCAACACAGTGTGCTCCCCTGTAACACATAACTTAGAAAGAAGAGAGACCTCTGGCCTGTTGGACAGCAGCTCATGGTTTCATAGCTCAGAGTCAATTACAAGCCTGAGCAAAGAGGTGTCATACAGCTTCTTGAACATGGCCAGATTTATGCTTCATTGTGTTTCCAGTGAGAGCAAATTCCAGTGGTGTTGACTTGCTGTCAAAAGTATCTCTGTGAACTTCATTCTTGAAGCAGTAACTTACAAATGAGTATAGGTTATATAGAAGGTAAGAGGAACTCTGACTGTAATGTAACTTGGGCCTAGGCCATGTAAGCATTGCATATAGGAACTATCACCTTGAATTTTACTTGGAGTTGATTGGCAACTGGAGTAGGGAGCAGAGCAGAGATGTGAAATGCATTCACTGGTATACTCCTCTCAGAAAGTAGACAGCTGCATTTTGTACTATCCAGATCATCCATACAGCTTCCATGGTTTGTCCCATGTAACAAGATCATGAATCAGCAAAATTAGATCTGCATTTGAAATATTGGTGCACAATTCATTTGCCACCTGCCAAGGCCTCAGCGGTGAGGTAAGAGTTTCAGTATTTCAAAACTTTATTTCCTTCTACTTGAGAAGAAAACACTTTTTAAAAAAAATTATTTCTCATGAATCGGAAATACCCCTCAATGGTTGCTTTGGAAATACTGACATATGAAATATACTCCCCCGTACGAGCAGTTGCTGACTGAAATGTATGTTGTCATTTTCACTGATGCTATAAGCAGCTCAGGGAGCCAGCTGTCTGGGGAATCTGGAAGCCCTGGGGTCCTCAGTCCTGGAGTCCTCTTCATGGTGAGGTTGCCTCAGAGCTGAAGTCCCTGGAAGCCCTCTCCAGAATCTCTTTGCTTTGTGACAGGAAGCACAGGCGCCAACTTCCTCCAAGAAGGTCCTGCCCCACACGACCCCTTCACCCAAGCCCCCATCCCCACCCTCTCTCTTCCCACCCCTGCTCCATCGCAGGCCCCTCCCCCATCCCTTCTCCCAAGTCCCCATTCCTGCCCACCCTGCTGTGCCCCAAGCAATGCCCCCACCACACTTTCTCCCAACCCCCCCACCTCATCCCATCCAATTCCATGCCCTCTTCCAAGCGCACCCCATCCCTGCTCCTACCCTTCCCCCTTGAGCCTCCTGCACACTGTGGAACAGCTGATTATGGCAGGCAGGAGGCACTGGGAGGAAGGGGGAGTAGTTGAGCAGTGGGTCTGCCTGTGGGTGGGAAGCACTGGGGGGAGGGAGGGATTTGGTTTCCAGTGGGTGCTAAGCCCTGGAACATCCACAGAGTCGGAGCTTATGGTAGGAAGTCTGGAAGTACTGAGAGCCCTGGCTTGAGCCAGAGTTCTTCTGGCTTCCAAGTTCCCTTGTGTGGGCCTGGGAACCTAGACCCTGAGAGCCCTGGCTGAAGCTTCATCTTCCAGAGTTTCCAGGCCGTCTGCGGCAGAGCCAGAGTAGAACACTGGTTAGACCCAGGTTTTCCAGGGCTTCTGGGACTGCCAGCCCCCCAGCTCCACAGCAAAGAGCCAATAAATTCTGGAAGCCTTGCCACAATGGGGCTGTCCTGGAGCTGCATACCATGGGAGCCCAGATGTCCCTGGCCCCACAGCAGCCTACAGGGTGAGTTCTCAGGGTATCAGGCAGGTTTCCAGTAGACAGGTTTCCTTCAGAACCCTCATTGTGATTTGACAAAAGTTAATTGAAACAAAGACATTTTCATGAGACATCTTGGCGCTTCCTCACAAAACACTGCTTAGTCACGAATTTTCTGACCAGCTCTAGTGTGGAGTTCTGGAAGTAGTGATGAGTCCTCAAGCACTGAAAGACAATTTCAACAATGGTGGGGAAGGCCCTATTTTAGCCGCTAGAATAGTTTAAAAACATCACCAGATCCTCAAGGTGGTTCTCCCTGCTAGCAGCATCACTTCAGTCTTACCCAAGTTGAACTTCAAACTACTGGTCCACGTCCAGGTCTTAATCTCCACCAGGGACTTGGTACCTTCCAGAATTCAGAAAGGCCCTATGACATGAATACCGTTTTCAAAGTTGAGATAGAAAAATTAAAACATATATGCTTTCTTGTCTTGACAAATACTGAAAACTTCTGTTAGATACTATGGAAGTATAGTGGCCCTAACTCTCCTCTCATTTACACAGAGTAAATCATGGGAAATACACATGTGTAAAACTAGTGTAAGTGAGAGGAGAATCAAGCCTATAGTCTTATCCAGGGGTCGGCAACCTGTGGCACACATGCCAAAGGCGGCACGTGAGCTGATTTTTTAGTGGAACTCTGCTGCCAGCCTGGGTCCTGGCTGCTGGCTTCGCTCAGCCTACTGCCTGCCTGGATGAATGGAACTCCGGGCCAGCAGCCGGAACCCCAGACCTGCAGAGGCTGAGTGCTGCCGGTCTGGGGTTCTGTCTACCAACCCCTGTACATGGAAAAAGTATTACTGGCATGTGAAACCTTAAATTACAGTGAATAAATGAAGACTTGGCACACCACTTCTCAAAAGTTGCTGACTCCTGGTCTTATCTTACTTGTCCATTAGTTGCATTTCTACTGCTCAGTTTTTTTCCTTGCATGTGTAAAGTTTCAGATTAATATCTATGGTTCATTTAGCAGGGAAGAAAGTGTGCAGATTTTCTTTCTTAATACAAAATTGCAGTCTGTCAGTACCATGCACCCTAAAGACAGAGGCTTATCTGCAAAACCTCCATACAATTATTGTATAATGAATTCCGACCTGCTCATTAAAAGAGAAAATCACCACAGAGACCTTTTAAGCCTAATCATGTATGGCATACAATTGGATGTAAGTACAGTGTAAACTGAGCAGGGAGATAAAAACTTGTCTCTTTGGTGATCTTTTATTATTGTTCAAAGTTTACGAATTTTGCATTCAACTTATTTTATTTAATCAAAATTTTGGTAAAGATATAGAGCAAAGAGGTTTTGATTCAAGTAAAATTAACTCAAAACAGTCAGACTTTTCCATTATTTTTTATTCAATTAAAAGCTCAATGCCCCATTATATTTCTGGCCAGTTGAGATGAGTCTGAATAAAACTCACATGCAAACTGAACTTAACTTGGGTGGATTTTTATTCCCTCTTGTTTACATAATTTTTTTCCCTAAATCTAAATGTATAATTTTTTAAAATGCCAAAATAAAACATGTATATTGATAGAAAGTCACCCACCTTTTATATGAACAAAGAACTGGAATTTGACAGAGTCACACACCATCGGCCATTGAAGAAACTTAAACAGTCACTGGATGAAAGGTAAAATACTCAAAGATATGGAAACTCAGACAGAAAACAGAGTAAGAATAAATGTTTAACTTTTGACAAGGCAAAAATGTTAATTGTGGGGTGTTCCAAGTCTCCATACTAACACTAGTATTTACCATCTAATTATATTTACTAATGTATTTACTATAAAAAGAGGTGTGCAGCAAGGTGGGCAAGTTTCCAAATAAGTTAGTTAGGGTTTTCAAGTCTAGAAAATACCACATGGAACTTCTGAGGGACCTACCAAAAGTAGGTAAACATGCAGTGTAATGAGAAATGAAATTTTATGACAAATGCAAGATAATGCATGCTGAGAAGAATAATTTCAACTACTCATACCCATTGCTGATTTCTAAAGGGACTGTAAACACACAGGGAAAAAAAACCTGGGTATCACTGTGGAAAATTTAATGAAAATATTTGCTCAATATGCTGCACCAGTCAAAAAAGTAAATTAAAAAAATATGAGATTGGTCTGAAAATGGCTTTTCTCCGGTGGAAAATTTTGACTAAAGCAAAAAAAACACTACACCACAGTCAGTACACACACAATCATCACAAACATCACTCTGAAGCCTAGAGTGTCTGTTGAGTCCATGTGATGCAATGGAAACAATTACAAGCATGGCTGAGAGCTCTTTTTGTTTGGAATATCACCAAGCTAAATCATCGTTGGGAACTGCAGTCTGTTACCACATCCAGTTTTTAAGTTCTCGGCCAATTTTGGCCTTTTACACACATGACTTTATGAATTACACCCAAGCAGTGTCGCATGTGTGTGTGTGTTTGTGTATACACAAGAAGTACCTTTATTTACCTTCTTATTCTTGTGTTATATGGAGAATGAGAACATTCACAGATATATTAGATAAAGCAAACAATTTTAGAAGGTGTATAAACTGTCATGCTTCAAGGTATAAGTCAACATATAACTGGCAAGAATTAGG
The DNA here is from genome assembly GCF_003597395.2 of Chelonoidis abingdonii. Classification (NCBI taxonomy): domain Eukaryota; kingdom Metazoa; phylum Chordata; order Testudines; family Testudinidae; genus Chelonoidis; species Chelonoidis abingdonii. The sequence continues at coordinate 175,672,221 of NC_133769.1, read as the reverse complement.
AAAATATCTTTGCCTAGGACCAGATATGTCAGTTTCAGAGAACTATATCTGTACCTTCCTCCCCAGAGTCCACTCCTGGAGTATCTAGTCCAGTCTCCAGCTGTCACCTGTCTCTGGGCAGGGACCCTTGTCCCACTTCTTTCTAACTGAGGTGTTTTAAGGTTACACATCTCGAAAGGAGCTTAAAACATCTCATTCAGAAAGAAGTTCAAACTATAGTTTGAACCTGTCTCTAGACCTCCCCAGTGGATGGTAGAGGAGTGGTACCTCTCAGGGATTAGGAGGTTACAACTTGAGTGATTCACCTTAATCACACCTCTTCCCTGTGTTCTTAGTTCCTGGTGGAGCTGTGGCAATCCTCCCTCCTTGGCGTTACATACATAAACCATTCATACAATGAACACAATATAGTCCCCCAAAATATTGTACACAGTTGCGATATCTGTCACAGAGTAATCATATGTTCACTCACTATGGGAATTTTGTATTTTCTTCTGACGTTCTAGCTACCATCAGTGATAAGAGTCTGGATTAAATGGATCACTGGTCTACTCCTGTATGACACTTTCTGTCTTGTACTAAACATGTAGTCTAGTTGCATAGCAGAGAATAAAAATTCAAATAAGACAGTATTCCTTTACTTCCATCTCAGAAGTTTTACAAATTACTTTTATTCAGAGTTCTGAAGCTTTGATTTCTTTCCCTTTCACTGCCCCATCCTTGTTCCCTTGGGTTGTATTCTCATTTATTATCGTGGTCTAATCAAGAAAATTACATTCCTTCATAAAGAGGGGCTGAAATAGCCACAGCTATTCATAACACTCTAGTTTTCAAGAGACCATTTAGTAGTCAACTGCTGACACATAAAAGGATTTGTTTTTATTATGTTGCCATCACAGGCAGAAAACATAATAGCGTTTCCTCTATGTTCTTTAAAGCCTGGAGTGAAAACAAGATGATACTGTATTTATATTTTTTAATGTTACACAAAATGTAGTGTGTGCATGTTGTATTCAGTAAACTGATCTCCTGAAATTAGGCTGCAAGTATCCTAGATGTTAGACTTTCCATAACAGTAGTCCATGTAATCTTTAACAGCATTCACCCTCAATAAAACAATAGGTTGAATTCAGCCCTGGTGTACATCCATTGAAGTAGAATTACACCAAGTCTGATCTGGACCAATGAGTGTTTTTTAATAAATCAGAGGTTCATATTCTGGAAAACTCTGATCAAAGAAGAGCTGAATAGTTTGCAGCTCATCTTCCATTTCTTTTTTAATTGAAGCATATCCCTCGCACTGGCAGCTACTTTCCCATACTAACAGCTACATGCCCCCTTCACCCAGGCCACTTCTGCAGTTTACATATGTAATTGGCACAGGTATTAGAGTGATTGGAGCATGTTCCACACCACTGCCATAAGCAGGGAGCTCACAAGTAAGAAATTTGGTACTGCTGTGTCAGCAAATGGAGTAAAAGCAGGAGAAGGGTCCTAGCAATGCACAAGCCTGTTCCATTCCTGTTATGAAATTCTGCTTTTTCCTGCTCTGAAAGCATCTGGCAGCTTGTTTTGTGTTGGAGCAACCTCTCTTCCTGTTACTACACATTGCTCTTCCTCTCACATCCATGATACAGAAGACTGCTGTGGATAGGACTCTAGATAGGGCTTGCTTGCTCTGGGTCAGCAACCTGGCACTTTTGTAGCTGGAATCTTGTTCCGCAATCTCAGCAGGTTCTCAGCATTGCAGGTGGTTCACTGCCTCTCCGTTCTTTGGAAGAGCAAAAACTCTCAGCAAAAGAAGCATCAGTAGAGATTTTATCTGATAAACACACACAATTTGTTTGTGTACATAGTTAGAACTCTCTCAGGCCCTTATCTCCCATTTTGACTATTGTAACCTCCTTTCTGGCCTTCCTAACTCCCTCTCTTGCCCATTCAGGTGCACACAAACCATAGCTGCTCAAATCCCATTTCTTAGCCATGCCACTCCATTCTTGAATCCTTCCATCAGATTTTCAATTACCACCACATGAAATACAAACTTTTTTCCTTGCCATTTAAGGCCTTTCCTAGTCAAGCCTCTCCCTGCTTATCCTCTCTTATACCATGTCTTGTCATCCTCACCGTCTCCTCCTCACCAGTGGTGGCAGTCCTCATTGCCCAGTTCTCTGCTCCTCTTGGGAGCACATGCATGATGTTTTCCAGGCTTCCCCTTATAAAAAAAATAAGAGGTGGGAATACCCTTGTGTAGAGGGCCTGCATGAAGCCTATCCAGAGGTGAAATACCACTTAAATACACTTTTCATAACTCAAGTAGTACATAGACCTTGTGCAAACAATCTACTAACAGCTGAATTTCATCTAGAATGTCCTTCTTAAAATAACTTGTAAAAATTACTATCCTGTTCTCCAAGGACCCCTTCTGTTGTGATGTCTGTAACTGACAGTCACTAATGGGTAGGCAGGGTGACAGTAGGACCTTCTGACATTGATGGTTACATACGTAGGGGATCACTGGGATTTGGATTGCTGTGGTTTTCTTACTGGATTGCCACTAGGGTTGACACAACTAGGATTGAACTAGGGATCTCCAGAACTAAATGGCACCGTTTAAACTATAGAACCAAGGCTCTCTAGGGAAGGCTGTCACAGACTCACATCCTCTGTAGATCAGTGCAAATGGGACCCATAATGCACATTTACCAGTGAGTTACACAAGCTTATTGGCATACGATTGTCTATGTGGTGGGGTAATGTGCTCTAAGGGGGGGTCTGATTTCTAAAAAGGCACTAATGTGTTGTGCATTAATTGGTCCATACAGACTCTGCTGGTGAGCTTTACCATAGTGCTGTTTGAAACATTAATACATTATAGTGCTGTAGGGAGCCTTTAGTGCTCACCAGCAACGTCTACCTAAATCATTAATGCTCAAAACATGAATGCACTTTAAAAACATAAGAATGGCCACACTGGGTCAGACCAATGGTCCATCCAGCCCAGTATCCTGTCTACCAACAGTGGCTAGTGCCAGATGCCCCAGAGGGCGTGAACCTAACAGGTGATGATCAAATGATCTCTGTCCTGCCATCCATCTCCACCCTTTGACAAACAGGCTAGGGACACCATTCCTTACCCATCCTGGCTAATAGGCATTAATGGACTTAACCGCCATGAATTTATCCAGTTCTCTTTTAAACCTTGTTATAGTCCTAGTCTTCACAACCTCCTCAGGCAAGGAGTTCCACAGTTTGACTATGTGCTGTGTGAAGAAGAACTTCCTTTTTTTTAAACCTGCTGCCCATTAACTTTAGAAATCATACGTCTGTAGAGTGCACTGCTCTACCATGTAGAGGTACCTTTTAATATACATTTGTATATGTTTAGTCTACATTTGTATATTGCCTGGGTGCAATGGGACCCAAGTCTGGATTTGAACTGTGTATGGGGTGGGAGGACAGCTACTGAAATACAAATAATAAAGAGACTACTGTGTGAAGATGTCTTGACATTTCATATGCCTTAAATCAGGGGTAGGCAACCTATGGCACAGGTGCTGAAGGCAACATGCAAGTTGATTTTCAGTGGCACTCTCACTGCCCGGGTCCTGGCCACCAGTCCGGGGGGCTCTGCATTCTAATTTAATTTTAAACGAAGTTTCTTAAACACTTTAAAAGCCTTGTTTACTTTACATACAACAATTGTTTATTTCTATATTATAGACTTTTAGAAAGAGACCTTCTAAAACCATTAAAATGTATTATTGACATGCGAAACCTTAAATTAGAATGAATAAATGAAGACTCGGCACACCACTTCTGAAAGGTTGCCGACCCTTGCCTTAAATAATTGTACTTTTCCTCAATTCTAGTTGCTAGGTTAGAAAAAGGATTCCTCTCTGGTGTGGGGGAAGGGGAGGACTGGGGAGAGCATACAGATTCTTTCATCAGGGTCTTCTGTCACAATAGCATCAACTCTCTTTTGTCTCTTCAGACAAGGGAAATTTATTTAGCAAACTAGTGTCTATGAGAATGACTGATGATTACATCGAGTGCCCTTTTCCCCCATAGCATGTGAGCAGTGTGGTCACACCAGCCAGAAGTTAATTTTCCTATCTTGAGATAAACAACTACTAGTGGCAAAACTTTTATATAGAGAATGAGTGATTGATTTTGTATGTCTTCTCATATGGCATTGTTGTGAAAATCCCTCCAGTATGAAAACATTGTTTCTTTTGCTGGGAGGAGGGCAGTGGGTGGTGGAAGTTCCTTCCTTCAATTTGAAGATTTTGGATGAATTGTTGTTTCTATCTGATACAAAATATACTGGTTGGAAGTTTTGCTCAAAAGAAGTTATGGGTTCATATCTTGTGATCTGGGGATTGTAACTTGAAGTGCAGACATGATTACTTCATGTAATGCACTATTCTGATTTTTTTTTATATGTGATAAACACATTTGTAAACATGAAAACCTAGTTGTGAATAATTCAAACTGAAAAATGGGGTGAATGTGGAATATGAATTGAGTTGTTAGCCCAGGTCTAGAATTTATACTAAGCAGAAAATAACTTTTAACATTTTCTAGGCAGCTATGAGTTGAAGATAATATTGGGGAAGGCATGCATGGGGAGAGATGGAAGAAATGATTACATCTAAAGATATAAGATATTCCAAACTCATAACTCTTCAGACTAGTTTTTGTCAGTAGGGTTGGCTTAATAGTTTATATCAGCTTTTTTGGGGGGGGGTGTGGGTGAGAGCGTGGAGGTGCATTGTTTGTCAGATAAGTGCTAGAAACTTAGGAAAGGAGATGCTGAGTCTCTCCATGCCTGAATTTTATGCACCTATAAAATCATTGGGAATCATGAAGTCCAACGTACGTGCCTAGACACTCTATACAATGAATGAGGAGAGATTGGCACCTTAGAATGGGATTCACAAAAGCCAGCACATTAAGCAGCTTCTCACCTAAGATGGGCAGTAGAAGATGCCAGAGAGAGGGAATTTAGAGCCTAAACCTGGGCTGCAGGGAGGTGCCTCCCTCTGCTTGGTGTTCTCAGCTGCAGTCTCCTGGGGTTAGAAGCCTATACCATTTTTCTAAGAAGCTAGAGGTGTGTGTGTGGTGGGGGAGAGGAGACCCTCTCTCATAACTTTAAACACATTCAATAGGGTGCTCACCTGGGTGTGGGAGACCCCTGGTTTAAGCTCCCCCTCCTTCTGCAGAGAAGAAGGGTTTGAACAGAGATCTGCCACCTCTCAGGTGATTACCCTAACTACTGGCCTATGGGATATTCTGATGTGGGTTGGGAGGTCCCTCAGTTACTCCTGCTGAAGATGATTAATTATTATTATTATTTTTGTTCCACTGTGGCTAAGTAATTAGTCATTGCAGCAGGGGGACTGGATCCTGGGTCTCCCATCTCTCAGGTAAATGCTCTAACTGACAGGCAACACAGTCATTCTCGCATTTCAAGGCTCCCCCGCATTTCGCTCTAGCCCAGTGATTCTTTCATTATTGATCTGTTTCTGAGCATACAGAAGCCCCATGCCAGGTGCCCAGATACTTCAGCCTCAATGTGATGCACAGACCTCCTCTTGAAATGGGAGAGAAGCTGCGGCCCCGTGCCTGCCGGGGACAGAGAGCACCAGTGCCAGCAGCCTTGGAATTCTCTGTCCCTGGCAGGTGCGGGGCTGCAGCTTCTCTCCCCTGCCATGGTGTTGGGGACCATTGGTACAGTACCGTACTGTATTATATCTTAAAGGGAAGCCAACCTGTGATCGCATTATATGCGATTTTGCATTATGGTGAGGCGCGTTATTGCGAGGTTTGATTGTAGTTGTGGTCATTTAACCAAGCCTTGCGACATATAACCTAGCGACAAAAGTCAGAAGAGTGTTTTAGAAGAAGCAATGTACCAGGAAAAGGCACAGTCCTTTTTGTGTGCAAGAGGAGGAGGAGAGAATTTCTCCAGTCATGGAATTCTCTGGATTCTATAGTTCAATTGACTTGTTCTGTGTAGTACAAAATATGCTGTGTTAAACAATGCCTAGGGTTATATTATTAACTTTGAGAACGACAGATAAAATACTGTAAAAACATGTGAAACTGCATCGTAAACTATAGGGTGGCTGCATGTATTCTCTTAGCAATTTTGTTTTGTTATTTTTGTCCTGATAACACAGTATAACTCATTTAATTGAAACTGTTGCATTCTTTTAAATATTACATATGAAGTTGGGAAGGACCCAACTGGGAACTTAAGTTCAAATGCTTCAGAAGGCTCGAGTGTTTGGATCTCAACCAATTTTTGCTGTTGATCATTTCAGCCCAAACCTAAAGAAAGAGGGACCTGTTTTCTTATTCACATATGGCTGAAATCATGCAGAACAGTTCTCAAAATGTCCTCTTATTTCAGAAATCTCATGAGGACATTTGAGCATGTGGCATTCTATCATTCAAATGATTGAATTTAACTTATGCTTCCTATGCTTTTCTGATAGCTTTTAATGGATTTGGTTTCTTTTGATTTTGCTAAGGGATTTTTATTATACTACTCCCCAGCTGATCCAACTACATTGAGGTAGACTCGAAAAGCTGTATTCAGATCTGGATCTAGGAGCTGATTAAGTTTGCCCTAGGTATTGAAATTGGATTCAATAGCATCAAAATCACATGACCTTTTTCTTACAGAATCTCATGAGCTAAGCTCCAACCCTAGACCTGATGATCCTGCCTAATGTATATTTTAGGCTCAGCTGAAAAATTTCCATCAAAACTCTTTCATGTGCCTGGAAGACATAGTTTAAACCAGGGAGCCTAGTCTGTAGAGGAGAATGGGACAGAAGATAGCCATACAACACTTCCCATGAGGCACCATGGTGACATTTCTGAATTGAACTATTTCAGTTTGACTAAAATGTTTTTGGTTTTGATTTTCCAAAAAGTCAAAATTTTACATGGAACAAAATCCCAACATTCCATACCTAGCTCTATTACACTTGGCATTTTTGAGGAAATATCTATCATCTGAAAACTTCAGATGCATTCAGCCCTGTGGCGTTCTCTTTACAGAAGGTATATGGAGCATATCATCACACTGCACTGATTCCATATGGATTATTGCAGTCATACAGTAAGCCTGTTTCATAAAAGAAGCATAGTTCACTAGTCAATTCTTTTAAAAGCCACTTGACTCACCCTTAGAGATGCACATTCCTCCAGGCACATCGGCATGACAGCGGGAAGAAACTTGCCCTGTCATGAAGCCTACTGCATCTGTTCTGTGAATAAACTGGGGACTTCCATTTTCAGGGCTGTCAAAGCAATACTTTTTATGAATACTAAAAATATAGTGTAAATCTTGTTGAGAAAGTAAAGTTTGTTGCTGTTTAATTCTTTTTCACTATTTTAAGAGTGGCCCTGCATTAGACTAATATTACATGAACACTGTCCTGGAATAGATTAATTGGTCATATTGACTACTCTTTTAAAAAATTTCTTTCATGTTGTTACCCTCTCAGTTGTCACATTGCACTTCAAAGCCTGGAATTAAGTAGTCTTCAAACTGACCACTTGAGCAATGAGATCAGTTTTATTCTATTATCTCCCATTTTCCACCACCAAAATCCCTATCAAAAGAAAGGAAAGGAGTAATGTGTGCATTATTTACACTTCCTTTCCAGCTGACAGAAACATGTACAGGTGCTGTAGATTTGCAAAATGATTTTTTTTTTGCTGTGTACAGTCTTCATAATTACTGCATGTACTACAGTTCCACTCCTTTTAACTAGCTTGCTTTCTGTCTCCCTATTTATTATCTATGACCCTAATCATTTACACTTCATACTGTGGAAATCTAACAAATCCTTTGTGTATGTTGCTGAGCCATGCACAGCTGGTACAACAGAAGATTAAGTTGCCCATACTCTAAACTGAATGATTGATGGCCAAGGTTTTCATCTATTGAAGTGCAGTTTTGTTACATAATTACAAGAATGATATGCAGCACTAAATTTATTTCCTGACTATAAATGGAAGGGTTGTTCTGACTGAGTTATGAAAGAAATTATAAACTAATTTATGGAAACAACATCTGTTGTACACACACACACAAAAAGCTATTTCAAGAAAGAAAGATATTATTTCTCTCTCATTGCAGCTATTTATAAGAAAAAGGGGAAAAGCCAAAGAATTATAGTCTATGTACACAGCTTTTTTTGCTGAAAAATAAGTGTTAAAATAAATTGTTAAATTCAGTGACATAAAATATAAAAAGAGCACGCAGAATGGAATACTGTTTTAACTGTCACATCCATTTGGTGCCCTGTTTGAGGGGCATGCAAGATCTTTCTCAATACAATCCCAATTGTGGAGTTACTGACACCCTGAGACAGGGCAATGCATAGTGGCACTTCTAGTGGCAGACCAGAATCAAAATAAAATTCTCAGTTCTGTTCCTGGGGTCGTCCCCAACTTTCCAGAGGGAATGTGTGATAGCCCTTTACTTGGAGCAGGGATCCTTCCTCCCCGGGCTGGCTCAGAGCTGGTGCATTGAGGATGGGTAGAATCAAAGTTCTGCTCACTTCCAGTCCACACTCTCCTGTGTGAGGGTGGGAGTGGCAGGGGCTCCTTTCCCTGCTCTGCTGTAACCCACAAAGAAGGCAGTCCGCATTTGCAACTAAGGCATCCATCCTAAAGTATTTTATTCCCCTGTGCAGATACATACTATGCAAATTAGTAACCAAACAAACCAGCCCTCAGCACATGCAATTCAGAATAATATAGAGGCATTTAGAGCTTGATTCAAAGCCTACAGAAATCAATGGACTTCAGTGGGTTTTGGATCAGACCCCTAACAAGAGGTTTTGTTTATGGTAGTGCTCTTATGGGTTAGGCACTTAACAGTCAGTAAATCATATTAAAATAAAACTTAAAATAAAAGTAAGGTCCAGCTTACAATGTATGTGTGGTAGGAGGGCTACAGCATATAAATGGCATGGTTAGGCTGGTACTGGACCACGTTTTAGGGTTAGGGACTTGGTGAATGATTTTGGGTAGGGCACACAATGAACATAGACCATTGTGGAAGAAAGCGCCGAGATATTATCACCCCAATCCTGAACCACTCAAGCCAATTACAGACTTGCCAGATGCAAAGGATCAGGCCTTGTACCAAAAATTGACAAACATGCAGACAAGGCGAATGGTGTTTGCAGAGTTGAGGAGGTAAGAGGTTGACAAGAAATGAAACAAGAAGGCAGGTCAATGGGAAGGGTGGGCATGCCAGGCTTTGAAGACAAGCACAAGCAGCTTGCATTTGATGCAGGAATATTGAGGAAGTCAGTGAAAGGATTCAAAGGGGGGAGAGACATGGTCAAAATGATGGGAAAGAAATATAATTTAAGCAGCAGCACTGTATGTGGCCTGAAGAGGGTTAATGAGGTTTTCAGAGCCAGTGAGGATGGTATTGCAATAGTGAAGGTGGGAAATGAGAAGGAATTGTACAAGAATTTGCTTTTAGGGACAGAAAGAAAAGGATAGATCTTAAAAATCTTATGAAAGAAGCAGCAGCAGGATTTGGATAAGGACAGCATGTAAGGAAAAACAGGGAGGAGAAGAATCAAAGACAAAACCCGGATTATGAGCCTCCTGACTGGAGGGTCAAGTCACAGGAACAGGCAGAACACTGCAGACCCAGAGTGACCCTCAGCAGGAAGTACCTCATGGGGGAGAGGGCTGCTACACCACTCTTGGCTCCAAGGAGGTGCTAGGGATGACTCCACCCCTTCACAAAGATATTTAACCAAATCATAACAATCACTGAATGAATGCACATACTCTTTTTAAAAAAACGAGTGGGGAGAGAAATACTGGATTAAAATCCTGACTGTATGGTAGTCAATGGCAAAACTCCAATTAACTTCAAAGGGGCCAGGATTTCACCCAGTGTTTAAATGGCAAGGTTCAAGAGGTTATTGATACCAAAAGGGTATTCTTCATAAAGCACCACTGCATATAGCACCACTATAAAACCACTCTGGATAGCCTTTCTAGGGGGAAGCTGGCATAATTCAGGGCTGAACCAGCTACACCATCTCGAAGTCTGGAGTAGAAGTAGAAAAAAGGTCCAGAGAAGAGCAACAAAAATGATTAGGGACATGGAAATATTTCCATATGAGAAGAGATTAAAAATATTAGGCAAATCAATTTAGGGATAGGATGAAAAAAAGCATAAAATAATGAATGTTCAGAAGAATTCCACTTTAGATTCTTATTTACATTTTCTCATAATTACTAGTAGCTGAATGCACATGCTGCCACATTGGTTTAATTTGTAAATGTGAATATGACTAAGAACCACGAAACCCAGTGATGACTGAACCAGTGATAGCTCTTTTGTTTAAAGACCATTATCCATGTTTGTAGCTGCTTCCACAGCTTCACACTGACTCTATAGACATCCCAGGCCTCAGAGTGACAATCCTGGAATCATACAAATAATATAATTTATGTAATACCATAGTGCCTAGGAGCAGTAGTCATGGACCAGAACAATTCAAAGATTCAGTCAATAACACTAAAATGCAACACATTTAAACCCAGTAAAGAAAATATTTTTTTTTTTTTTACACAATGCGTAATTGCCTTATGGCAGTGAGTTCCACATGTTAGTCTGAGCTTCCCAAAAACTTAGAAGTGATAAAAAAGATTAGACACTTATTTGAGTAATAAGAATAATCAGAGATTAAAAATAGTAAGTCCTCTCCATGTCTCAGGACAGAATCAACCACTTTTTGGTTAAGAAATTTACTCCATAAACATGTTGTTACACTATTTTCCATCACTGTTTTTTTTTTCCATCTTCATCTGATGCTAGTCCCTGTTTTGATAGGATACTGGGTGAGGTGAACTATAGGTCTGGTCCATAATGGCAGTTATATTTCTCTGTCACTAGAAAATCCTAGCTAACGATACTTTTAAAATCTATTTTAAATATTGGGTTTGCATAATGTTTTTAACTATACTATATTTTAATGTTTGCCCAATGTCTCAAACTTATAGCTTGGGTTCAGTGAGGGGAAGGATTGTGTTTTGTTATAAAGATATTTAGGACTCTGGCTGTTATGGAAGTCATTGATCCTTTTTTTTTTTTCCTTTTTTTTTTAAATGGAGGACATTCATCCCAAGCTATACCAGAGAACATTTTGTAATTATAGCTGCATGTCTCTGACTTCATTTCTTTGCATTAGCCTTTTACAGATAGATGAAGATTTATTTGTTCATACTGACATTGGGTTTGATATTTTCCAATAGTTTTACCCATCAGGAGCTCACATTTTAGCTCATCTTTCTGGTCCATAAAGTTCTTTTCTGTAATTATATAGAATAACCTAAATAAAGTATACCAAAAATGTTAATTGCTTCCAAGTCATGCGATTCAGTTTATAAAGTACTATGTCATCACCAAAAACAGTGTCATCACCAAATATGGAAGCAATGTTGAATCTGTCAACAGTATTATAACCTTTGATTTTTGTCTGAAGTCCTCATACCACTCCTTTATGGGTGCGGAATATGGACCTGCTTTTTAATATGCCATTGATTACTTGACGGTTTCCATCTGCAACACTTAAGACCGTTGCTGCGCATCCCATGGCAAGACTAGGTTTCCAATGCTGAAGTCCTGACAAAACTTCCTCAGTCAGCATTGAAGCTTTTTTGATCTGGTGCCCAGTAAGATAGACTGGCCATGTAATTTGTATGCCTGAGATCTGTTTATCAGAACAAGGTGTATATTTTAAATTGAGCTCCAGCAATAATAAACGTGGAGGGCAGATGAAATGCTCTAAAGACATCCTGAAACAAAATCTGTTCAAAATGGATGCTTCTGACATGGCCTTTGAGTAACTGGTGATTGATTGTATTGCATGGCGCTGTGCCGTAAGCGTGGGTCTCCATGATTTTGAGAAGAATTGTGTTGAGCAGCTGGAAGCATAGCACCAGGTTCTGAAACAATACGCAGTTCTGTCAACATAACAAGGCAAATCGCTCTGTGGCTAGTGTGGTCAACATTGTTCTTCCCAAATTGGTATAGGGAGTCCAGAGAAGACCCAGTAGTACAAACTGATTGTTAATATTGTCTTTGAAATCAAGGTGGCTAGTTTCATCATGTACATTGTATACAGTAGCTCTAAGCTGTTATACCTTTTGTGGGAGTTATTTTTTTTTTTAACTAAAAAAGTCTAAAAAAGCCCTTTAATTCAAAGGGCCTAATCCTATTACCAATGAAGTCAGTTCCATTTGCTACTGACTCTACAACAACCAGGATTAAGTCTTATTTTCTGTCTCTGAAAGCTTCGTCAATTTCCTTTTTGGACTGCAGTCTTTTTCATGCATGGTCTCAACTAAGAAGTGAAGTTTCTTTGGAATGTTTCATAAAACTATGATTTGTCCATGTGTAGGTGGGAATATAATCAAACGTTGTGCATTAAGATGCTTTAAGGATTTTTCTCAGATAACGCAATTTTATTTTATTTTTTCAAAAGGATAAACACAAATCAACAGATTTACTCATGGGAGTAGCTATATAGATAAAAGTGCCTTTCCTTTCCGTTATGTTATGTGGCAAATACAGTATAATATGATACTGGAAATTGTTTTATAATCATACAATCAGACTTTACTGTTCATAGCTTGATGGAGACAAGGTTAAAGTTACAGTGGAAATCTAACTATGAATTTCTTGTATCAGAGGGAGAACCGTATTAATCTTTGCTGCTTTTATGAATTTCTTGACTCTTGAATTCCAAACGTAATGTAGTTTTTGGATTTAATGTATCAAAATCCTATACAACCTGCATCTTTGTGGTAAATAATTTTTTAAAAAGAACTTTCTCATGCCTCTTTGAATGCAGTTACCAAACACTAACTGTGCTATAACCATTTTTACAAGGCTTGTGTATAAAACTTACATATTTTAGATTGTTAAAATTATGCCTCATTTTTAACTTTTCCTATGTGATGTCCAGGTTTTTAAGTTAACTCAGCGGGAAAATAAAGATACCATTATTCAAAGTATGGTAGTGTGTCCAAGTCTTTTCCGGGAACTAAAATTATGCAGATGGAAGGTGGAGTTTCCAGCTCATTTCACAGTGTAAAGATTCACAGCTCCTGCTAACAGTATAGAACATGTAACCTCTAATCTGTCATGCAGTGAGGTGAATGTTTCCCCCTATAGAATTTATCTGAAATTTCATTGAAACAAAGCTACCCTAAAACTAAACTAGTCAATATCAGTATTTTCTTATTGCTATATAGTCTCTCCCAGCAATTTTATAGATTGTATAGGGAGATGGGCAGGAAACCTCTGTTAGTACATCATATTTAAAAAACAAACAAACAAAAAAACAGCCCAGGAAATGCAGAAGTAAAGGTTTCTACAGGAAAATTACTTTAGCTGTGTTGTGCATATAACAAAGAATAGAAATAATATGTCCATAAATATGTGGTTCACATTCTGTTGATTTTAGATTTATCCTATAGCCAAGGGTTGGTCATTTCATTTCCTGACTTGATTTTTAATTGAATAATTGCTAAAAACTATGCTTTTAATATTGCAATGATTAATGTCAGATACTAGCATGGAATTTTCACATAGTAGTAACTGTGCATTACCTCTGTGCCTTGTGTCAGTGATGTCTTTACAGTTATGGTGAGTTTAGTTCTTATATGTATTCAATGCACAATGTTTTAGCTCTAGGAATACAGAAGTCCTAACTGTCGATCCTGAATGAGGTAATAGTAATCTTTAAAATGTTCAGTGATTAGAGACCAGGTATGGTTTAAGTCCCTAGCAACAAGTAATATTAATTCCACCCTGCAGTGTCTACTCATTTTGAAGAGTAAAAGCAGACTGTGAGGAAGAGTAGCCCATGGCAGTCAGAGAGAGAACTTAAGAAGAGAGAGTACCAAATGGTATAAGGGACTGAAGGAAACCCCTCCATCTGGCAGCTGGTTTCCCAGAGAGTAGCACAGTGTAAGACATTTCTCAGGAATGGCCTAGGATCTGCACAACAGTGCATTGTTTTTCCCAGAGATCATTGGTTCCTCAATGGAAAATTTAGGTTGTACCTCCTCCATGGGGCCTGCGATGGGATATACTAACCTCACATTGGGTCAGAAGGGGGTAAAAGACAGTTCTGAGCCCAGGTAGCCCTGCCCCTCCAGCCCTTCAGAGCATGTGAGAAAGGGATGAAAAGGGAACAACCCAGCACAGAAGGGGTAAGGCTGGGGAGGAGAAAAGACATACCCTGAAGGTTCCTGTCAAAGGCACAGAGAGAAGCCTCCCTGAGGAAATTAGACTATCAGCCCCTGACAGTTTCTTTTCATCTTATCTTGGAGCAGAAGCTGAGAAAGAAAAGCAGTGGTAAGAAGTGACACAAGGAGGGAAACTCAGTGCCTTCTGGGGCCAGACATCCTGCCCTTTTAAGGATGTTTTCATTGGTGGTACAATCACAGTGCTAAGTTTTGCCCTGCTACAATGTGAGGAGGAGGGGAGGAAAGATGACAAAAAGCTTCTTGAATTCTTTCCTTCCCTTGGGTGCCTATGCAAGGTCAGCTGTGATCTAGCCCACACATTGGATATGTTGATTCTTGTTGAGATTCTTTGCACTACAGTCAACTTTACATTTTTTTCCCTAATGTTTGGTTTTTACCTCATTATTTATAAAAATGTTTTTAGGAGCTTGTTACATTTTAGAGAGAAACATCTGCAGCCGAAAGCACCTGCTGTACTTTAGAACATTAACAATAAGAGAAATGTGTTCTCAGAGATGCCAATAAAATAGTTATCTGTGGAATAATCACTTCTTTTTTTTGTCAGCCTTCTATAGCATGCAAACATTGTATCATCTCTTTTCATGAAGCATGTCTCTCCATAACTTATGTTTGGATGCTTTTCCTCTTCAATAACAGTAATTTTTTTTATCAGCAGGTGGGTGAGGGAGCAGGGAGGAAACTGTATGAGTGGGGAAAAAAGCATTCTTTATATATATTTTGAAGATTCAGATTGGGGGGGAAGCAAGGGTCAGTGGGGTTTTGTTATTGGTTTTTAAGAAAAATAGTTCTATCTGTGGTTTTCCGGCTACTAGTGCTCATGTATCCTTTTGGGATAGGGTGGCTTTTGAGATATTCCTGGTACAAGGCTTATCCCAATGTTAAAAGGCTTCTTTATCCTCTTGTTTTGAGTGACTCATTCCTACAGCATGGGCCTATCAGATGCTATCACATCTGAAAACAGGCCAATAGATGTAGCCCCTTTCTTTATCATTCTTAATAGGGGATGACTCAAGTCAGAAATGCAATTGAAGCAGCAATGAGACAAGAAACAAAGGTCTTCTCTTGACATTTCAAGTATTTGGCACAAGAGACAAAGTAGCTGGTTTCAGAGTAGTTGAGTTAAGTAGCTATATGATATCTGTATCTTTTGGAAAGTGCTTTGAAATCTACTGATGAAAAATGCTATATTAGAGTTATTAATATGTGAGTACACACACACACACAGATGCACACTCAACAATTATCCCCATTTTGCAGATGTGGGAAACTGAGGTACAGAGGCCATATGATTTGCCCAAAATCATGCAGTAGGCCAGTGGAAAAGCTGGAAATAGAACCAGGTCTCCACAGACCCAGTCCAGTGATCTACTGACTAGGTCACTCTGCCTTTCAGGATAGGTTTATTGTCCATATCTAATAAAGATGCCAAAGGTATGATTCTGCAGCCATTTTAATTAAATTTGCTAAAATATGTTTCAAAATTCCATAAAGAGCTTTATAACCTAGAATATACTCTTATTAAACTATTTCCCCTGGTCAGTGCAGATCAAAATTGGAGTTAATGAGCATTTACCTGCATATGAACTGCAAGACTGGACTCTAAATTTGTAAATTAAAAATGTTAGAGCTGCTTAGTGTTTTAACACCTCTATGCAAGTGATCAAAAACCTGATGAGTGAATATGAAACATATGGTAGTGCTGGGAAAAGAAATGTTAACGACAGTGTTTGAAAGTGTTACAATTGCCTTTTCATAGAGTAAGAAAGTGTAGATTTTTCTAATCTTATTTATGAAATCCTAACCATTTAAAAATAAACACCAATGTATTGGTATGCTCACATAATTTATTATTGGAAGTGAACTATCTTTAAGAGATTTACTCTCATTTTTTCTTAGTTTTAAAGACTTTTTTTGTTCAGTGGGGAAAATAGAGATTTGACATTTGTTTTCCATATATAACCCTCCTACAGCCCACATATACTGTAACATATCCCTTTTATGAAGCCAAGTTGTGCTTAGCTCCAAAATCTATTCCGTGATGTGTTAACAATCTGCCTTCGACTTTTAGTTTTTAGTCCCTTTCTTCAGAATATAACAAACATAAAATACTACAACACTAAGTGCATCTAATTATTGTACTACTAAAAGAATAAACTGCACCCAACATATGCTTGGAAGGCTTAACACAATATTACTTAAACACACACACACAGAGAAAACAAAGATGAGGCAGATTAGTGGTCTAGGTCCAGTTCTCAAGTTAGCAACGGAATGTACATTTAGTACATTCAAAGTCTTCTGGTACTTCATACTGGTTCAGTGAGCTAATCCTGAATCAATCTTGGATAAACACCTGGATAGATCATCATCACAGGTGCCATTTAAATGCCTGCTGCACATATCCTGGCTCTGGATTCCCAGCTGCTTATGCCATCAGTCATTCTCAATTACAAGTGGATGCTAATTTTCTTTAATTCTACCAGGGACTCTCTCTGATGTAATATGATGAGTGAAAATGGAAAAAGAGGATCAGGTGTCAGGAGGGGCCTAGCTTGAGGAGTGACCTGGGGCTCCCAAAGTCTGGAGTTGCCTCTTGGAAGAAGCTAGAAGACAAATAGTGCACCACTGCATTAATGCTGGCACCTCTGTTTGTATTCCTTATTGCTAATGAAACATCTGGTTTCTGTTTCCTCAAAGAAAACATGAAGCACTAGGAGACGCAGTGCCTTTTTGGCTGGCAATCGTCTCTGCGAGTCTGTATACACCTGGCAGGTGCTCCAGGAGTTCCATGAGTAAGATAAATTCCTCCTTGCTTACTACCTCTGCAAGAAAACTGACATGTTGGTATAGTTCTTCTATGTCATCTTTGGCCATCAGGTACTTCCTGAATCTTGCCTTTATAAGTGTTGTATGACTTAATGCCTTCCATGTACACCTGAACTAAAAGCACCCCTTCAGTCATCTGGTTCAATGTGCACTGTGCTCTTGTTTTAGACTGCAACAAGAAAATCTGAACAATGAAACCAGAAACTACTTCTGCAGTATGAGGATGCTCAGTTTTGTTGCCAATGTTGTTGTCTTCAGGAAAACAGATGTGCAGGAAGGCTAGATAATGAAAGGAACATATTAATTTGGGTATAATGCAAAGGAGGTATCTCCTTGCTGAGTTAGTGGGGTCCTGAAGGAATTGCTGTACAAGTAGAGGAAGACAGCAGGAAGATCACAGAGGATCAGACTCTGAGAGGCACAGACTTTCTGCTCCAGTAAAAAAAAAAAAAAAAAAAAAAAAAAAAAAAAAAATATATATATATATATAATATATATATATATTCCATCAATTCCAGGTTCTCTTGTCTCGTCCATGAATGTTGTTCCAGTAGCCCACTTATCGTCAGATTGTCCTGGTTCCTCAACATCTGGCGCGGACCTTGTTAATCCGGGCCGTCCGAGCGGCATGACTCTCCTAGTTCGTGTCACTCTCATATTTTGAGGTAGGCAGCTGAAGCGTTAGGGGGTCTTTTGCCCAAGGACCCCTACTGGAAAGTTGGGTACCAACCGGGATTTGAACCCGCGTCTCTCGTATCAAAGGGCGGTCTCCCGTATCAAAGGCGGCGCTCTTAACCACTACGCTATCCAGTCGCGCAGAACTCAATGGGACTTATGGAAGCAAACACTAGAAGTCAATCAAGGCAACTGCACAAGTGGCCATCAAGTGCGGCATATACCAAGGTGATGCACTGTCCGCTGCTGTTCTGCATAGGCTTAAACCCCTCAGCCAGATAATCACAAGGACTGGATACGGGTACAGGTTCAGGAGTGGAACTACCATCAAGCCCTCCTCTACATAGGATGACATCAAGCTGTATGCTAAGATATGAACGAGACATCGACTCGCTAATCCACCTGACGCGGATCTACAGTGAGGATATCGGGATGTCTTCGGACTGGAGAGTGTGGCCGGATGTAGTGAAGAGAGGAAGGTAGCAAGATCTGATGGGGTGGAACTACCCGGGCACATAGCAGACATACAGACAGCTACAAGTACCTTGCATCCCGCAGTCACATGAAACCACGATGAGGAAGAAGGAAGACAGCAACATCCAAGTATCACAAAGGATAAGACAGGCTCTGAAGAGCCAGCTCAGTGGGAAGAACAAGATCCACGCCATCAACGGATACGCCCTGCCGGTCATCAGACCCTGCCGGTATAGTGAGCTGGCCAAAGGAGGACATGGAGGCTGCCGATGTGAAAACCCGAAGCTCTCACAATGCACGAGGTTCCACCCCAAGTCCAACACCCAGAGACTGTTATACCAGCCGGAAAGGAAGGGGCGGCTTGGTGAGCGTCAAGGCCACTATCCCTGATGAACCCGGAACATCCAGGAGTACATCAGTAAGATGGCCCAAAGATGAGCTGCTGATGAGAATGCCTGAGGCAGCAGCAGACATGGGAGGAAGACCAATGCAGAAGAAGTGCCATGGCAAGACAAGACCCTTCATGGGATGTACCATCGACAGATAGCTGAGGTGGCTGACATTGGAAATCCTACCGTGGTCTGGAAAGGGCTGGACTAAAAGACAGCACTGAGGCACTGATCATAGCAGCACAGGAACAGGCACTGAGCACCAGATCCATTGAAGCAGGGGTCTACCACACTAGAGAGGACCCAAGTGCGACTGTGCAGAGAGGCCTTCAGAGACAGTCAACACATAGTGGCAGGATGTAAGATGCGGCAGGAACAGCATACACTGGACGGCACAACCAAGTGGCTGGCATTGTGCACAGGAAATCGCACAGCGTATGGGCTAGACCCTCCAAGACCAGATGGGAGATTTCCGCAGAAGGTGTGGAGAATGCAGCTAAGATTCTGTGGGCATTCCAGATCCAGACGGACAGGCAGGTACTGCCAATCAACCAGGACATCGTGTAATAGACAAGGAGCAGAAGACAGCAAGGTGGTTGATAATATAGCAGTGCCAAGTGACAGCAACATCAGAAGAGGAATATGAGAAGCTGGAGAAGTACCAGGGCCTGAAAAGGACTAGAAAGGATGTGGAAAGTGAAGCAAAGTGTCCGTGGTGGTAGGAGCCTCGGGGCTGTGACTCCTAAGCTGGGTGAGTGGCTCCAACAGTATCCAGGGAACAACTCAGAGCTCTCTGTCCAGAAGTCAGTGCTCGCGAACAGCTAAGATATCGCGCAGAACCTCAAACTCCCAGCCTCTGGTAGAGACCCGAGGTGAGGAAGACACTACCACCCATAGGGAGTGGAGAGGGGAATTTTTTTTTTATATATTAATATATACACACACACACACACACACAACACACACCACACATACACACACACACACACACACACACACACACACACACACACACACACACCACACACACACACACACACACACACACACACACACACACAACACACACACACACACACACATCAACACACACACAACAACACACGATGGAGTAGCGTAGTGATGTAAGAGCGCCACCCTTTGATACGGAGACGCCCTTTGATACGGAAGGACGGGTTCAAATCCGTTGGTACCCAACTGTTCCAGACGGGTCTTGGGCAAAGACCCCTAACGCTTCACCTACCCTCAATATTGGAGTGACACGAACTTAGGAGAGATGCCGGGCTCGGACATCACCTCAGATTAAAAGGTCCAGTGCCAGATGATTGGAACCAGGACAATCTGACGATAGTGGGCAGCTACTGGAAACAACCATTATGGACGAGACAAGAGAACCTGGACATTATGGTATGCTATAAACAGTAGACCTAATGCAGAGTGGGATATTATGAAAGCGTATGAGGGGACATGTTGGATGCCGACAAAGACCTCATCCAACACTTACTGAGAAACAGCTAGTTACCCACGCTTCAACATTAGTAAAAGAAGCTGCTTTCACAGCTTGAGATAGACACCAACTCACATTACATCCCAGACTCCAAGAAGAC